>NC_142282.1:29191478-29524262 GCF_052056855.1 Sturnus vulgaris | reverse complement strand
AAGGCACCTACGGGTATTTCAGTGGGAAAAGGAAGATGAAAAGAAACCTATCACAACTTCCCTATTCCCCCCCCCCCCCCCCACCCCCATAAGCCGGACAGGACTAGTGGCAACAGTCAAGGAGAAGGCTGAGGTACTCAACAAGTGTTGGTCTCAATTTTTACTGCCAGTCACTATTTCCACATCTGTCAGGTTATTGGACTGGTGGACTTGATTCTAAGCCATAGTAGCAGGTCAGATTTCAAACCACTTGAGGAACCTGAGCATGCAAGACTATGGGACCCACCCAGAGGCATGTCAGGGCCCTGAGAGAACTGGCAGCTGTAGTTGCTAAGGTGCTTCCTCCATCATATTTGAGAAATCAAGGCAACCAGCTGAAGTCTCCAGACACTGTGTTGTATTGACTCCAATACTCTTGGTCTTTTTTGTAAATCTTAGAGCTCTGAGCCAATTTCTGAAGAGGATTCCCAATGCAGTTTCAAAAATGGAATCTTTTTTATTGGTCCTCATGTTGATCTTGGATATTTCCATTTTCTGCACTCCTATATTTTCAAAACATTTGTAATGAATGAAAAGAAAGCTGAGACGAGGCATTATGCTCTTTGCAGTGATATAAATGGACCAGTATTCTTTTCAGACAAATATATTTTTGCTGTGTCTAAGCACATGTGCATACCTGTGTTTGATTTATGTGTCCAGGTTTTGGCAATGGGCTAGCCACAGGGCCGTTCTGTGACAATGGCCCAGGTGCTGCCCTGTCCCGCTTTCTTCCAACAGGCTCCACTTCAGGATGTCTTCCCTGCTGAGAGAAGAGGCTGGGACAGCACCTTTAGGAATGTGATTTTATGGTTTGGTTTTTTTTGTGTTGTTTTGTTATTTCTAAAGTTACTAAAAACCTTCACACTGATTTTTTGATGTGTTGGGTTTGGGGATTTTTTTCAGTTTTGGGTGGGTTTTTTGTGGGCTTGTTTGGGGCTTTTTTTGTCTCTTTGGGGATTATTGTTGGGGGTTTTTTGTGTGTTTGTTTGGTCTGCCTTTTTGTTTGTTTGTTTCTTTGTTTGTTTATTACCGTTTTGTAGAGTTTTTTAAGCAAATTGATTGGAAAACTGAATAGTCCTCTACTATAGTCTCCTGGATTCACCTGAGACTCTTCCTAGGCATTACCCTGATCCTTTTTGCAATGAGTCTCACATCATTCTCCTGAGGAAACTGTCTGCTTATGGTTTGGGTGGGTGGGCTGTTTGCTGGATGACAAACTGGGTGATGGCCAGGCCCACAGAGTGGTGGGAAATAGAGTTCATCCAGCTGGTCCCCAAGGCTCAGTCTTGGGCCCAGTCCTGTTTAATATCTTTATCAGTGATCTCGACAAGGGGATAGAGTACACGCCCAGGAAGTTCACAGATGATGCAAAGTTGGCTGGTAGTGTTTTTTCCTTCTGGAGGACAGCAGGCTCTGCTTCTTCGTCCTCCTCTTCTGAGGTCGCTGCTCCCTCTTCATCCCTCATTAAGTGTGCTGATTTTGTCACTTGGATGAGAAAACAAACAATGTTAGCAACAATACTAGTGGCAGGGTACAAGAAATGAAGAGTTCACATGAATCCTCCCCCCCCCCCAAAAAAATAGACAATACCTGATGGCTCCTCTGCCCAGCTTACTGACTACACCGGAACCCACTGTCCCCCAAAGATACTCCCTTTTCCCTGCCCCCAGCCATGATGTGAGATGGAATAGAATAACTAAGATTAAGATTCTCCCTATGTAACTCCATCATACTTCGATTCTGGGAAAAAAAAATTCTTGAATTCTATCATTTCAGATCATTTGAATTTGAAAGCAATACCTGCTACATTTAGTAAATGTAAACTTCAAAGACATCTAGAACAGCTCTAAAAGATTAACAAACCCATCAACTTTGAAGAAGACGCTAGCAAGAAATGTGGAAATAGGCTTTATCTGCCCAGTGCTTTTCCCAAAAGCATGGGCACTCCTTGGCATCAGTGAGATTCTCTGTCTCATTATTCAGCAGCTGGCTTGGGATAAAAAAGGATGCATGCAATCACTTCATTCCTGTTCATGACATAAACTTACTGCGTCATCACGGAAGCCATTTACTTGGAAATATACCCTACTATGGCTTTTTCTCGGCCCAAAACAGGGTCTTTCACCCTTCTTCCGGTCTAGCTCAAGTGTTAGGGTGAAATTCCCCTGGGCCCTAGCCACAGAGACGTAGTTAAGATATGAAAAGAGGCTCTTTCCCCTGATAAAGTTACAGGTTTATTTCTCGTGGGTAGTGAGTGAAAAGGGAAGGGAAAAGAGCGGGGGAAGAGAGAGAAAAGAGGGGGAAGGACAGGGTATAAGCGTGGGGGGGGAAAAGAGAACGGGGGAAGAGAGAAAAGTGAGGGGTAAGAGAGCAGGGCAAGAGAGCGGGGGGAAAAAGGGCACGGGGGAAGAGAGCGAGGCCAGCGGGTCCTGACCTTTTCTAGGGTCTGGAAAGGGGGGGCGGGGAGAAATTGGATCCCAGCCAGCTCTGTGTGGCCAGGAGGGGAGAGGGACCAAGATACAGGGCACAGCAGGGGTCACGGGATGTACCATTTACACTGTATCTAGGAAACGCAACACCCTACAAAACAGGTGTCAGACTGGGTACATATCTAGGTTGCTATGAGCAAAACCAATTTCTTTCTAACAGGAAAGCCATACAATATGCCTGCCATGGCAAATATTAGCCTACTAGCCCTGCACTTCAACGGGCAGTGAGCAATTCATTACACCAAATTTACGTTTGGCAAGGAGACAGTCTATTTATTAAAAGCCCCTAGTTCTAGAACCAAGAATTCAGGAGTTGCGCATTCCCAATGAAAATCTGTCCATTTAATACCTTTGGGGTTTTATGCTTCTGTTCTTTACCTGCCTTGAGTGTGGCTTTCTTGTGAAGTCACTGATGGGTGTTTTTCCAACACATTTCTGCTGATTACACGGTAATTGCATGGCATCAGCAGACATCTCTGAATGTCTCTTTAAAGTATGCTTTTTACTCTTCTTAGAGGACCTTGTCTTCTTCTTTCCTTCACCCAAAAGCTGGGCTATGTGAGCCTTCAAAGAAGCATCATCTCAACAATTAGAATTCTTTCAAACCTACTCAATGGAGAACAGCCACAAAAAAAAAAAAAAAAACAAAAAGAAAAACAAACTAGTATGCGAAAGACAGCAGAAGAGAAAGGTAAAATAATGAATCCTACATGCCACGTGCATAACTCTCTTCATTCAAAGCTATTTTCAAAATGAGAAAAAAAAAAAAGATCATCTTTTCCTCAGAGAGGAAAAGTGGAGTAACTGGATTGTGTTGCCTTGCTTACAGTTACCAGAAAAGTCAACAGCAGAGCTGAAAACTCCTGAAGCTGGCTAACTATACCTCTAAATGTTTTACTACTGTGTTATGATTCTGTCTTCAGTTAATAGAACCTGATATACAACAAAGAGATGCGAGCAGATGGAGATGCATTGGCAAGCCCACGCTGGAGGTAACACATTCATTTTTTACTCAAACAAATCCAAATTAGAAATGCTGAAAATGACCTGGGGCCATTTCAACAGCCAGCAAACTGACTAACACAACCAACCTTTGGCTTTTATTCAATCCTTTGCTTGTTTTACCTGGGCCTTGAAGATCTGTCTGCAGCCTTCCTCTCTGCAAATATATCACAGTCGTCCTGTTGAGAAGCCATGGCTCATCACAGCAGCTTGGCCAAGCCTGCTTCCAGAAGAACTGGCAACTACAAGCTGGGAGCCAAGAGATACAACACTTCACTTGGAAAAGGGCCTTCCATGAATTCTAGAATCCCAGAATGGTTTGGACTGGAAGCGACCTTAGAGATAGATTATCTTCTTCCCACATCCTGACATAGGCAGGGACACTTTTCCACTAGTCCAGGTTGCTCCATGTCCGCTCCAGCCTGGCCCTGGACACTTCCTGCCATGGGGTCCCACACAGCCTCTTTGAGCAACATGTGCCAGGCCTCAGCACCCACACAAGGAAGAATTCCTTTCCAATATCCCATTTACCCCCGCCCTCTGGCACTTTTTAGCTATTCCCCGTTGTCCTGCTAGTCCAGACCCTTTTCCAAAGTCCCTCCCCAGCTATCTTGGAGCCCCAGCAGGCACTGCAAGGGGCTCGAAGGTCTCCCTGGAGCCGTCTGTTCTCCAGATTGGACACCCTCAGCTCTCCCAGTCTGTCCTAGAGCAGAGGAGCTCCAGCTTTAAAAGCAGCTTAGCAGCCTCCTACCGGTGAAACTCGACTCCACCACTGGCCTTTTGGGCCCTACCTATATCGCTTCCGGTGTCGCTCAGGGTCACTCCCGGCTCTCTCCCGGCCCCCCAGGTGGCCCTCATGCGATGCCGTTCGGCCGCCACTCCTTCCGCTGTCAGACCAACGGCTGTCGGGCAGCCGGCCCACCACATCCACAATCCACAGTGTCCTCTGAGGCTGCTGCAGGCTCATGGCCGCCCACACACCCAAAAGCAGAGCTCTGGAACAGAGGATCATAGCCCCACATTTGTGCTCGTCTTTGCACAAGGCAGGCTGGACTTGCCATGCCCGGACTTTTCAGTTCAGCACCATAATGAGAATACACCAGCACCATGGGGGAGGAATCCTCTAAAGACTCCCTCATACGCGGTCTCTTTACCTTATGCCTAGGCACTTGCCATTCCTGAGGCTGCACTAACGCCTTTTTTAGCCTGAGGTTCAGAAATGCCATTGTTCTGGTGTGCAGCCAAAGGCGCAGTACAGGCAGGCCTAGGCAATAGCTGGGGCAGTGCCCTTCCTCACACCTTCGCTGTGGTGTACTCCATGCAGCTAGAGCGAAGCGAGAAGGACGCGAGGAAGAAGAAGGCATTCTTCAAGTAGCCCTCTCTCAAGCAGCCCTGAAAGGGCGGATAACACACGGTGTCTTGCTGCCTTCCATTCTACACACTCGCAGACAATTTTGCTGACTTGCAAAAGTTGCTACCAGAGCAGAGGGGGCCAGATTGAAGAGGCAGTGCCTAGGTTCATCTTGTACTTATTGCACGTAAGCCACGTCCAGCTCCTGGCTGCACTCTGTATTTCCCTTCTCCGCGGCATGTACCGTGGTGCTGTCTGCAATTCGTCGCCTTGAAGTGACCGCCAATGTTTCCACAGCAGGCTGCAAGGGAACCAAGGAGCAGCACAAGCAGCAGGGCTTCAGCTTGCTCCTTTCGACTGCTAGGGTCATGTGGGAAGGCACCCACCTTCCTCTCCTAGTAGCCTGTAACGTGGTGCACACAAGCACGGTACTTGTGCGGCTTCGTTCACCGCCCTCGCCCACGCCTGGCTCCGCTTTCAGTCCCCGGCGGCCAGAAGCCGCTGAGGCAGCGCAACAAAGCCAGCAGTGTGCCAGCAGCCACGTGCTCGAGAACGCTGCTTCTGCCCAAGCCCACCTAGGGCTTGCACCTTTGTTCTCAGAGCTCCGTGCAACAGTCTGCCTCTCTCACAGTTCGAATGGTAAACGAAAGCTTTTCGCCTACGCCCTTCACAGAGATCTGTTGCCAGCACGAGAAGGTCTTGTGGCCGGTGCTCGCCCCCTACGCGAGGAAGCTGATATTAACACCGCATTGCAGGGGCACTTCTCGCTCCTTGACTACATGCTCAGCCCTATCCGAATTCTCTGCTAGCTCCACGGTCCTTCTCAGCTGCAAGTAGCAGCGATTACAATACACAGAGCTTCGCATGGACCGAGGACATGGGGAGACACATCGCACACGAAAATGTGCCAGGACAGAGATGTGTAATACAATGTCCCTTCTCCTCATCCAGTTTGTGCTTCTGCTGCTTCTGCTGCTTCTGCTGTTAGGAATCGCTCCTTGAAAGACGAGCGAGAGCGTCTTTCTGGGTGCCTTGCACTGAGTGAGAGCTCGCTACAGACTTTGCACTCGGAGCCAAGGCAACAGGGCGTGCTTGCCCGCAGAAGTGAGGACAAGCTGTTGGGCAGAGCTGAAACTGACCCCAGGAGTTGAGCTCTGTCCGGACGGCAGAAGGTGAAGAACGAAGCCGCTTGCGAGCGCAGTGCAGCGAAGAGCACACGAGCAGCCAAAGAGCTCCTTCACAATCGCTTTCACTTCTCAGTGCCCTTGCTGCTTGGAAAAGTAGCTCTCAGCCCTTGCACGCCAGGGCAAAAGCTGGGGCAGTGCCCTTCCTCACACCTTCGCTGTGGTGTACTCCATTGTTGGGGGGTGAATGCTTCCCTTTTCTTTCTGTGGAATTTCTCCCATTGTTATGCTAATTGGCTACATCTTTAGGTAATGTTCTCTCCCAGGGAGGTGTGTGGAGGGAGGGGGGGTGAAACGGGAAAAAGGAAAGGTGGGCTGGAAAACTCTCTCGTTTGGCTCGTAGAGGGAGACGACACCCAGTGCTCCTATCTGGCATCTCCCCTGCCACCCCAGCTCTGAGATCCACACTCCCTGCATTTGGACATCGCTCTGCTGCTCTCCCACCTCACCCTACTACCTCCGGACACTCTGCCGAGCACCATGACCGACACCGTGAGGGGGGAGTCACTTTCCCCATCCGCCCCACCTTGGGCTGCAGCCCTCTTCAACTGGGCGGGACCTGCCCTGCACCCACAGCACCTGTACCTGAGCACAGGGAGAGGGCCTGCAGCCAAAAGGGACTGGAACTGAGTTACACTGTTCTGTTCTGTTGTCAATTTTTATAGCTGTTGTTGTTTTCTGCCTTGTTAGAGATCAGTAAAGAACTGTTATTCTTATCCCCACATCTCCTGCCTGAAGGCCTCTGATTTGGACCTAAAATAATTAAAAGGGAGGGGGGTTGCACTCTGCATCGCAGGAAAGGGGCTCTTGCCTTTCCTTAGACCGTACCTGTCCTTCAAAACAAGACAGATTTTGGGGCCCGGGATGGGAGGCATTCCCTGAGGGCATTGAGAGAGGGGTAGAAAAGGGAATAAGAGTTCTTGAATTACCCAAGCTTGTGGTAGGTGACACGATGCTGTCCAGCTTACCCTGAATTGGCCTCCATGAGGTCACCTCTATATCTCTCCCATTTGCAAGGCCTTTTTTAAACATGAGTCTCATAATCAAGGTTACTGTGGCTATTATCTGGTTCATTTTGTGGTTTGATCAGTTGAGGAATTCATGGATTTTTAATTTTCTCGGGAAGATGGCCACATGGATTCAGAGCTATCGCACTCTAAGTGTCTGTTTCTGGGGCTACTTCAATAATGGTACTTACTGTGAGGAAGTGGCAGCAGGTGAAATCTTCTCCAAACCCATCACATGGTTTTTGAAGTTCACCCCACCAGTCTTCAAGGGGTTAAAATCCGCTTTAAATACTAATGACATTGTATTGTGGCTAGTGTTGCTTATATCCCTGTTAAACCTGTTCTATCTAACATTCAGAGATAAGGGGAGATTGACTTGGATAATAACCCTGATACCTACAGCAAGGGACTACGGATGTTACCCCAGAGCCTGATCCTGTCCCAGAGACTACGGATGTTACCCGACAGCCTGATCCTGTCCAAGAGACTAGGGAGGTTACCCCAGAGCCTGACCCTGTTCCAGAGACTAGGGATATTAACCCAGCTTTTGACCCTGCCCCACAGCCCACCTTGGAAAGGAACCACCCATAATGGGTGGGTGTGCTAGCAAAGGAGATACGTGAGATGGGCCAGATGCTGAAGGAGTACCTCTCCCCAGCTGGTGAGAAACCCTCCCCCTGCCTTAAAGAGGTAGACTCTGATGGTGCAGCAGTGGGACCCACAGACGTTACATCTCTCCAGGTTCCAGCTGAACTGCAAGGGCACTCAGCAGCAGCAGTTGCCCCTGTGAAAACTAGGAAGTCTAAGATGAAAACAAGGCACCCAGATAATAAGGGTCAGGAAGGGGGCTCCTCACAACCAGCAGGGGAGCCAGAAGTTGAGATCATCACCGAGTCCCTGTCATACAAGAGTCTACGTAACCTGTGAAAAGACATTGTACGACGGGGCCGTGAGCCTTTTACAACCTGGTTACTGCGGGTCTGGGACCTTATGGGCACAGGTGTGCAACTGGATGGTACTGAGGCAAGGAATTTGGGAGCCTTGACCCAGGACTCAGGTGTGGACCAAGTATTTGTAAGGGAGACAGGTCTCCTTTACCTCTGGGAGTGACCTTTAATGAGCGTGAGAGAGAGATTTGTCCACAGGGAAAGAATGTGGGAGCACCACCAGAGAACACGTTGGAATACCCTTGAGGAAGGGATCCATCAGCTGGGACAAGTGGCAGTACTGGAGGTGCTCTTTGGGAGGGATGGACAGCATGACAATGATCCTGACAAGGTCAGGTGCACAGGGCAGAGGTTGTGGAATCTGGCAAACCTGGGCCCATCTCAATATACCCCCTTTATTGCAATGATTAATGCTGATACCAACCAAGTGACAGTGGGTTCTGTTGCCAACAGGCTCAGGAATTTTCAGAGTATGATGGCTAGCCCAATGCAGGCTCATGTCTCTGCTGTGGTTAAGGACCTCAGAGAGGAGTTTAAGGAGGAGATGCAGGAGATAAGGGAAGAGGTGAGGAAGATCAGTGCAACACCAGTGTGAGTCATGGACCCCAAAAGTAGAGCCCAATGCCCCCAGCTAGGGAGAGAGGGTACACCCTACGTGCTGACCTGTGGGTTTTTTCTACCTGACCACAGGGAAGACATGAGAAGGTGGGATGGGAAACCCACTTCTGTCCTGGCAGCACGGGTGCGCCAACTCAGGGAGGGGAACATTAACAGAGGGAACTCCAGTAAAGTGAAGGTAGCCTCAGCCTCCCATGACCAAGGTGCAGGGTATTACAGAAGGGAAGATGATCTGTCAGATCCCCTTGAAGGAACCTCCAGTATGTATGCCCAGGAGAGAAATAATAACCAGGGCTAGAGGGGCCCTGCCTCTAGCCAGGGAGAGGCACGGGAAAAATGGATCTTTTGGCCGGTGTGGATCCCATGGCCTGCCACATCAGAGCCACAGGAACACAGGGCATTGGTTGACACTGGTTCACAGTGTACATTAATACCATCAGGACATGTCGGGGAGGAACCTGATTCAATTGCCGGGGTTACGGGGGGATCTCAGGAATTGACTTTGCTGGAGGCTGAGGTGAGCCTGACTGGGAAAGAGTGGCAGAAACATCCAATTGTGACTGGCCCAGAGGCACCATGTATCCAAGGCATAGACTTCCTCAGGAGTGGCTATTACAAAGACCCAAAGGGACTCAGGTGGGCTTTTGGAATAGCTGCTGTGGCGGCAGAGGGCATTAAGCAGTTGAACACCCTGCCTGGGCTATCAGAAAACCCATCTGCAGTGGGACTCCTCAGGGTGAAAGAGCAACAGGTGCCAATTGCTACCTCAACAGTGCACCGCCGGCAGTACCGGACGAATCGAGATGCCGTGATCCCCATCCACAAGATGATCCGTGAACTGGAGAGCCAAGGGGGGGTCAGTAAAACCCACTCACCCTTCAACAGCCCCATCTGGAATGTGCGTAAATCTGAAGGAGAATGGAGATTAACCGTGGAATATCTTGCACTGAATGAAATGACTCCACCACTAATCGCTGCTGTGCCGGACATGCTGGAACTCCAGTACGAGCTGGAGTCCAAGGCAGCAAAGTGGTACGCCACCATTGACATCGCCAATGCATTTTTCTCCATTCCTCTGGCAGTAGAGTGCAGGCCTCAGTTTGCTTTCACCTGGAGGGGTGTGCAATACACGTGGAACCGACTGCCCCAGGGGTGGAAACACAGCCCCACCATCTGTCATGGATTGATCCAGGCTACACTGGAGAGGGGTGGATCTCCAGAACATCTGCAGTACATTGATGACATAATTGTGTGGGGGGATATGGCAATGGAGGTATTTCAGAAAGGAGAAAAGATCACTGAGATTCTGCTGGGACCTGGCTTCGCCATTAAAAAGAGCAAAGTCAAAGGGCCTGCCCAAGAGATCCAGTTCCTGGGAGTAAAGTGGCCAGATGGACGGCGCCAGATTCCCAGTGAGGTCATCAATAAGATCACTGCAATGTCTCCATCAACCAGCAAGAAGGAAACACAAGCCTTCATAGGTGCCATAGGCTTTTGGAGAATGCACATTCCTGAGTACAGCCAGATTGTGAGCCCTCTTTACCTGGTCACCCGCAAGAAGAATGATTTCCACTGGGGCCCCGAGCAGCAGCAAGCTTTTGCCCAGATCAAGCAGGAGATCTCTCATGCAGTAGCCCTTGGCCCAGTCAGGACGGGACCAGATGTGAAGAACGTGCTCTACTCTGCAGCCGGGAACCATGGTCTGTCCTGGAGCCTGTGGCAGAAGGTGCCTGGTGAGACGCGAGGCCGACCACTGGGATTCTGGAGTCGAAGCCACAGAGGGTCCGAGGCCAACTATACTCCAACGGAGAGGGAGATCTTTGCCGCCTATGAAGAGGTTCAAGCTGCCTCAGAGGTGGTTGGCACGGAAACACAACTCCTTCTGGCACCCCGACTGCCAGTGCTGGGGTGGATGTTTAAAGGAAAGGTTCCCTCAACCCACCATGCCACTGACGGCACATGGAGCAAATGGATTGCCCTCATCACACAACGCGCCCGCATTGGAAACCGGAATCGCCCTGGGATTTTGGAGATAATTACCAACTGGCCAGAAGGGGAAGACTTTGGTCTTGCCGACGAAGAGAAACAGGAACAAGTGACCCGGGCTGAAGAAGCCCCACTGTATAACCAACTGCCAGCAGATGAAACATGCTATGCTCTTTTCACTGATGGTTCCTGCCGCATTGTGGGGATGAACTGGAAGTGGAAAGCAGCCGTTTGGAGCCCCACACTACAGGTTGCACAAGCTACCGAAGGAGAAGGTGGATCGAGTCAACTTGCTGAACTCAAAGCTGTTCAGCTGGCCCTGGACATTGCTGAAAGAGAGAATTGGCCAAAACTCTACCTTTACACTGATTCATGGATGGTAGCCAATTCTCTGTGGGGTTGGCTGGAAAGGTGGAAAAGGCTAACTGGCAACGTAGGGGAAAACCAATCTGGGCTGCCGATGAATGGAAAGACATTGCCACTCATGTAGAGAAGCTGCCTGTGAAAGTCCGTCAAGTAGATGCCCATGTCTGTTGTGTTATGTTGTTTAATGTTAATTTTCCTTCTGTGTTCATGGTTTATCCCAGTTTCTTTCCCCTAAGTTAAGTACATAACAGTTTTTCCCTTTCCCGCCCTTGTGCTAGTCAGTCATCCTAAACCCCTCCCCTTTATCTGGAACCTTCCCTGTCCCTCACCCTAAACCCTGCCCCACGGGATGTCAATCCTTTGTAGCTGCTCCCTTTGTTCTAGAAGTTTCTATGTCAAGCATTCCCTTATATATTCATGATTGGTTATATTGTATGTATCCCCACTCTCGGTTTGCCTTATTGGCTCAATGTACCCCTTTCCCCACCTTCTGTACCTCCCCCCTCTAACGGTTATTGGCCAGAGTTTTGTGCCATCCGCTTGCTCCTCCCTTGTACTTAAGCCTGTGTAGAACCCCTTCTAACTGCCTTTTGCGCTTCCCCCTCCCAACCTTCGGACTTGTTACCTTTTCCTTCAATAAATCCGTCCCCCCAGAACCGTAAAAGGTCTCTCCTGTGACTCTTTATCCCTCCCTGATGACTTGCCCAGGCGTAGCTGTTGCTACACCCCTGCTGTGGCTACCGGACTGTTGCCGGGGAGGCGCCACTCACCGATGTAGGCTTCCCAGAGCTAGCCGGTAGCCCATGTGAGGTGGGCAGTGGGTGGAAGAAACGTCACATGTCCCCAAGAGTCGGGCTAATGAGGAACACTGACACAATGAGCAGGTAGATCAGGCTGCATAGATAGAGGTGTCGAAGATAGATTTAGATTGGCAGCACAAGGGAGAGTTGTTCCTGGCTCAATGGGCCCATCATGCCTCAGGTCATCAGGGCAGAGATGCCACCTATAAGTGGGCACGAGACCGAGGGGTGGATCTAACCATGGACAGTATTTCTCAAGTTATCCATGACTGTGAGAAGTGTGCTGCCATCAAGCAAGCCAAGTGGGTGAAGCCCCTCTGGTATGGGGGGCGATGGGCCAAATATAAGTATGGAGAGGCCTGGCAGATTGACTACATCACACTGCCTCAAACCCCCCAGGGCAAGCGCTATGTACTGACCATGGTGGAAGCCACCACTGGATGGTTAGAGTCCTACCCTGTGCCTCATGACACTGCTAGGAACAATATTTTGGGCCTGGAAAAACAAGTTCTTTGGAGGCATGGTACCCCTGGGAGAACTGAGTCAGACAATGGGACTCATTTCAAGAACATCCTTATACACACCTGGGCTAGAGAACACGGCATTGAGTGGGTGTACCATATCCCCTACCATGTACCAGTGGCAGGGAAAGTTGAACGGTGCAATGGCCTGCTTAAAACCACCTTGAAGGCACTGGGTGGGTTAACTTTGAAGAACTATTATTAATCTACCAAACTATTATTATTATTATTATTATTAACAATTATTAATCTACCAAAGTCCACATGGTTAGTGAACACCTGAGGTTCCACTAACCGAGCAGGCCCTGCCCAATCTGAGCCCTTGGGAATATAAGATGGAGATAAGGTTCCAGTGGTACACATGAGAGGTATGCTAGGAAAAACTGTTTGGGTGAATCCTGCCTCCAGCAAAGACAATCCCATCCGTGGAGTTGTATTCGCTGAGGGACCAGGTTGCACCTGGAGGGTGATGCAAAAGAGTGGAGAGACGCCATGCATACCCCAAGGAGACCTTGTTTTAGGGTGAAATACCTATAGTACTGTGCCTATGTCTCTAACTGCATGTATGTATTTATAATGCAACGGTTTAATTTGATATAGCATATTAGTATGGGAGAAATTCAGGGGTGGATAATGTTGGGGGTTGAATGCTTCCCTTTTCTTTCTGTGGAATTTCTCCCATTGTTATGCTAAGTGGCTACACCTGAAGGTAATGTTCTCTCGCAGGGAGGTGGGTGGAGGGAGGGGGGGGAAAACCAGAAAAAGGAAAGGTTTGACGGGGGTTGGGAGCGGGCTGGAAAATTCTCTCGTTTGGCTCGTAGAGGGAGAGGACACCCCATGCTTAGATCAGGCATCTCCCCTGCCACCCCAGCACTGAGATCCACGCTCCCTGCCTTTGGACATTGCTCTGCTGCTCTCCCACCTCACCCTACTACCTCCGGACACTCTGCCGAGCACCATGACTGACACCGTGAGGGGCGAGTCACTTTCCCCATCCCTCTCACCCCTGGGCCTCTGTTGCCGTCACTCCAGCCGTATTCGACTACGCGGGACCTGCCCTGCCCCCACAGCACCTGTAACTGAGCACAGGGAGACAGCCTGTGGCCAAAAGGGACTGGAACTGAGTTACACTGTTCTGTTCTGTTGTCAATTTTTATAGCTGTTGTTGTTTTCTGCCTTGTTAGAGATCAGTAAAGAACTGTTATTCTTATCCCCACATCTCCTGCCTGAAGGCCTCTGATTTGGACCTAAAATAATTAAAAGGGAGGGGGGTTGCACTCTGCATCGCAGGAAAGGGGCTCTTGCCTTTCCTTAGACCATACCTGTCCTTCAAAACAAGACAGATTTTGGCACCCTGAACGTGAGGCATTGCCGGAGGGCATTGAGAGAGGGTTAGAAAAGGGGATAACAGTTATTGAATTACCCAAGCTTGTGGTAGGTGACACCATGCTGTCCAGCTTACCCTGGATTGGCCTCCATGTGGTCACTGCTATATCTCACCAATTTGCAAGGCCTTTTTTAAACATGAGTCTCATAACCAAGGTTACTGAGGCTATTATCCGGTTCATTTTGTGGATTGATCAGTTGAGGAATTCATGGATTTTTAATTTTCTCTGGAAGACGGCCACATGGATTCAGAGCTATCGCACTCTGTCTGTTTCTGGGGCTACTTCAATAATGGTACTTACTGTGAGGAAGTGGCAGCAGGTGAAATCTTCTCCCAATACATCACACGGTTTTTGAAGTTCACCCCACCAGTCTTCAAGGGGTTCAAATCTGCATTATATGGTAAAGAAGGTGAAGAACGAAGCCGCAGGGCACGGGGATTGCAAGCGCAGTGCAGCGTAGAGCACACGAGTAGTCAGCAAGTTCCTTCACAATTGCTTTCACTTCTCAGTGCTCTTGCTGCTTGGAAAAGTAGCACACAGCCGTTGCACGCCAGGGCAAAAGCCAGAGCAGTGCCCTTCCTCACACCTTCGCTGTGCTGTACTGCATGCAGTTGGAGCGAAGCGAGAAGGACGCGAGGAACAAGAAGGTGTTCTTAAAGTAGCCCTCTGTCAGCAGCCCTGAAAGGGCACATAACACACGGCGTCTTGCTGCCCTCTATTCTAAATACTTGCAGCTCCCTTTGCCGACTTGTAAAAGTTGCAAGCAGAGCAGAGGGGGCCAGATAAAAGAGGCCGTGCCTAGATTCACCTTCTACTTACTGCACGTAAGCCACGTCCAGCTCCTCTCTGCACTCTGTATTTCCCTTCTCCGCGGCATTTACCGTGGTGCTGCGTGCAACTCGGCGCCTAGAAGTGACCGCCAGTGTTTCCACAGCAGGCTGCAAGGGAACCAAGAAGCAGCACAAGCAGCAGTGCTGAGGCTTTTTCTCGGCCCTAAAAATGGGGTCTTCACCTTTTCCTCCGGTCTAGCTCAGGTCTTAGAATGAATCCTCCTGGGCCCTTGCTTCATGGACCTAAATAAGATAACAAAAGAGGCTCTTTTCCCTGATGAAGTTACAGGGTTTATTTCTCGTGGGTAGCGAGGAAAAGAGGGAGCAAGAGAAAAAGAGGGAAAAAGAGACAGAGGTCAGGGGCTACACATCTTTTCTAGGGTCTGAAAAGGGGGGCGGGGAGAAATTGGATCCCAGCCAGCCCTGTATGGCCAGGAGGGGAGAGGGAATAAGCTACAGGGCATAGCAGGGGTCATAGAATGTACCATTTACAATCCACCTAGGAAATGCAATATCTCCCTGTTTTTTGTTTTACTAAGTTGAAAGAAGGATATTAGTTTCATTTAAATTATGACTTTGCCCACCACCCTGTTAATCCCCAGCCTCTGAACAGTCCATTGAACCAGTTTTCAGATTAGGGTAGCATGGATGTTAGGAGCTCTTGAGGTCAGGTCCATACACAAAGTCCTTCAAATTCCTAGCACTCATGACCGTACAGTAGTAGGAGAAAATTTATTGCAGCACGATTTTGGAGTGTGTGTGCCAGGTTCATGTAGATGTTTTGACATGGCTGAAGGACGATTCATGCAGTTGCTAAACTGTCCAGTGTTAACAGGAAAACAACTTGAATGGGGTTCATCACAGGACCTAGAGAAGGGAAGCTTTTCTCTATAAGGAAAGACAAACACTGTAAAACCTATTAAAAGTTTCTATATGCCGGAATGTCATCCTCTATTAGGATTTCTTTTTCTTTTTTCCGGCGGTGTCTTCTTTTTGAAGCCACAGCCACCTGATCCTCGTTCCCCTCAGTTGGAACAGGATGTTTCAAGACATACGGTTTCACCCACTTTTCGGGAATCCACCGAGGGCCTGAGGGAGTGGATACGCACCCATAGCCACGCCCCCAGGTAACGAGCTCATAGGGACCTTTGATTTCCCAGGTTTCTGGGTGCTTAATCAAGACTGAAGGATGTTGGGATAACTTGAACTGTTTACCACTGTTAAAGTGACTTACCACAGGTGGACTCATGTTCTCAAATGAACAGTTCAGGAAATTGATAGTAAACATGGCTTTGCAGAGCTTCTGCTGTGGGGACATCCACACAGTTGAACTGCTCTGTTTAGCTAAAACCTGCTTGAGCATCTGATTGGCTCGCTCAACTACACCTTGGCCTGTGGGGGAGTGGGAGGTGCCAGTTTTATGTTCCACTCCCCACTGCTGGACGAATTCCAGGAACTCTTTGGACTTATATACTGCGCCCTGATCAGTTAAGATTTCCCTAGGGATCCCCAAAACTGAAAAGGCTTGCACTAGGTGTACTGATCCCGTCCTCACACACTCATGTGTTACCACTGTATTTTCCCCATGATTTGTCTCGCTGTGTATTGTCTGCATATTACCTATTTGCATCACATCTATTAATTTTCAATCAACTTCTGGCTTTAGCTTGTTTTAAAAAAAAACCTTTTTGAACCTTTTCACCTCAGAAACTCACCTGGGAAACCCAAAATCCCCAAAATTCACCCCGAAGTCCTCCCTGGGATGCCCAGCACTCACCTGGCAACTCCCAAAATTCCACATATTCACCCCAAAATTCACAGGGAACCACCAAATCCCAGGGCTTCACCCCAAAATCCCTCCTGCAACCCCCAAAATCCCTCAAATCACCCCCAAGATCCAGTCCCCCCAACACCTCCCAAATTCACCCCAAAATCTCTCCAATCCCCCTCAAAACCCACCCAGATACCCCCAAATCCACCAAATTCACTCCAAGACCCCTCTGGGACTCCCAAAAATCACCAAAATTCCCCGGAAAATCCACCTGCATCCCCCCAAATTCATCCCAAAATTCTCCCACGACTCCCAAATGCTCACCTGGATACCCCAAAATCGACAGAATTCACCCCAAAATCTGCCTGGCACTCCCAAAACTCATGTGAGAACCCTAAAATTCACATGTATACCCTAAAATTCACCAAATTAAGCCCAAAATTCCCCTGAGATGCTTGTAATTCCACAAATTCCGCCTAAAATTCAACTGGGACTCCCCACATTCCACAAATTCACCCCTGTCCTGGGGTACAATGCAAAAATGTGTATTCTATCACCATCTGTTAAAATGTGGGAGGGGTCGTCATCCTTATCTCTGTGGGAGATATCCCCTGCTGATGTGCCATCTGATAAGATCAGGGGGATGATCATCGTTATCTTTTCACTACCCATCCTTCCTCCAGAAATATATTCTGTTAATGGGCCATTAAGTCCTCTTGTGTGACTGATAAGATTACATCATCGCATTGGGAGATGCTCCAGCCAGGGGGAGGAGCCAAACATTTCCTACCTAGATAAAAACTGAGATTTGGAATACAACGGCAGTCCTTTCCACTGGATCCCAGAGGAAAGTTGAACCTTTTTCCACATAATCGCTGGATCTTCGGAGGAAAACTGCACCTTCTACAGGAGCACTGCTTCAATTGAACCACATCTGTCATCCAGGAGGACTGCAGCCACCATTTATATGGACTGCTACCAAGTCCCTGACTGACAGGGTGTCAGGTTGTATTTCTAACTATGTTGGTCGTTTTTTCTTTTATATTATTGCATGTATTTTATTTTTTCTCTTTTCTCCTATTAAATTGTATTACTGACTTGGAGTCTTGCACTGGTTTTCCTTTCAAACCAACACATTTATTGGCGCCCAACGTGGGGCACGAAGGGTACTGTGAAAGGTCTGTATTACAATTTTGTATTCACCATGATTGTCAACATGCTTACATCTGTTTTATATCTTGTTCTCTATATTTTTCTGCACATGGGGAACTATCTGCCAGCTGTAATGCTCCTGTGTAGATATGGATATGGTATAAAAATTGCTTTATTGGCATATTATGTCTAGTTCATGATAACCTCTGAGGCAATGAACATAATTCGGAATATATTCTCGTCTTTGTTTGCTTGTCCTAGTCTAGGGCGCTCCATCCGGGGTTTAGCAATCACACCCAGCGCTTGGGGGGAGGGGTAAAGAATGATTTTTTCCAATCTTTCCGGCCTGATTCAGTAGTTTTTGGAAATATTGAGTTACCGCTGGATGCTAAAGACAGAATAATATTGTTGTTAGTTCTGCTTTGTCTCCTCTCCACAGCCTACAATGTGCTTAGAAATAAAACACTACATGGTGTATTGCTGCGTAATCTTGAGGAAGAGGAAAAAAGAAACAAATCCACTTAGTCCACTTCTGCACACAATGTCACAAAGAGGAGAAGAACCAAACACAAAGCAACAGTGTCCGTGTCTACGCAGACTGCCACAGAGGAGGATAAAGCCAAAAGCAAAGCAACAGTGTCCGTGTCTACACAGACTGCCACAGAGGAGAAAAAAAGCCAGAAGCGCCATCAGCATCTCCACACAAACCATCACTGCACCAGAACAGCCTAGACCAGTAGCAGTTGCCCCCTTCAGAAGAAGAAATCAAAGAGCAAATCAGTCCGCATAGTGACTGACGAGGACGTGGCAGGACCTTCGCACCCAGCGGAAGAGACAGAGACAGAAATCATCACTCGCTCTCTATCCCTGGGTGAGCTGCGTGACCTGCGGAGTGAATTCACCTGCCAGACAAATGAGTCCATCTTGGCCTGGCTGCTCCCCATATGGGACGCTGCAGCCAATGACACCATTCTGGATGGAAGTGAGGCCAGGCAACTGGTATCTCTGTCCCGGGATGTGGTCATTGACCAGGGGATTGGGAGAACCCAAGAAACTCTCAGCCTCTGGAGGCGACTGCTGACAAGTGTGAAGGACAGATACCTTTGTAAAGAAGATCTCCAGGTGCACCAAGGAAAATGGAGCACAATAGAACAAGGTATCCGATGCCTGAGGGAATTGGCCGTGCTGGAGATCATTTTCTCAGAAGATGAGAGATTTCCTAAGAGCCCAGACTGTGTCCGGTGCACGTCACAGATGTGTTTGAGATTTGCATGGCTTGGATCAGTGATGTATTCGCCTTACCTGGCAACGCTGCAGTGGAGGGAAGGTGAGGACATGGTAGGCGTCTTGGCCAATAAACTAAGAATTGATGAGGACACTGTCACAGCCCCATTTCGTACCCATGTCTCATCCGTGGAAACAAGGCTGGTGGAGCAAGTCTGAAGCTTGATTGAAGAGGGCCATCAGAAACTAAAAAAAGAACTTAAGGAAAACAACTACCAGATCTCTCCAGAACCAACAAGAGTTTCTGCCATTAGGAGCTGGCGTTCCTCAGGCAGGGACAGATGAAACACTCCACGAGGTAACCTCTGTTTTTTCCTTCAGAAGCATGGAGAAGACATGAGGAAGTGGGATGGAAAACCCACCTCCTCCTTAGCCGCTCGGGTACGTGAGCTGAAAAGAGGGACACCTACCACAAGAAGCTCATCTAGAGTCAATGCTGCTCCAGTCTCTCGTGTACAGAACTCCAGACAGTATCAGAATGATGATACAACTGATCGTCTTGAAGGGACCTTAAGAACCTATTTACAGGAAGAGAGTGACGCCTACCAAGATCAGGAAGAGAGTATCCCTGCCTCTAGCCAGGTAGAGGAGAGGGATAATTGGATCTATTGGACTGTGCGGACCCGATGGCCTGGCACATCCGACCCACAAAAACATAAGGCTTTGGTTGACACCGGCGCCCAATGTACTCTGATGCCATCAAAGTATGTAGGAGAAGAATCCATCTCTATTTCTGGGGTAACAGGAGGATCCCAGCAGCTGACTGTAGTGGAATTTTTGTTTTACCTGTTTGAAGCTTTCCTTCACACTAAAATGCTGGCTGATGGATACCTAGAAGAAATCAATTCCCACAAAATGCTTCTGGGTAAGCCATTACGTCATCCATTACAATTTGCTTCAGTGTCCCGTTCCTGTCCAATTGAAGGTCCCTGTTTAAGAGACTCAAGTACGGAGAGAAATAAAATTAAATATGACTACAGTGCCTTTAAATCTAATTTGAACTTCCAGATCAATCTCATAATACCTTTAGGCTAAATGTTGCCATTGATCTGTTTCTACTGAACACAATCACGTCCTGGCTTGTTAGAGATTAGTTCATGACAAAGAAAGAAATGCACAGAAGTTAAAATATTTCCAAAGAAGCATTTGACATCCTTCGTTTTGGATGCAGAATCATTCCAACACTGCTTACATAAGAGGTCAAATTACTGTCTTCCATGTTAGTTCTGCACTGTGCTCAGCGGAGCCTTTCTGGTTTATTGGCGTTTAACTTGGACATAAAGCTGAGTCTTGATTCAAGAAAAATCAATATTCACACTTGTTTTCATTTACACGGACATTGGCTTGGTCTCCTAAACAAAGAGAATGATGGGGAATTTATGTAGGTGTTCAGATAGGTAACATTCTCTTCCCGCAACCTGGCATTGTATTTTCACTTGGTCTGTTACCTCTAGCTTTGTTTTAACTGCTCAAATTATGACGAAGAGTATCAAACCTCCAGCTCTAATTACAGTCCCACTGCGAAGTCTGTGAAGGTATGTGCATCTGCCCCTCAGGTCCATACTGCTCTTCTAATGTGCCTCTGATCGAGCAGGTAGGAAATACTGTCGCATTTCCTAGATGCATTGTAAATGGTACATTCTGTGACCCCTGCTATGCCCTGTAGCTTGGTCCCTCTCCCCTCCTGGCCATATAGGGCTTGCTGGGATCCAATTTCTCCCTGCCACCCTTTTCAGACCCTAGAAAAGATCTGTGCCCCCTGACCTCTGTCTCTTTTTCCCTCTTTTTCTCTTGCTCCCTCTTTTCCTCGCTACCCACGAGAAATAAACGCTGTAACTTCATCAGGGAAAAGAGCCCCTTTTGTTATCTTATTTTCGTCCATGAGACACGGGCCCCAGGAGCCATCAACCTAACACCTGAGCTAGACCAGAGGAAGGGCAAAGAACCCCATTTTAGGGCCGAGAAAAAGCCTCAGTTGGCGCCATAAGTGAATGGTCTCTACAGAGCACCCCACGTTAGGCTGTGACTCCTATTTTCGGGATTCAAGAAGCCTTGGAGCTGATCAACTAGCTTAAATTTCTTTTAGCTGCATTTTGTGCAGTTCGAAGACTTTTATGCACGAACCGGGAGACTGTCAGAAGCCCAGGCAGGTCGGTTCTGGACGTAGGCCCACTAGAGTTACTGAGACGCCTCTGCCTGCAAGAAAAAAAAAGGTGAGTGGAAGCCTCCTTTCGCTGCGGATGGGTTCCTGGAGCTCCGCGTGGGGGTCTCACCGGTGGCATTTGGCTGGCGTGGCACCACTCTCGAGGAGAGACATGGAGCGGGCGTGTGCACGGCCTGCGCAACGGCTCGGTGTGCCTGCGACCATTTGGTTTGGCGTGCGGACTGGTGGGGGCCAGACGCAGTCACCCAGGCACGGCGGCAGGCAGGCAGCTTTGATCGGTTTCAAAGCGGTGGCACGGAGGTTTCTTGCGGTTTTTGTGGGTTTTTGTGGTGGGGTCAGTCCCTACAGCAGCGAGGGCCCCACGTGGGTTTTACCGACAGAAACGGCGAAATTAACATAGTCTCCGCATCCAGTAAAGCCTGAAAACCGTAGTGTACCTGGCACGTTTTAACAAGCAACTCCTTTCCTGTGTTTTTAACTGTAGTGGGGTAGATATAGTGGCAAATTGCTAAAGATCATGGGCTTACAGCAATCTGCCTTACAAAAGAGTATAAGAAACCATCTAAGGGAAATATTAAATTCAGGAAATGTTTTAATATCTAAGAAAAAATTAGCCCGTTTTGCCAGCTGGCTGTCTGTTGAAAAATCTGACCTTGAATTGCAAAATATAAATTCGATTTCATTTTGGGATGAAATAGGGGATTTATTAACTTTAAAAGTGGAAAATGGAGATAAAACAGCTTCTGTATTCCTCCCGATTTCCTTACAAATTCGGAAACTTTTAATTCAGACAGAAAACAACAGAGAGCAGCAGCAAAACGGTTCAGACTCACCTTCCCTTTCCCCAAAACCCTATAACCCGGACCTGGAGGGGACCCACGGGTCTCCCTGGGGGGTGCAGGGCTCCCAGCACTGCTGTAGCTGCTCTGAGTCCCTGGGTCCTCCCTAGTATACCGGTTCTGATAATTTTTCGAAAATTGTCAGCACTCCTTCCTTGTTCCCTTCCCCTCTGGGCAATGGCCACATGGCTACACCTGAAGGTGTCGGGGTCCCAGATAGCTCTGGTCATGCCATACAGCCCGTAGGGGGGGTCCCATATGGTGGCAGCCACGTGTTTCCTCCTTCATCCCGCAACCCCCTTCAGACCTCCGGTCCCTGCCCCTAAGCCTGTCCTGTCCCATCACCCATCCCTGCCCTCGGCTCCACTGCCCCCTCCCCCCTCCAAGACCCAGCCCTGCACGGCACGCAGCGACCCCTGCCACAGGGTGTTGCAACCCTGGACCCCAGCACCCCTCCCCCGCTCCGGTTTCACATTCCTTCCCTCCAAGCGGCTGCGGGGTGGGGGAGGGCAGTGGAGCCCCTGCTGAGTTCAGTGCCGGTGGGGGTGGGGAGGGATCAGCTCACAGCCCCTGCGGGATGGATGGTGTCCCCGTGGTGGGGGGGGGTGTCCCCGTGGTGGGGGGGGGGGATGCCCAGCCCTGAAAGTCAACACCAGGAAAAAGAGTATATACCATGAGTTGCTCCTGTAGTTTATCTTGGTAAGAGGAATGGTAGAAGAAGTTATCAACCTTTGTCCTATCAAGATAAAAAAGGAAATTTGTAAAGTACAGAGAGAATTTGGTAGAAATTGTGACATCTTTAAAGGCATGATGAGAGCCACCTTTTACTCAAACAAACTGGTTCCATATGATATCAAAGAGCTTTTCCGATGTCTGTTAACTCCTTCAGAATATGATCTATGGGAAAGCCTGTGGAAAAGATCTTTGAAAGTGCTTTTACTAGAGCTTTTAAAAAGCTCAGATGATGCAAAAGATGCTGAAAATAATGAAATAACATAGGAACACCTATGTGGGGAAAAGGATTCGCATTGTCCCGAAAGCCAAACCAGAGTACTATCCAAGTCTGTCCTGGATAAAATATGCAATGTTGCAGAAAAGGCTTTTAATCAATTACAAACAGTAGATACTAAAGGCAGTTATGTTAACATTAAACAGTTTGCTTCTGAGAATTTCTTACAGTTTGTGGACTGCCTTCGTGCGCAAGTGGAAAGACAGGTGTCTGATCCAGGGGTACAGGCTGAATTAATTAAAGAGATGGCTCAGAGGCCTGCTAATGAAACCTGCCGTAGGGTTATTTTTGACCTTCCCCTCGAGCCAGCACCTACCTTAGCACAGATGATAGAAGCCTGTGTCAGGAAAGCAGAACTGCTCAGTGGACACGAGGGAAATCCATGACTGGCACACCCAAAGACCATGGCAGCTCTAACACCAGAAGCCAAGAAGCAACCAATGTCACCAGAGCAGCTGCAGCACATCATCTGCTTCCAGTGCAAGCAGCCAGGACACTTCGCCAGAGACTGTCCACACAACCAGAAACAGAAGAAGACCAACAAACAAAAAAACTAGCTTTACAGCGCGTACCCACCATTAACAAAATAGGGCGCTCGGCTCGCAAAGGACTCTCTTTTAATAAACAAAAAGGGGGAGGATGGGATAGAGGGTGTGGGGATGCATGGCAATGAAAATATTAAATGTTCAATTAACAAGGTTTGGAAGCCACTAGGCCGTTTTAGGCTTGTGACTACCAAAGGTTTTCATTTCAGGTCACCTGATTGGACAGTCATTACAGTGGACTTACCTAACAGTACACAGGACGTGACGTTAAACCACCTGAAACTGGACAGTGAGTAATTTGTGGCGGGGACACAGCACACACACCCCCAGAGATTGAGGTAACTCCCATGACCATCAAGGGAAGCATAACCGGCCTCATTCTCCTGGCACGATGTCCTCTACAACCATATTACATGGTTGAGGGATAAATCCTTGGTCCGGCCATTCCTGTTCCAATGGAGGTTCCAGTAGATGGAAAATCACCTGAAGTCTACTGGGAAGAAGTACTGGGTGAGGACAAACCTTCTCTGGCATGCAACCTAACCCGTGGATGAGATCACCTCCATGTGGAGGGGGTACTGGACACAGGTGCTGATGTGACTATCATACCCGAAAGGATGTGGCCGTCACATTGGGAACTTCAGCCTGTAGCAGGCAGAATCCAAGGTGTAGGAGGAGTAAAATTGGCAAAAATATCAAAAAGCATCGTACAAATTGAGGGGCTGATGGAAAATTGGCTAGCATCCGTCCATTTGTTACAGACTATAAATGCCCTCTATGGGGGAGAGACACCATGTCCCAGTGGCGGGTAAAATTGATTATTCCTCAGACTCCTCAGGATTTTTAGAGGCGGCCACTGTAGAGCTCCCTACCCAAAAGTTGAAATGGCTAGATGATACCCCAAAGTGGGTAGCACAGTGGCCGATGAGTAAGGAGAAGCTCAGGGCGCTTGAGGAGCTTGTGGAGGAGCAATTGGCTAAAGGCCACATAGAGGACACTACAAGTGCGTGGAATTTCCCGGTTTTTGTGATAAAGAAACCGGGGAAGGACAAGTGGAGGCTGCTCCACGACCTCCGGGAAATAAACAAAGTAATTGAGGACATGGGGTCTCTCCAACCTGGAGTGCCTTCTCCAACAATGCTTCCTAGAGACTGGCAATTGGCTGTTTTAGACATCAAGGACTGTTTCTTCCACATTCCCCTACACCCAGAGGATGCCCCACGTTTCGCCTTCTCGGTTCCTACCATCAATCGAGAAGCCCCAATGAAGCGCTAACACTGGAAAGTTTTGCCCCAAGGATTAAAATGTAGTCCCTCCATCTGCCAGCGGCATGTGGCCTCATTGCTCTCCCAGGTGCGTGCCCAGAGAGGGGAGGCCATCATCCTTCATTGCAGGGATGATGTGCTTGTGTGTGCCCCCGATACTCTCTACTCCAAGACACACTTGACCTAGTGGTTAAAGTTTTAACCTCTGCTGTATTTGAATTGCAGGAGGACAAAGTCCAAAGGATGCCACCTTGGAAGTACATGGGCTTGGAAATTACTGCACTGACCATTGTTCCTCAGAAATTGGAAATTAATTGTAATCCAAAAACCTTAGCAGATCTCCATTCCCTGTGTGGGTGGTCATTGAATTGGGTCAGGCCCTGGCTAGGCCTCACTAATGAGGACCTAGCACCTCTCTTCAATTTATTGAAGGGGGAGAGAGAGCTGCTTTCTCCCAGCAAACTGACCCCAGAGGCAAAGACTGCAATCAAAAAGGTACAAAAGACTTTAGGAGAGAGGCAAGCTCACCGTTACCAGCCCGAGCTGCCCTTCAAATTCATTGCCCCAGGAAAACTGCCACACTTACACGGGTTAATATTCCAATGGATCCAGGGGCAGAGAGAGTCACTCAATCATAGAGTGGGTCTCCCTCTCCCACAAAAGATCCAAAACTATCACTAAGCCACAAGAGTTAATAGCTCAGCTGGTTCAGAAAGCAAGGATGAGACTGTATGAACTAGCTGGTTGTGACTTCACATGTATTCACCTCCCAGTCAAACTGTCTGAGGAGGGAAGGAACTCTCCTGAAAGATTGACTAAAGAGATGTTTGAGCACTTGCTCCAGAGCAATGCCAGTCTCCAATTAGCCCTGGACAGTTACAGAAAACAAATATCAGTCCATGCCCCCTCTCACAAGCTTTTCAATGAGGAATTCCACCTCATTCCTTGTGAGGAGTCGGAGACCACTCAAAGCTCTCACAGTGTTCACGGATGCATCTGGGGCGTCCCAGAAGTCGGTGATGACTTGGAGAAATCCTCAGACTCAGCATTGGGAAGCTGATGTTGAGTTTGCGGAGGGGTCACCCCAGGTAGCTGAACTGGCAGCAGTTGTGAGAGCCTTTGAGAAGTTCTCAGAGCCAATCAACTTGGTAACAGACTCAGCCTATATAGCAGGGGTAGTGTCCAGGGCAGAGCAGGCAGTGCTCAGAGACATTGAAAATGAGCAGCTTTTCAGGTTGCTTTCCAAACTAATGTATTTGATTTCTCATAGTGAACATCCGTTCTATGTGATGCATGTGAGATCACACACAGATTTGCCAGGCGAAATTGCAGAAGGGAACCGTCAGGCAGACTCCCTTGCAACCCCAGCAGAACAAGGACGCCTTCCTGACATCTTCCAACAGGCAAAGCTGAGCCACAAGCAGTATCACCAGAATACACCAGGTCTAATGCGTCAGTTCCAGCTAACACGGAGTCAGGCTCAAGCCATTGTGGCCACCTGTCCCAATTGTCAGCTGCACACCATGCCCTCAATAGGCATGGGGGTTAACCCCCGAGGTCTTGGCAGTTGTGAGGTATGGCAGACAGACATCACACACATTCCTAGTTTTGGTCGCCTCAAATATGTGCATGTTAGCATTGACACATATTCAGGCGCAGTCTATGCCTCTGCCCATGCAGGAGAAAGGGCAATGCACGCCAAAAAACACCTAGTGCAAGCCTTTTCAGTATTGGGGATCCCTAGGGAAATCTTAACTGATCAGGGCACAGCATATAAGTCCAAGGAGTTCTTGGAATTCGTCCAGCAGTGGGGAGTGGAACATAAAACTGGCACCTCCCACTCCCCCACAGGCCAAGGTGTAGTTGAGCGAGCCAGTCAGATGATCAAGCAGGTTTTGGCTAAACAGAGCAGTTCAACTGCGTGGATGTCCCCACAGCAGAAGCTCTGCAAAGCCATGTTTACTATCAATTTCCTGAATTGTTCATTTGAGAACATGAGTCCACCTTTGGTAAGTCACTTTAACAGTGGTAAACAGTTCAAGTTATCCCAACATCCTTCAGTCTTGATTAAGCACCCAGAAACCTGGGAAATCAAAGGTCCCTATGAGCTCGTTACCTGGGGGCGTGGCTATGCGTGAGTATCAACTCCCTCAGGCTCTCGGTGGATTCCCCAAATGTGGGTAAAACCGTATGTCCCCAAACATCCTGCTCCAACTGAGGGGAACGAGGAGCAGGTGGCTGTGGCTTCATAAAGAAGACGCTGCCAGAAAAAAGAAAAAGAAATCCTCCTTAAGGATGACATTCTGGCAGATAGAGTCTTTTAACAGGTTTTATAATGTTTGTCTTTCCTTATAGAGAAAAGCTTCCCTTCTCTAGGTCCTGTGATGAACCTCATTCAAGTTGTTTTCCTGTTAACACTGGACAGTTTAGCAACTGCATGAATCGTCCTTCAGCCATGTCAAAACATCTAGATGAACCTGGCACACACACTCCAAAATCGTGCTGCTACAGATTTTCTCCTACTACTGCACGGACATGAGTACCAGGAATTTGAAGGACTTTGCTCTATGGACCTAACCTCGAAAATTCCTAACATCCATGCTACCCTAATCTGAAGATTAGTTCAATGGACTGTTCAAAAGCTGGGGACTCACAGGGTGGTGGGCCAAATCATAATTTGAATGAAACTAATATCCTTCCTTCAACTTTGTTAAATAATAAATGGGGAGATGTTGCATTTCCTAGATGCATTGCAAATGGTACTTTCTGTGACCCCTGCTATGCCCTGTAGCGTGGTCCCTCTCCCCTCCTAGCAATAAAGGGCTGGCTGGGATCCAATTTCTCCCCGCCCCCCTTTTCAGACCCTAGAAAAGACCTGTGCCCCCTGACCTCTGTTTCTTTTTCTCTTTTTCTCCCTCTTTTCCAAGCTACCCACGAGAAATAAACCCTGCAACTTCCACAGGGAAAAGAGCCCCTTTTGTTATCTTATTTACATCAATGAGGCATGGGCCCTGGAGGCTTCATCCTAACACCTGAGCTAGACCAGACGAAGGGTGAAGAACCCGATTTAAGGGCAGAGCAAAAGCCTCAGCACACCACAGCAAAGGTGTGAGGAAGGGCACTGCCCCAACTTTTGGCCTGGCCTGCCTGTGCTGCCCCTTTAGCCGCACACCAGAACAATGGCATTTCTTACCCTCAAGGTAAAAAAGGCGTTAGTGTAGCCTCAGGATTGGCAAGTGACTAGGCATTAAGATGAGAGACCACGTATGAGGGAGTCTTTAGAGGTTTCCTCCCACATGGAGCAGGTGTATTCTCATTCTTGTGCTGAACTGAAAAGTCCGGGCATGGCAATTCTGGCCTGCCTTGTGCAGAGACGAACACAAATGTGGGGCTATGATCCTCGGTTCCGGAGCTATGGTTGCGGGTGGGTGGGCCGCCAGGAGGCCCCAGAGGCCGCCGAGGACACTGTGGATTGTGGATGAGGCTGGGCTGGTCCCCCTCCCCCCGTTGGTCTGACAGCTGCAGGAGTGGAGTCTGAGCGGCATCGCCTGAGGGACCCATGGGGGGCAGGGAGAGAGCCGGGAGTGACCCTGAGCGACACCGGAAGTGATATCCGTAGGGCCCTGAAGGCCAGTGGTGGCATTGAGTTTCACTGGGAGGAGCCTGCTAAGCTGCCTGGAAAGCTGGAGCTCCTCTGCTCTAGGACAGACTGGGAGAGCTGAGGGTGTCCAATGAGGAGAACAGAAGGCTCCAGGGAGACCTTCGAGCCCCTTGCAGTGCCTGCTGGGGCTCCAAGATAACTGGGGAGGGACTTTGGAAAAGGGTCTGGACTCGCAGGACAAGGGGGTATAGCTTCAAACTGCCAGAGAGCTGGGGTAAATGGGATATTGGAAAGGAATTCTTCCTTGTGTGGGTGCTGAGGCCTGGCACATGTTGCTCAAAGAGGCTGTGTGGGAGCCCCATGGCAGGAAGTGTCCAGGGCCAGGCTGGAGCGGACATGGAGCCACCTGGACTAGTGGAAAAGTGTCCCTGCCCATGTCAGGATGTTGGAAGGAGATAATCTATCATCTCTAAGGCAGCTTCCAGTCCAAACCATTCTGGGATTCTAGGATTCATGGAAGGCCCTTTTCCAAGTGAAGTGTTGTATCTCTTGGCTCCCAGCTTGTAGTTGCCAGTTCTTCTGGAAGCAGGCCTGGCCAAGCAGCTGTGATGAGCCATGGGTTCTCAATAGGACGAGTGTGATATATTTGCAGAGAGGAAGGCTGCAGACAGATCTTCAAGGCCCAGGTAAAACAAGCAAAGGAGTGAATAAAAGCCAAAGGTTGGTTGTGTTAGTCAGTTTGCTGTCTGTTGAAATGGCCCCAGGTCATTTTCAACATTTCTAATTTGGATTTGTTTGAGTAAAAAGTGAATGTGTTACCTCCAGCGTAGGCTCTCCAATGCATCTCCATGTGCTCCCATCTCTTTGTTGTATATCAGGTTCTATTAACTGAAGACAGAATCATAACACAGTAGTAAAACATTTAGAGGTGTAGTTAGCCAGCTTCAAGAGTTTTCAACTCTGCTGTTGACTTTTCTGGTAACAGTAAGCAAAGCAATACAATCCAGTTACTCCACTTTTCCTCTCTGAGGAAAGGATGATCTTTTTTTTTTCGCAGTTTGAAAATAGCTTCGAATGAAGAGAGTTATGCATGTGGCATGTAGGATTCATTATTTTACCTTTCTCTTCTGCTGTTTTTCGCGTACTAGTTTTTTTTTTTTTAATTTTTTGTTGCTGTTCTCCATTCAGTAGGTTTGAAAGAATTCTAATTGTTGAGATGATGGTTCTTTGAAGGCTCACTTAGCCCACCTTTTGGGTGAAGGAAAGAAGAAGACAAGGTCCTCTAAGAAGAGTAAAAAGCATACTTTAAAGAGACATGTGGAGATGCCTGCTGATGTCATGCAATTACCGTGTAATCAGCAGAAATATGTTGTAAAGACACCCATCAGTGACTTCACAAGAAAGCCACACTCAAGACAGGTAGAGAACAGAAGCATAAAACCCCAAACGTATGAAATGGACAGATTTTCATTGGGAATGAGCAACTCCTGAATTCTTGGTTCTAGAACTAGGGGTTTGTAATAAATAGACTGTCTCCTTGCCAAACGTAAATTTGGTGTAATGAACTGCTCACTGCCTGTTGAATTGCAGGGCTAGTAGACTAATATATGCCATGGCAGGCATATTGTATGGCTTTCCTGTTAGAAAGAAATTGGTTTTGCTCATAGCAATCTAGATATGTACCCAGTCTGACACCTATTTTTAAGGCTATATTTCCAAGCAAATGGCTTCCGTGATGATGCAGTAAGTTTATGTCATGAACAGGAATGCAGTGATTGCATGCATCCTTTTTTACCCTAAGCCAGCTGCTGAATAATGAGACAGAGACTCTCACTGAAGCCAAGGAGTGCCCAAGCTTTTGGGAAAAGCACTGGGCATATAAAGCCTATTTCCACATTTCTTGCTAGCGTCTCCTTCAAAGTTGATGGGTTTGTTAATCTTTTAGAGCTGTTTTAGATGTCTTTGTAGTTTACATGTACTAAATGTAGCAGGTATTGCTTTCATGCCATCCTAATAGATTTGAAGTTGGCATCTACTCAGGCTTCAATGTCTCAGAAGAAGCAACGTTGATTCTTTGAATTCTATTCTTGAACGTGAGAATGATACATATGTAGTTAATGAATTAATTAAATCGAATTCACTTGAATGGAAAAATTGTCTTGTTCATGTAGATTTTAACTTGGGAAATTGATATTTGAGTTCTACTTTTCATTGTTGTTGCTTTTCTGTATTCTTTGATTGCACAGATAGCAGATGTACTGACCAAGTATTCTGTGAAACTGGAGGAAATGTCCTTCCTCTTGGCAGCTGATGTTCACAAGCTCATTAACGCTAAGGCCATGGTAAATGTTTTACCTGGGGGAAGATAACAGTCTGAATATTCCTAGAATGTCTTTCTTTCCCCAAATGAAATGCATTTTTTTCTGCCTATCAATCACTGAAATATAGAAGAAATTTCTACTTGGCAGGGTATTGGTTATCATTTTTGTTCTTTTCTCGCCTCATTTTCTGTAGAAGAGACAATTTTTGTTTGTTTTTGCATGTCTTATGCTGCTTCTACTTCTTGTGTTATGTTTTAATACACAGAATGTAAAGAGAGCACTGCTGGATAATGAGAAGGCAACTGCCAAGCTACTCTTGAATCGAATGAAATCAGAGCTTGAGAAAGAAAAATGGCATCAACTGAAATGGCAAGGGAGAGTCAAGGACTGGAAGCTCATGCAAAAGAAGTGTGTAGTTCAGAGTTTCAGGTCAGAAATGTGGCAGTCTTCTTTTGGACAATGAGCAACACAAAGTGTCTAGTGTTCACTTTTGGTTTCTATCAAAGTAATACTTGATCATTTTTTCTTTCTACTTGATCTCACGTATGATATCACATATATCATGTGATTCCATTCTACATATCTACTTTCCATCCTGCAGAGAATTTATGGCAAGTGAAGAAATACAGAATCCACCAACTGTGAATATGGAAATGGAAAAGTTGATAAAGGAGCCGATGGTACTCAGTGAACATAGACTGAAGGTTTTGCAATATATCGGGTATGGCAAAAGAGGGTATAGCATAAAGGAAAACAATTGTTGCTGGAGTTAATGAAGGACATGGCTACAAAATGCACTTTGCTTCCTGTCAGTGTGTGATTGCTAAATGCAGCAGTAAAGCAGGGTCTGCATCTATTTCTGTACAGCTCTTTTGAATGGAGAAAATGCATTCTTGATTTTCAGTGCCCCAGCTACACTTAATAGATGGCGATCAGGCTCTAAAAATGGAGGACAGCAGAAGCAAATCTTGAAACATAGTAGAAATGGGCAAAGATGGGTGGAGAGCTAAAAGTTGGTGCTTTTGTCAAGGCATATTTTTCTCCATGGCGTGGGATTTTATTTGCGTAATAAATTAAGAGAGGAGTCTGGATAGAAATCTAACGTTGCTACGTTTGAATATCCATCCTGAACACAAGACGCATTGGTGTGGGTGCAATGCATTATGATCTTTACAGGAAGGTTTTTTACGGTGGATGCAGGAAAAAGGTAGATGACAGTGAGTTCCTTATCAGGCAGTAAACAATTGGCCTTGAACAACAACAATCTCAGGTTTATTTTCATTGCCAAGATGGCTGTAAATAAAAGAAAGCCCAGTAGCATGGATATTCGGATTCATAATTTTATATTTGAAGTACTGAGTGGTTTGTATTTTAGGATACCTGACTCTTGTTTCCTACTTTGATAGCACCTTGTTGCCTCCAACAAGTGCCAAATCTGATGGAAACGAATGGTGCAGAACTCTGGAGAATTGATACAAAAGTCTAGGTAGGTCGGGAAATCCTGAGAATAGTCTGGAATTCAAGCAATATTTTCTTTTCTCCCGGGCAATGATGAGGCAGACAGTTGCTTTGAGAGTGCATGTTTGCTCTATTCTTTGTTCCGTGTGTTCCCACATACGTTCTCAGTTGCTTGGAGGTGGCAGTAAGAGCTAAAGATGCTGCCTGTGGCATGGCTTTCCTTTGGCCAGTACAAACAACTGTGCATGGTGAGATCTAGCAGGAACTGGCTTGGTTAGAATGAATCTGGGGGAAATCAAAAGTTAATTTTGACATGGATCCCTTCGCAATCATACAAAAATACTCCTTTTTAACTCTTGGAGAAGAAGTGGGCAAGTATTGGAGATACTTCCTTTCTCTGTGTCCTTGCAGCATGCCTTCCCTCTCTGTGTCTGCCTTCTCTTGCTCCAGAGCACATCCTGTTGGAATGTTTGTAGCCTGTATGGTAGCCAAGAAGTTGGTAGCGATTGTAAGTACCTTGCTACTTTGAAGCATAATGATAAAGAGCTGTGTATGAAAATGTCTTGATTTCCTTGGCTGGTAATGTCTGGTGTCTGTAGGCAAAGGTCTGTAGGCACTGCTGGGATCTGTTCCGTGTGCTGAGATTCAGCACATGGCCTCTGTCATGTTTCCATGTCACACTGCATTATGAAAGATGGGAATTTTGACTGTGGTCAGTTCCATAGCATTCAGACAGCCCTAATGTGGAGTGCGTGGAGAAAATGAGCATCCAGTATGAGCTGGTCGAGGGCAAATGTCAGGAGAAAGGGCAGATGTGCAAGTTGAGTGCCACAGCTTTTGGCTGTGATAGCCGTGGTCCAATGTGTCATTAGAGTAAAATGCATCTGAGGATGCACCAAACATTGAGATAACAAGTGGAATTCCTTTTTAACCTCCGCCTTACTCTGTTCAAAAAGTAAGCCATCCGTTTGGTTTCACAGTAGTAGTTGGTATTTGTACTTGAAATGTGGAAAAGCCCTAACAAATGCCGGTAATGAAGGGAGTGCTGTCCTATGTGAATGTGGAAGATGCAAGGAGCCTGAGCCCTTGTGCTAAATCTGTCTTATCTTGGGAAAGAAATTCCACCACTGCCTCAATTTCTCCCTTTTTGTCCAACCAGATGGTATTGTTTACTAATATAACATGGCATGTACTAGGCTGAATCTATCTCTGTCCATCACAAGAAAAGAAACACTATGTTTAGCCAGGCTCTCTGAAAGCCACACAGTATTTCTTCTGTGCATGTCAATTATTTGTTCTTCTTTTCCTTCAGATGACCCTGATGGATATGAACATTTGCACAGCAGAAGATGCTGAAGTTGTGCACGCCAATATGCTTCAGATGACTGAGAAACTAAAACGTAGGTTTGAAGAAGAAATGGAGCCCGTGGATGTATGACGTTTCTTCCACCCATTGCCCACCTCACCTGGGCTACTGGCTAGCTCCGGGAAGCCTGCGTCGGTGAGTAGCCCCTCCCCGGCACCACTGTGGGAGCCGCAGAAGAGGTGTAGCAACAGCTACGCCTGGGGGAGTCGACAGGGAGGGACAAAGAGGCGCAGGAGAGACCTTTTGCGGTTCTGGGGGAAGGGATTTATTGAAGGAAGAGGTAACAGGTCAGAAGGTTGGGAGAGGGAACCGCAAAAGGCAGTTTGAGGGGTTCTACACAGGCTTAAGTATGGGGGAGGAGCAAGGGGAGGGCACAAAACTCTGTCCAATAACGCTTAACGGGGGGAGGTACAGAAGACGGGGAAAGGGGTACATTGAGCCAATAAGGTAAACCGAGGGTGGGGATACATACAATATAACCAATCATTAATACAAAAGGGAATGCTTGACACGGAATCTTCTAGAACAAAGGGAGGGTCTACAAAGGATTGACATCCAGTGGGGCAGGGTTTAGGGTGAGGGACAGGGAAGGTTCCAGATAAAGGGGAGGGGTTTAGGATGACTGACTGGGGAAAAGATGGGAAAGGTAAAACACATTATGTACTTCGGGGAACGAAACTGGGACCAGCCATCAACACAGAAGGAATATTAACATTAAACAACACAACACAACTGATGTACGTTTCTTTTATTTGATGACATATATTTTCATCACTCCTTGGGATTAGTCTGTTCTTCCTGTGCTGCCACTTGCAATGCTTTTTTCTGCGTGGTAGGTCATTGATGTCACCTTAGAAAGAGGTCCATAGTGTGACAAAACACTCCAAAGATACAGTTTGGTGTGGAAGAGTTTCATGTGGAAGTCTTCATAATTCTTGTGTTTATTATTTGTAATATAAATAGATTATATTTTTATGATCATTTTTATCTGAAATACATATGATAGCGATGAATGACGTATTGCGCAGCCTGCTTAAGATCAGACTTGAGGAATAGCTGGAAATGATCTCCCAAATGTCTTCCAATCCTTTCTATACATAAAAAAAGTCGGGCAGTTGTTTCTAAAGGGATAAATTATAGAATGTGATTTGGTGCTTTGTGGTGCCAGAATAAACAGAAGTTTTGATAATCTGCATTCTTAGCAGTTTACTTGGAGACTGATTTTTTTTACTCTCCAGATAGAAGATGCCATGTTGGATACCAGTCGTAAAATTCCAGGCAGACTTTTATCATGTTACATATCCTCTTACTCATTCATTTCACCTTCCAGCAGTTTAGAAAGAACTTGTTCATTTGAATGTTTTTCTTTGGAGTGATTTTAAGGAGACCGCTAAATGGCCATAATACAGGTAGAAACATAAAAACAAGGGTGTGCTAAAAAGACAGGACTTCTTAATGCAAAGAGCCCTCTGAAATTCAAAATACCTGCTATAAAATTAAAAATGTAATCTTTTAGATGGGAATTTCTACTCTTCAGTTTCATTCTGTCAGGTGCATTTTTGCTAACTGCTTGATTCACGCTGAATGGACAGTCCTGTCTTATTCTTGGTATGGCAACAGTGCTGCTTTCTGTAGAAAATGGCTGCAAGTTGCTATTACGAGATCTTGTGCAGGTCTAGAGTCTGATTGGATGTGAGGTTCTCATTGTTATAACAACCAACTTGGGGTGGCAGTGTCAGAGGTGTTCATTATCTAGGAAGATTTTCATAGGCGATGAGTTTTGCTGAGGTAGCCTTCTCTTCTGGGTGTAGAATATATGTGCATAATTAACTTCCTTGAATCCTAAATAGTTGGGGAGATTTTAGTAGCTACGAAACTATTGTTTCTGGCTTTTTTATGTGGCCTTAGATGATGAAAGTGATCTGGATACAATTTTAGAAAAAAAAGCGAAATGGTGAGCTGTGAGGAAGAGCTGAAGGAGAATTTGGAGAACACCCTTTCTTCTTGAGATCTAATTAGAACAAGGTATGAATTTTGTATCGTCAACTTAAAAGGTAGAGCATCTTTGAACATTGATTGTACTACTTAGGCCTTGATTTAATGCTGTTGTGTGAAGGTATGGAAAAAGAGTGCTTTTCACTTCATGTAAGAATATAGAATAATATCCCTACTGAACAAGGTTAAGGCAAATAATGCACACGGTTTAGGAACGGGACAAAGGAAGACTGCTATCATTCAAAAACCATAGCACATCAGTATTACTGTGCATACCATCACATCCATGCCTTATTCAAAAGGATAAAGGAGTAGTGCAGATTCTTGGATCACTGGAATCAGAAGTTGGTCTGCACCATCATCTCTTCACTCATAGATTTGATCTCATTCAACGTTCTAGGAACTCAGACGTTTAAGATAGCCAAGCACTTGCATCTTCAAAAACCATCTAAAAATTGGTACAATACCGCTCTCCTTCCTGAAGATCTTAGCAGCAGCTCTGAAGCCATAGAGGAAGCAGCACTGTTCACACACACAGGAGGCCTTTCCTACATGCCCGATCAGAGGCATATTAGAAGAGCAGTATGGACCTGAGGGGCAGATGCACATACCTTCACACACCTCGCAGTGGGACTGTGGTTAGAGCTGGAGGTTTGATACTCTTCCTAATAATTTGAGCCGTTAAAACAAAGCCAGAGGTAACAAACCAAGTGAAAATACAATGCCAGGTTGCAGAATGAGAATGTTACCTAGCTGAACAAGTACATAAATTCCCCATCATTCTCTTTGTTTAGGAGACCAAGCCAATGTCGGTGTAAATGAAAACAAGTGTGAATATTGATTTTTCTTGAATCAAGACTCAGCTTTACGTCCAAGTCAAAGGCCAATAAACCAGAAAGGCTCTGCTGAGCACATTGCAGAACTAACATGGAAGACAGTAATTTGACCTCTTATGTAAGCAGTGTTGGAATGGTTCCGCATCCAAAAGGAAGGATGTCAAATGCTTCTTTGGAAATATTTTAACTTCTGTGCATTTCTTTCTTTGTAATGAACTAATCTCTAACAAGCCAGGAGGTGATTGTGTTCAGTAGAAACAGATCAATGGCAACATTTAGCCTAAAGGTTTTATGAGATTGATCAGGAAGTTCGATTTAGATTTAAAGGCACTGTAGTCATATTTTATTTTATTTCTCTCCATACTTGAGTCTCTTAAACAGGGACCTTCAATTGGACAGGAACGGGACACTGAAGCAAATTGTAATGGATGACGTAATGGCTTACCCGGAAGCATTTTGTGGGAATTGATTCCTTCTAGGTATCCATCAGCCAGCATTTTAGTGTGAAGGAAATCTTCAAACAGGTAAAACAAAAATTCCCGTTGGTTTAAAAGCTGACTGCTATATTAATATTTCACTTTTGAGAAAATTTTCATGACCTTTAAAATTCAGACTATATTAAGTATTGTTTCAACCATTGAAGAAAGTTCTTTTGATAGAGATAGGAGAGGGAAACCAAAACATTTCTCAGAGCCACACTTTGAACTCTGTCCTTGTTACAAACGGCACTTGAGCAAATTCATTTGCCTTTGGAACAGAAAACGACAATGTAACAGGCTTATCATTACGGATTTGAGTGTTCCAGGTTGTTTAGATAGTAAGTGATCTATTCCAAATGATCTCTTACTGAAATAGATCCATTTTGAGAGGGGATATGGATTTCGTAGAAGAAAGCAAATCCCTATGTTAAAATGGTGTGGTGGGTGGTTTTTGTTGTTGTTTTGCTTTTAGAACTTTCAAGACACAATCGACTTCATAGTTCTAGATCCAAATAAGGCCATGACATTCCAAACAGGTGTTTCTTTTTGGTTGTTTTTCAATCTGTATATCTTTGTATTGTAACCAGTAGAACTGTGCTTGAACTGGAAAGAAGTCGCGGAGGTTTCAGAAGTGGAACATACGGTGGAACGGTAAGCTGAGAGCATTGTGCAAGGAGAGGAAAGAGGGGAAAATGGTAAGAGTTTCCCGAGTCGGAAGGGACCCCTAGGGATCGTCAAAGTCCAACTCCTGACCCTGCACAGACACTCCAACAGTCCCACCCTCTGCATCCCTGAGAGCGTTGGCCAAACTCTCCTGGATCTCTGGCAGCCTTGGGGCTGTGCCCATTGCCTGGAGAACCTATTCAGTGCCTGACCAGCCTATGAGGAAAAAAAACCTTTCCCTGATAGCCAGCCTAATCGCCCCCTGACACAGCTCCTGGCATTCCCGTGGCTCCTGTCCCTGATCGCAGAGAGCAGAGAGCAAAGCTGTCCCTGTGCTGCCCTTGAGAGGAGCTGAGAGGTCCCAAGTGAGGCGTGAGCTCAGTGTCCTCTCTGCAGCTGAACCAAATGCCCTCAGCCACTCTTTGCATGGCTTCCCCTCCAGCCTCTTCACTATCTCTGTGTCCCTCCTTTGGACATTTCTCCAATAGCCTGAGATCTTTCTGACGTTGTGGCATCCAAAATTGCCCCCAGGGCTTGAAGAGAGCGCAGTCCCAGCCCAGAGCAGAGCAGGACAATCACCTCTCTCGAGCGAGCGGTGCTAGAAGATAGGGACAGTTGTCAAAAATCAGCTGGAGAAACAAATCTAACAGAGAAACAGGTGATCTTGGCACAGGAAATGGAAGAAGCAGAGGAAGAAGAAGATGAGGAGAGGATTCCTTGTAAAAGTGAAGAAAATGAGCATGCAGAACAGGGACTAAGCATTATGCAGGTAAGTGAGCAAGAGAATAAGTTTGAAAGTGAAGGCAGCTTTGTGCAAAAGAAGGAGGAATAGGAAGTCTTTTCGCTGAAAATTAATAGAAAGTTTTTTCCGTTTAGCTTGTATACGAAGTGCATAGGGCTCGAGATCTTTTTATGGGAAAATGGAGTGTGTAAAGTTGCCAATCATTTCGGAGCAAATTTGGAGGTTTTTGGGGTCCCAGGTGAATTTTGGGTTGAATTCTGGGGATTTGGGGGTTCCCAGGTGAATTGGGGGCGGGGGGGGGAATCTGGGGAGATCCAGGTGAGTTTTGTGGGCTGCCAGGTTGATTTTGGGGGGGAATTTGTGGAATATTGGGGGATCCCGGGGAGCGAGGTTTGGGGTTGTGTTTGTTTGAAAGTAAAGCCAGTGCGAGACTCCAAGTCAGTAATACAATTTAATAGGAGAAAAGAGAAAAAATAAAATACGTGCAATAATATAAAAGAAAAACCACCAACAAAGTCAGAAATACAACCTGACACCCTGTCAGTATGGGTGTTGGTAGCAGTCCGTATAAATGGTGGCTGCAGTCCTCCTGGATGACAGATGTGGTTCAGTTGCAGCAGTGCTCCTGTAGAAGGTGCAGTTTTCCTCCAAAGATCCAGCGATGATGTGGAAAAAGGTCCGACTTTCCTGTGGGATCCAGTGGAAAGGACTGCCTTGGTGTTCCAAATCTCAGTTTTTATCTAGGTAGGAAATGTTTGGCTCCTCCCCCTGTCTGGAGCATCTCCCAATGGGATGATGTAATCTTATCAGTCAGACAAGAGGACTTAATGGCCCATTAACAGAATATATCTTCTGGAGGAAGGATGGGTTGTGAAAAGATAACGATGATCATCCCCCTGATCTTATCAGATGGCACATGAGCAGGGGATATCTCCAACAGAGATAAGGATGACGACCCCTCCCACATTTTAACAGATGGTGATATAATACACATTTTTGCATTGTACCCCAGGACAGGGGTGAATTTGTGGAATGTTGGGAGTCACAGTTGAATTTTAGGGGGAATTTGTGGAATTCTAGGGATCTCAGGGGAATTTTGGGCTTAATTTGGTGAAATTTAGGGTATACGTGTGATTTTTAGGGTTCTCAGGTGAGTGTTGGGGATGCCAGGCTGATTTTTGGGTGAATTCTGTCGATTTTGGGGTATCCAGGTGAGCATTTGGGAGTCGTGGGAGAATGTTGGGATGAATTTGGGGGTATGCAGGTGGATTTTCCGGGGAAATTTGGTGATTTTTGGGAGTCCCAGATGAATCTTTGAGCGAATTTGGTGGATTTGGGGGTATTTGGGTGTGTTTTGAGGGGGATTGGTGACATTTTAGGGTGAATTTGGGTGGTGTTGGGGGGACTGGGTCTTAGGGGTGATTTGAGATATTTTGGGGGTTGCAGGTGGGATTTTGGGGTGAAGCCCTGGGATTTGGTGGTTCCCTGTTATTTTTGGCATGAATTTGTGGAATTTTGGGAGTTGCCAGGTGAGTGCTGGGCATCCCAGGGAGGACTTCGGGGTGAAATTTGGGGATTTTGGGTTTCCCAGGTGAATTTCTGAGGTGACAAGGCTCAAAAAGTTTTTTTCGAAAACAAGTTAAAGCCAGAAGGTTATTGAAAATTAATAGATGTGATGCAAATAGCTAATATGCAGACAATACACAGCGAGACAAATCATGGGAAAAATACAGTGGTAACACATGAGTGTGTGAGGATGGGATCAGTATAGCTAAGGCTCAGTTGAAGCTGAATTTGGAAAAGCATGCCAAATATAAGAATAATAAAGGCACCTACGGGTATTTCAGTGGGAAAAGGAAGATGAAAAGAAACCTATCACACCTCCCCTATTCCCCCCCCCCCCCGACCTAAAACCCAGACAGGACTAGTGACAACAGACGAGGAGAAGGCTGAAGTACTCAACAAGTGTTGGTCTCAATTTTTACTGCCAGTCACTATTTCCACATCTGTCAGGTTATTGGACTGGTGGACTTGATTCTAAGCCATTGTAGCAGGTCAGCTGTCAGACCACTTGAGGAACCTGAGCATGCAAGACTATGGGACCCACCCAGAGGCATGTCAGGGCCCTGAGACAACTGGCAGCTGTAGTTGCTAAGGTGCTTCCTCCATCATATTTGAGAAATCAAGGCAACCAGCTGAAGTCTCCAGACACTGTGTTGTATTGACTCCAATACTCTTGGTCTTTTTTGTAAATCTTAGAGCTCTGAGCCAATTTCTGCAGAGGATTCCCAATGCAGTTTCAAAAATGGAATCTTTGTTATTGGTCCTCATGTTGATCTTGGATATTTCCATTTTCTGCACTCCTATATTTTCAAAACATTTGTAATGAATGAAAAGAAAGCTGAGACGAGGCATTATGCTCTTTCCAGTGATATAAATGGACCAGTATTCTTTTCAGACAAATATATTTTTGCTGTGTCTAAGCACATGTGCATACCTGTGTTTGATTTATGTGTCCAGGTTTGGGCAGTGGGGCAGCCACAGGGCCGTTCTGTGACAATGGCCCAGGTGCTGCCCTGTCCCGCTTTCTTCCAACGGGCTCCACTTCAGGATGTCTTCCCTGCTGAGAGAAGAGGCTGGGACAGCACCTTTAGAAATGTGACTTTCTGGGATTTTTGTTTTGTTTTGTTATTTTTAAAGTTACTAAAAACATTCACCCTGATTTTTGATGTGTTGGGTTTGGATTTTTTTTTCAGTTTAGGTTTTTTGGTGGGCTTTTTTGTCTCTTTGGGGATTATTGGTTGGGGTTTTTTGTGTGTTTGATTGGTCTGGGGTTTTTTGTTTGTTTGTTTGTTTGTTTTTTTATTACAGTTTTGCAGAGTTTTTTAAGCAAATTGATTGGAAAACTAAATAGTCCTCCACTATAGTCTCCTGGATTCACCAGAGACTCTTCCTAGGCATCTCCCTGATCCTTTTTGCAATGAGTCTCACATCATTCTCCTGAGGAAACTGTCTGCTTATGGTTTGGGTGGGTGGGCTGTTTGCTGGGTGACAAACTGGGTGATGGCCAGGCCCACAGAGTGGTGGGAAATAGAGTTCATCCAGCTGGTCCCCAAGGCTCAGTCTTGGGCCCAGTCCTGTTTAATATCTTTATCAGTGATCTGGACAAGGGGATAGAGTACACACCCAGGAAGTTCACAGATGATGCAAAGTTGGCTGGTAGTGTTTTTTTCTTCTGGAGGACAGCAGGCTCTGCTTCTTCTTCCTCCTGTTCTGAGGTCGCTGCTCCCTCTTCATCCCTCATTAAGTGTGCTGATTTTGTCACTTGGATGAGAAAACAAACAATTTTGGCAACAATAATTGTGGCAGGGTTCAAGAAATGAAGAGTTCACATGAATCCCCCCCAAACAACAGACAATACCTGATGGCTCCTCTGCCCAGCTTACTGACTACACCAGAACCCATTGTCCCCCAAAGATACTCCCTTCTCCCTGCCCCCAGCCATGATGTGAGATGGAATAGAATAACTAAGATTAAGATTCTCCCTATGTAACTCCATCATACTTCGATTCTGGGAAAAAAAAAATTCTTGAATTCTATCATTTCAGATCATTTGAATTCGAATTTGCATACTAAAAATTCTAGCCAGAAGCTTATGACAATATTAATAGCCCATTCTAGAATGTCGGAGATGATATACACTTCTTTCAAGAGAATGTGATGCCTCATGTAACTTCTCCCGAATTTCAATGAACAGTGGGAGTAGTCTACAAGATTCTTGCAGCCATCTAGGTTTCCTGGTATTTGGCTAGTCTATGTAAGCCAACCAGCTATTCAGCAGAGGGAATATTAGTGTGATACTTGATGGTATGTGAGATGGAACACAGTAATTTATGGCTTTTTGCATAGTGATGAAGATGTAAAGAAAGCTCCATAATGCTCAGACAAGGAGGCTGCTGGACTTCAAGCAGCAAAGGCCCAAAACGAACCAGTGAGATGGTCGGGTTGAAAAAAATACAAAGCCAGGTGGGGAGCAAAGTGATACTTAAGGGCAGTTTACTGGAAGAGGAAATCTAGTGAAAAAAAAAAGGCCAAGAGTGAAGGAATAAGAGGGAAAATGAAACTAAGGAAGGAAATCAATCTCAGCTCATCATTTCAGAAGCTAACAAGTTGTCTTTGCAATGATGCATAAAATGACAAATAATAAATATGTCTGCGCCAAAATCTGAAATATGAACTTTATTGCATTCTGTCTTTCACAGAATCATATAACAGTCTGTGATTAAAGATCATCTAGTCCAACATCCTTGCCCAGTAGATCTTACAGTAGATCAAATTGCTCAAGACTAGCCAAACTGATAAGGAGCACTCTCAATGATGGGGCATCCACAACTTCTCTGGAACACCCGTTTGAGTGTCTCACCAGCTTCATTGTTGAAATGATTTTCCTTTTAGCCAGTCTAAACCTAGTTTCAGTTTGAAAGCATGGCCCCTTGTCCTGTCTTTGCAAACCTTCCGAAAAAGTCTTTCTCCATTTGTCTTATACCCTCTTTACATATTCAAAGGCCACAATACTGTCTCTCCAGAAACCTCTCTTCTCCAGGCTAAAAGATCCTACTTTTCACAAGAACCAGGTCATAAACTGAGATGGAAGACATCTCAGGAGATCAGATCATTCAACAGCTCAGCGTAAGAATAGCTCTGAAGTCAGATCAACTAGCTTAGGGCTGTGTCTGTTTGAATTTTGAAAATTACCAGGAATTGAAATGCTTCAAGGAAGAGAACTCTGGGTGGCTCCAGAAACAGCCTGAGAAACTCGAGCAAACTCGAAACCTCAGAAACTACCACTGCTTTCTCTCCCTCAGCCCAAGCAGTCACAAAGAAGAAGTGTTCCCAGCAGGCTGGGATAGCACACATATGCACTACATATACATGACAGGCATCACCAGCAGCCACATCCTGCTCCTTTCTGTGGCTGGCAAGAGTGAGACTGGATGTTTACATGTGGGCAAACTGGGTCCCTCCAGCAGCTCAGACACTCAGCCTGCCCAGTGACCCCACTGAATTCCAGTATTTGCAGTGTCCCAAGGCCACAGCACTACTCCTCTTGCTGGCACAGACCATCACACGCCTCCTAAACCAGTCAGGACTCCCCTGGTCCCACAGCCAGCAGCTCCCATGCTCTCCCCCAGGCCACTGCCATTGTTCACCAACTTCTCCACTTTGATCTTTGCTGGTGCTCTCAACACCGGCACACCCAGATGTTCTGCAGCTGTTGTCTCCTGGTGGAAAGGACTTGTAAAGCCATGTTTCCTAACAGGACTTCCACAACCTTTCAAAGCAACCTTTTCTGGGATATGAACAATCTCATTCAAATGTCAACATTTCTTTTCCCATATGTGAAATCAGAATTTCCTTCTTCCGGGCATGCCCAAAACAAGGCACAAACCACATTGTGCCCTCGGTTTCACATGTTGACTTGTTTGTAAGCAATAATAGGAGAATACCTGTTTTGATCCAAGCTAATCTCTGGCCCTTATAGTGCTTTCAGTAGTTAGTTTTGCTTTGCTATTTACTTGATGTCCCATTGAATTGTTGAATCATAAACAGACTATCTGTCTGTATAGCAGCATAGCAGTGATGAATAAATGCAATTACCATCTGCTCCTTTACCAACTTTTCCATTTCCATATTCACAGTTGGGGGATTCTGTATTTCTTCACTTGCCATAAATTCTCTGCAGGATGGAAAGTAGATATGTAGAATGGAATCACATGATATATGTGATATCATATGTGATATCACGTAGAAAGAAAAAATCATCAAGTATTATTTGATAGAAACCAAAAGTGAACACTAGCCACTTTGTGTTGCTCATTGTCCAAAAGAAGACTGCCACATTTCTGACCTGAAACTCTGAACTACACACTTCTTTTGCATGAGCTTCCAGTCCTTGACTCTCCCTTGCCATTTCAGTTGATGCCATTTTTCTTTCTCAAGCTGTGATTTCATTCGATTCAAGAGTAGCTTGGCAGTTGCCCTCTCATTATCCAGCAGTGCTCTCTTTACATTCTGTGTATTAAAAAAGAAAACCAGAAGTAGAAGCAGCATACGACATGCAAAAACAAATAAAAAATTGTCTCTTCTACAGAAAATGAGGGGAGAAAAGAACACAAATGATAACCAATGCCCTGCCAAGTAGAAATTTCTTCTATATTTCAGTGATTGATAGGCAGAAAAAGTGTATTTCATTCGGGGAAAGAAAGACATTCTAGGAATACTCAGACTGCTATCTTGCCCCAGGTAAAACATTTACAATGACCTTAGCGTTAATGAGCTTGTGAACATCAGCTGCCAAGAGGAAGGACATTTCCTCCAGTTTCACAGAATACTTGGTCAGTACATCTGCTATCTGTCCAATCAAAGAATACAGAAAAGCAACAACAATGAAAAGTAGAACTCAAATATCAATTTCCCAAGTTAAAATCTACATGAACAAGACAATTTTTCCATTCAAGTGAATTCGATTTAATTAATTCATTAACTACATATGTATCATTCTCACGTTCAAGAATAGAATTCAAACAATCAACGTTGCTTCTTCTGAGACATTGAAGCCTGAGTAGATGCCAACTTCAAATCTATTAGGATAGCATGAAAGCAATACCTGCTACATTTAGTACATGTAAACTACAAAGACATCTAGAACAGCTTTAAAAGATGAACAAACCCATGAACTTTGAAGGACACGCTAGCAAGAAATGTGGAAATAGGCTTTATATACCCAGTGCTTTTCCCAAAAGCTTGGGCACTCCTTGGCATCAGTGAGAGTCTCTGTCTCATTATTCAGCAGCTGGCTTAGGGTAAAAAAGGATGCATGCAATCACTTCATTCTTGTTCATGACATAAACTTACTGCATCATCACGAAAGCCATTTACTTGGAAATATAGCCTAAAAATTAGGTGTCAGACTGGGTACATATCTAGGTTGCTATGGGCGAAACCAATTTCTTTTTAAGAGGAAAGCCATACAATATGCCTGCCATGGCAAATAGTTGTCTACTAGCCCTGCACTTCAACGGGCAGTGAGCAGTTCATTACACCAAATTTACATTTGTCAAGGAGACAGTCTATTTATTACAAGCCCCTAGTTCTAGAACCAAGAATTCAGGAGTTGCTCATTCCCAATGAAAATCTGTCCATTTCATACTTTTGGGGTTTTATGCTTCTGTTCTTTACCTGTCATTAGTGTGGCTTTCTTGTGAAGTCACTGATGGGTGTCTTTACAACACATTTGTGCTGATTACACGGTAATTGCATGACATCAGCAGGCATCTCCACATGTCTCTTTAAAGTATGCTTTTTACTCTTCTTAGAGGACCTTGTCTTCTTCTTTCCTTCACCCAAAAGGTGGGCTATGTGAGCCTTCAAAGAAGCATCATCTCAACAATTAGAATTCTTTCAAACCTACTGAATGGAGAACAGCGACTAAAAAAATTTAAAAAAACTAGTACGCAAAAGTCAGCAGAAGAGAAAGGTAAAATAATGAATCCTACATGCCACGTGCATAACTCTCTTCATTCAAAGCTATTTTCAAAATGAGAAAAAAAAAAGAAAAAAAGATCATATTTTCCTCAGAGAGGAAAAGTGTAGTAACGGGATTGTGTTGCCTTGCTTACAGTTACCAGAAAAATCAAGAGCAGTGTTGAAAACTCTTGAAGCTGGCTAACTACACCTCTAAATGTTTTACTACTGTGTTATGATTCTGTCTTCAGTTAATAGAACCTGATATACAACAAAGAGATGGGAGCACATGGAGATGCATTGGAGAGCCCACGCTGGAGGTAACACATTCATTTTTTACTCAAACAAATCCAAATTAGAAATGCTGAAAATGACCTGGGACCTTTTCAACAGCCAGCAAACTGACTAACACAACCAACCTTTGGCTTTTATTCACTCCTTTGCTTGTTTTACCTGGGCCTTGAAGATCTGTCTGCAGCCTTCCTCTCTGCAAATATATCACACTCGTCCTATTGAGAACCCATGGCTCATCACAGCTGCTTGGCCAGGCCTGCTTCCAGAAGAACTGGCAACTACAAGCTGGGAGCCAAGAGATACAACACTTCACTTGGAAAAGGGCCTTCCATGAATCCTAGAATCCCAGAATGGTTTGGACTCGAAGCAACCTTAGAGATAGATTATCTTCTTCCCACATCCTGACATGGGCAGGGACACTTTTCCACTAGTCCAGGTTGCTCCATATCCGCTCCAGCCTGGCCCTGGATACTTCCTGCCATGGGGCTCCCACACAGCCTCTTTGAGCAACATGTGCCAGGCCTCAGCACCCACACAAGGAAGAATTCCTTTCCAATATCCCATCTACCCCAGCCCTCTGGCAGTTTGGAGCTATTCCCCCTTGTCCTGCGAGTCCAGACCCTTTTCCAAAGTCCCTCCCCATCTAACTTGGAGCCCCAGCAGGCAGTGTAAGGGGCTTGAAGGTCTCCCTGGAACCTGCTGTTCTCCAGATTGGACAACCTCAGCTCTTCCAGTCTGTCCTAGAGCAGAGGAGCTCCAGCTTTCAAAGGAGCTTAGCAGCCTCCTACCCGTGAAACTCGACGCCACAGTGGGCCATCTGGGCCCTACGGATATCGCTTCCGGTGTCACTCAAGGTCACTCCCGGCTCTCTCCCCGCCTCCCATTGGGCCTGAGGCCATGCCACTCGGACACCGCTCTTGCTGCTCTCAGACCAACGGGAGCCGTGGGCCAGCCCAGCCTCATCCACAATCCACAGTGTCCTTGGTGGCCCACCGGCTCATGGCGGCATACACACCCGGAAGCAGAGCTCCGGAACAGAGGATCATAGCCCCACATTTGTGTTTGTCCCTGCACAAGGCAGGCCAGAATTGCCATGCCCGGACTTTTCAGTTCAGCACGAGAATGAGAATAGACCAGCTCCATGTGGGAGGAAACCTCTAAAGACTCCCTCATACGTGGTCTCTCAAATTAATGCCTAGGCACCTGCCATTCCTGAGGCTACACTTACGCCTTTTTTACATTGCGGGTAAGAAATGCCATTGTACTGGTGTGCAGCTAAAAGCGCAGGACAGGCAGGGCAGGGCAAAATCTGGGGCTGTGCCCTTCCTCAAACCTTTGCTGTGGTGTACTCCATGCAGTTAGAGCGAAGCGAGAAGGACGACAGGAAGAAGAAGGCCTTCTTAAAGTAGCCCTCTGTCAAGCAGCCCTGAAATGGTGCATAACACACGGCGTCTCGCTGCCCTCCATTCTACATACTCGCAGCTCCCTTTGCCGACTGGCAAAAGTTGCTACCAGAGCAGAGGGGGCCAGATTGAAGAGGCAGTGCCTAGGTTCACCTTCTACTTATTGCACGTAAGCCACGTCCAGCTCCTTGCTGCACTCTGTATTTCCCTTCTCCACGGCATTTACCGTGGTGCTCTCTGCAACTCGGAGCCTAGAAGTGACCGCCAATGTTTCCACAGCGGGCTGCAAGTGGAACCAAGGAGCAGCACAAGCAGCAGAGCTTCAGCTTGCTCCTTTCGATTGCTAGGGTCATGTGGGAAGGCAAGCGAGAGGCAGCCACCTTCCTCTCCTAGTAGCCTGTATCGTAGTGCACACAAGCAGGCTACTTGTGCGGCTTTGTTCACGGCCCTTGCCCATGCCTGGCGCTGCTTTCACTCCCCGGAGGCCAGAAGCCACTGAAGCGGTGCCACACAGCCAGCAGTGTGCCAGCAGCCAAGTGCTCGAGAACTCTGCTTCTGTCCAAGCCCGCCTAGGGCCTGCACCTTTGTTCTCAGAGCTCCGTGCAACAGTCTGCCTCTCTCGCAGTTCAAGTGGAAAACTAAAGCTTTTCGCCTACGCCCTTCACAGAGATCTGTTGCCAGGACGAGAAGGTCTTTGGGCCAGAGCTCGCCCCTGTCACGATTCGCTATTAATACAGAGCGGGGGTCGTGATGGTTGTTTTGATCTAAAAGGTGCAAACAGGCAAAGTGCAGGGGAGAAAACCAGTTTATTCAACAGCAGAAAATCAGTTTATTCAACAACAGCAATGGATTTCATCAAATGCCAACAACTCAGTTATGGTAAGGGGGAGAGGTATAGGAAACAAAGTATAGGGAGAGGGGAAGGAAATAAAGGGATCGGGAAATAGCTACCAACAGATGAGACGGGTGTCCTCATGGGTCATCAGATAGACGAGTTTTTGTCCGTGGGGAGATCTCAGGGGTCTTCTCCAGGGGGTAGATGGGTCTTCATCAGTGGAGAGATCTCAAAGGGTCTTTCTCAGAGGATCGCTCTTTCATAGTCCTTCTCCAAAGCGAGTGGCCTCTGGCCAAGAGGTGTGAAGATTTATAGACCATTGTGTGGTGCTGCAGGTGACAGGTACGGTCAAGCAGTCCTCAGCTGGTGGTACAACACAACCTCTGGTTTGTGCCACGACAGCACAGTCCAGTGAACACAATACACCAGCACACAATCACGAGCACCCACCTTGGCCAGGCCAGGAAACCATTGTCCAGAGTCAGCCTGGGTGCGGGTCCTCGAGGTCTCCTTGCAATGGTCGGGAGGCAAAATCGAGGGGAACTTTGGACCGACCCTTACACCACCCCGTGACTCACGATCGTCGTCAAGAGCACCCCTTTGTAGAGTCGTGGTGGAGTCTTCAGTTGTGGTGTCTTCACGACTCGTCCAAGTTGGTAGCATATCCCGGAAAACAGGGAAAGGGAAGTAGGAAAAAGATAAGGGACAGGATAAGGAAAAGGAGAAAAAAGGAAAACAAAAAAGATCATTTATATTCAATTTTTGATTACTAACAATCTTAAACAATTTGTTCAATTCTTTAATTTTTCAATTTTTGATTAGAAATAAATCAAATTTTTAAAGCAAAATTTTGATTAAACAATTTTAATTGCAATTTGAAGATTATCAATTCTAGTTAAAAATCATATTTTATCCTAATTAAAACCTTGTGTCAATAACCCTAGGGATGCCAACAGTAACCGATCTGGATACATTTGTCACAGACGCCAATTGTGCTTACCGTTTCGTTATTCTCCAACTCATAATGTATAGGATTGCTGATAAAACAAAACCAATTAAAACCAAAATCAAGAGAACAATGGTGGGATGACACAATTTATTCAGGACACCTGTAGCAGTAGGTGACCACCCAAATAGAGTATCCCACCACCTGTGTTCAGCATCTGTCTTTACCCTTTCCAAAACACCATGTATTTTTTCCACATTGTGATGAACAGCTATTAGAGTTTTCTGTCCGTTTTTCTTGATCTTCTCCAAAATTTCGATCAAATCTTGGTGGAGCATCAATTGCTTCACCAGAGAGAGGTTCATTCCAATTGGAGTGGGCAATAGATGGTGGATCAGTGTGTAATTTGACTGCAAAAGATGGTGAGAAGTAACTGGGGCTACATAGGAAAAATCACATCCTGAAATCCTTGTAAAGTTACAGACACAAAAGTTTGAATGATTCTTAGTATTCACTACCAAATTTTCTATGAAAACACTATCACAAGCAGTTCTAAAGCATGCACATCCATTGCCTACATATACCAGTACTGTTTCAGGAATCTCGTTTGGATGAATTTCAAAATTGCAAACGTTCTGTTCTGTGTCCAAGCAGATATCTTGTGCTCTAATTGCATTACTTTCACAGATAAACCCTTGTTGTTCCCGGACAATGCAAGTTTCCAAATTGACAGTTTGCCACCTCCCACCAATTTGACGGGCCCATTCCCTATGCTCGAAAGGATAGAGAATAGCTCCGTCATGGTTCAAACCTAATGCAATTGTGGGGAATATTGAATGCACTGAAGCATTACGTATAGTCAGTACAAAGGCTGTGGCTGTGTTTGTGCTGGGATCATAGGTAAAATTTACTAAGTTCCACCAGGACTGGAATTATTTTTCAAAATCAGTGGCACTGTCCCAGACTATCTTTCGAATTTCAGTGGGAAAAGTGCTTTCCTCACCTTCTCTTATAATTAAAGCAGCAACCGACTGCATCCACAACTGGGCCTGGATACAACTGAGAGCCAAAGAGATGTTATTTTGTGTAGCACCAAGTGCATCGATTTTCAATTTGTGGTCATTTACATTTACCTTTTCCCAACTTGGTAATATGTTTGATAACAACCACTGTTGAGTCCCCAGAGCTGTTAAGGATGTTTGCAGGGGCCGTTGTAATTTGGTTACATCTCCAGCTGTGGTAGCCAATTTATTTATTAGTACTTCTGAATCAATGCTATTCAAAATTCCCAATCCTGTTCCCACAACACCGGTTATGTCTCTTGCCATTCGTTTTTTGGAAGGATTCCGTTTCCGCAACCAGGTTGTCCATCCCTCAAAAGAAGTCTGTAGAAAGGGTGAACAAGCTGGCTGAACTTCTGAGACATTATTTTGCATCAGCAATTTTATTTGTTTGAGAGACCATGCCGGATTAAACAATATTTGTTGTTGGCCAGTTTTTCTAATTACGTATGGCCCAAATTGAAAAATCGTAGGGCTCAACACAACCGGTGGTTGGATGGTAGGTGTTACAACATTAACATCAGGTTCCCCCCAGTATTTTGTATTGTTTTTTCCACACATGACTTTATAGGAAAATTTTATAGCAGTTAAATTTAGCCAACAGTCTTGATTTTGGGTTCTACAATATAAAGTCCGGCCATGGGCTCCTATGCCATAACTGTATGCAGGTTCGGTGAGGGATCCAGCCACTAATTTACAAGTTACTGCGACGTCATCAGCTTGCGTCACCACGAAAGGAGGGAAAACCTTGTTTTTGTCATCCAACACTAAGGGGGTGCTTACACCATGGTATGCAACTACTGCGGTCAGTGTGGGTTTTTCTATGGCATTTATTTTGAACCTATAGGTCAGACCTTTCAAGCTGGACTCATCTGTTGTGTTATTCTGCCAGGAGCATGTTACATAGGTTGGTCTGGTTAAAGTAAAGTTATGCCAACAGTCAATAAGTTCATCCGCACAAAGCTTTGTAACTTCGACGTTGTTGGCGTCAGGGTCCAAGGTATAGTTACCAACCTTCCTTTGGCCACAGCACAGTATTAGGGGGACTTGCTTTTTACATGTCCATACTGTCGTGGGGCAGAGACTCGCCATGATGTTAGGGTGCAAGCTACTAGTTATATCTGATTTTAAGTAATTCCCGGCGATTGCAATGGTAGTGGCTTTCTCATGAAGGGATTTCTCCACTTTTCTGCATCCTACCTTGATTTCTTCACCAATTGTTCCTATTAGTACCCTAGCCCAGTCCTTTTTGTCCCAACCCCAGTCACTTGAACGGTATACCTCAGAATCGTGCAGTACTACGGTCGCAAGGCTTGGGTGACGATCTCTGGGGTAGGGTCCTGAAGCACTGGTATATCTGATGGAAGCTTCAGACCACAGCCACTCGGCCGAGTTTTGGCCATGGTGTTGTGGTAGGATACAGAGAAGTATCAAAAAGGTGATCACGGTTTGTCCGGTTCCCATGTCCCTCGGTGTTCTTCTGTGAAAAGTAAACACAACAGAGTCTGCCACCAAGAGGCAGGAGGTCAAAATGATGGAACAATCCAACGGGTACTTCTCCGATGCTCCTTTCCCAGAGCATTGGTGGCTACCCATGCATATTTATTCAGAGGAGTTTTTAGTACCATTGGTACTTCTCCTACAGTAGGGAGGTTTACTAAAACAGGTTGCCCAGGGTAATGGGCTGGATTTTTAGGATCCTTAGGTCCCTGTAGTGCAGGAATGATGCTTGGGGCTTTTGGACAAAAAGCAGTTATTTTGGGACACCCGTTTACCCCCCATCTATCATTTATACCTTTTACAGCTTGCCATAATCAAAGATCCCAACTTCCCTCATGTGGTTTTAGGAGTCGCTTCAGAAGACCATTGGTCCTTTCTACAATCCCGTTGGCTTGAGGGTAATAGGGGGTGTGAAAAGTCCACTTTATTCCTTCCTCCCTTGCCCATTCCTGTACTACTTTAGCAGTAAAGTGAGACCCATTATCAGATTGAATCTCCTGTGGCTTTGGAAAAGTTCCAAACCATTCTTGTAATGCCTTAACAGTGTTTTCTCCCGTAGCTCTGTTAAAGGCTTCAGCTTGAGCTAACCCTGATATTATTTCCACTCCTACCAGCACGAAATGTTTACCACCAGACTTCTTAAAGGGACCGATATAATCTACCTGCCACGCATCCCATAAGCCTTTACCTTTCCTTAAGTGCAAAGGGTCATCTTCCAAAGGATGCCTTTCTAGTCGTCTGCGGCATTGTTCACAAGCTGATATGCATGTTTTACACATTTCCCTGGTGACAGGCCAGCCACGAGCAAGGGCTTCTTTGTACAAATCTTTCGCACCTGTATGTTGTCTTTTTATATGCAGCCATTCTAGCAGGTGCTCCCAATCCTCTGTAATTTGTTCCTTTTTCAGGGGACTTAGTCTTGCTAACTCATCAGCAGCATTATTCCACTCACCAGCTAAATTTCCATCTGTCTGATGAGAAGCCGCCCACCCCACAGCAAAGGTTCCTTGATTGGCTATATCTAGAATTTCTTGCCATTTTTCCTTATGCCATACTGGGATCCTGTTAACTTCCCAATCATTTTGCTGCCAGAAAGGAAGCCACTCTGTACATCCTTTAAACACAGCATAGGAATCAGTGTAAATACAAACAAGAGAGGTATTATGTACCTCATGCTTGAAAACACTCCATACAGCAATCAGCTCACCAGCCTGAGCACTGCCTTCTCCCTCAGTAATAATTCGTTCACCAGATGAAGTATGGTGAGCTACTGCCCTGTATTTCCACACCTTTCCTTCTCGTTTAGCAGAAGCATCAGTAAACCAAGAATTCACTGATTGTTCAGGGGAGAAAGGAGGGGCCACTTTAATTACTGAGGCAGGTTTATCGTGGCTGCTAGCCAAGTTCTCAGTTTCTTGTATAGCCAGATTTTTTACAGCTCCTTCTGTTACAGAGAAGATGTTACAGTAATGTTCTATCTGGGCATACCACTTCCTAACTGAGGGTTTCTGGGCCACCCCGTCAGGGGGAGGGGTCCCACTGGTGACTGTTTTAATAACTTTAAAAGGGCCTCTTAATACAATTGGTTGCTGACGTGTAATTTTCTCCACTTCTATGAGAGCTATGCTGACAACAAAAAGCCCCTTTTCCCAGGTAGTGTATCTTTTTTCAGCATCTTTAAAACCACGAGAATAAAAACCAACAGGCCTTGTAGGGCCTTCTGGGCCTCGTTGCCATATGTGCACTGACAACCCCGAGGTGGCAAATCCCCATTCTACCTGGAAAGGATCTGTGGGATGAATAGGGCCTAGAGCTTGGTGTGCAGTTGCTTCAAAAATCAGCAGTTGTAATGCTTCCTCCTGAGAAGGAGTCCAATCCCATTTTACCATTTCCCTCAGCAAGTCATAAAGAGGTCTAGCAATAATTGAAAAATCAGGGATGTGTTTTCTCCAAAACACTAATAATCCCAGAGCTTGTTGAAGCTCTTTCCTGGATCCAGGCATTTTAATTTGATCTAGGGAGGTTAGGGTATCAGGTGGAATGCATGTCATACCTCCTTTCCACCAAATCCCCAAAAACTTCACCTCCTGAGAAGGTTTCTGAATTTTCTCTGGGGGAATTTGTAAGTCAAGGCTTTCCAGATGAGAGATTATTTTCTGTTGGGTATCCCCCACTACTTCTATTTCATCTCCCCCCACCAGAATATCATCAATGTATTGATAAACAGCTACATTATCAGGTTTGGGTATCTTTTCTAATTCCTGTGCTAAAGCATGGTGGGCTAGAGTAGGGGAGTGTTTGTACCGTTGAGGAAGCCTAGTGAAGGTGTATTGCTGTCCTTCCCATGTGAAGGCAAAACAGTCCATGTCCTCTGGCTGTATAGGTATCATAAAGAACATGTCTTTGACATCTATAGTTGCCATGATTGTATGAGCCTTCTCCTGAATTGAAGTTATAAGTTCAGCTAAATTTGGGACAGCTGCTGTGAGAGGATCTGTGTTTGCATTTAGTCTGCGAAAATCTACTGTCAGCCTCCACTTTCCGTTAGGTTTACGGACTGGCCACACTGGAGAGTTAAAGGGAGAATGAGTGTCAGTTATCACTCCCTGATCTCTCAGGTCCTGAATAACTGGCTTGATTCCTTCTTTGGCACCAGTGGGAAGTGGGTATTGTTTCACATTAGTAATTTTACTGAAAGGTAAGGAAGGTGCGGATTGAAGCAGATTAATATTAAAACGTGGTGTGCCAAAGGACCAGAGACAACCCTCCTCGTCTTCCCACTGTCTTCCAGCAAAGACATCCATTCCCAATAAATCATTTGGAATATCTCCAATTACAATTTTGATAAGTAACAAATTCTCCTCTCCAGGTCGTAAGATTTTTATCAGAGCTATATCCATAGCTTCTGTGGTCCCCAAGGCATTGAGAACAAAGCATTGTCTCCTTGTTGGAACAACTCCACATTTCTGAGCAGCTTTTCTTGTTAGTGCAGAAATTTGGGCTCCAGTGTCAACCACAAAGGTAACAGGTGATCTTTTAGGGCCAACCATTGCTGTTATCAGGAGGTCCCCAGTATTAGGATTTCTGGTGAGCGTTCTAATGAATAACCAGTTTCCCCCCCCCCCCATCCCTCTGCCCACCCACGAGAGACGGGGTTTCTAGTTTCCCTGCTTCTGAAGCCGTTTCAGTTCCATTCCCAAAAACTGAGAAGGAGGAAACTCTGACTCAGCTCTCAGAACCTGTGGAGGAGATTGATTTGGCTCACTGCCCAGAATCTGTGGAGGGGTTAAGTTTGACTCACTGACCACAACCGGTGGAGGAGGAGGTGCACTAGGCTGGACAGTAGGAGAGTTTGATGTAAGGATCTTAGGGCAATGCCAATTCACAACAATTTTTATCAACTTGTCAAGTGGTAAGCCATCCATAACATCTTTAGGAATTTGTTTCTTTAACCCCAACGACCACCAGTACTGACAGGGAGTATTCAATTTCCCCTTTTCTGGCTTATTACTAGGAGAAACAATATGTCTAACACCTTTAGTTTTCTCCACTTTATCCTCTGGGACTTTTACGGGTCCATATTTCCTGCTGTAATTCAACAATTCCTCTGCAACTTCGCTCCATGTCCAAACTTTACGGTTATTGTCAGGAGATTCTGGAGTCAGTCTAGAGGGGGATTCATAGGGAGGGAAAGAGTCCACGGAACCAGATCGCTCACGTGAGTTTCCAAGAAATCTATCTAATCTTTCTACAGGTGTCATGGATGCGATAGGTTTTTGAAGGAGAATTGTGGTAGATTTGAGTGTTTCTGGGAGACCACGAATTAAAGGGGTCATGATTTCAGGCATTACAGGCAATTGCATAGGTGATTCATAGGTGGTAGTCAGTTTTCTCTCATGTATCATTTGCAGGCAAGCAGCTTTGTGAATGTTTTCCAAAAGTTGGTTGGGAGTACCAACTAAAGCTATAGGGTCTCCCCTTTCCAGGGGGTTAAGCCCCCCGGCCCAAAAAGCTGCACGTTGGGTCAAGGACCATGGGTAGCTCTTATCTCCGGTTGTTAAGAAGACCCCATGTCCCCAGTACCCACTAGCTTCACTTTCTGATAATCCAATCTGATCTCCCCCAGTAAGAGACACTCGAAATACATATTCAGTCTCTGTTTCATGAGGGAGTCGCCCATATTCCTTTGTCAGTTTTGCTAATTCAGTGGCAGAATATGGGATTTCTTTTGTAGAAATGTTTGGTACAAAATCATCAGGACCAAGATAAGTATATTGTGTTTTAACCATAGGTCTCAACTTCGGACAACAGTGCTCCCCAAGATTTTTCATTATAGTTAACTCCTTTTGGGGATAAATTTGATTAATGTGAACAATCTCCTTCTCTTCTGTTTCTGCATGTGTTTCATTCTGCTTTACTTTTTTGGTACTTTCTTCTCTTAGGGCAGCCTGTAGCAAATGATTTTCATCTCACAACAAACGGCTCTCATTCCTTTCTGGATCTAATTGTTTTTACAGAATTTGAACAAGATTTTGCAAAGAATCTATAATTGTACTTTCTTCACTAACTCTCTTACAGTGAGTTTCCATGGTTGCCGTAAGACAAGCTCCCAAAACTGAGCAGAGTATGGCTTTATTTTTGCCCAGTTTGAACTTTGATTCATGTTGCAAAGAATATATTCTATCAGTCACATTCTCCAGATTAAACCAATTACTGTTCGCCCATTCCTCCCCACCTTGGGACGGTCTGGTGCTACACTTAGCTAATAGAGCATAAAATGCAGCTTTATCTGTTACAGTGGAATTCTCAGTCATTTTGTGAAGGGATAAGTAAAAACCACAACAGGGAGGTCTATTGCTTAAGTTACCACACACAACGAAACAGCTTTCGCTGTGTGCCCCCCTTCGCGGGTGAAGAGACCAAACTACTTGGGAGGCACTCCTTAGTTACAAAACACCAGGTTGTCTCTTCACTACACCAAGTATCAAAAACATCATAAAAAACAACAACAACAACAACAGTGTCCCGCCTATTGCACCAGTAGATCTTTTGTGAAATTCTGACGACAGAGCCCTCAAGCAAGTCTGGGGATGCTCCACACCAAGGTGTCTGCAGTCTGCGGGAAATCAGAAAAACCCCCCTTGCTTTCTAGACAGGCTCACCCATCCAAGGTGGCCAGCTAGGTGAGGCTGGAGTAAGACTTCCTTCCCCTGATACAGACTACAGACAACCTTGCATCCCTTCTGTCTGTCAGAATATCCTGTCCGTGATGCCAATTTAATGTCACGATACGCTATTAATACAGAGCGGGAGTCATGATGGTTGTTTTGATCTTAAAGGTGCAAACAGGCAAAGTGCAGGGGACAAAATCAGTTTATTCAACAGCAGAAAATCGTTTATTCAACAACAGCAATGCATTTCATCAAATGCCACCAACTCAGTTACGGTAAGGGGGAGAGGTATAGGAAAGAAAGTATAGGGAGAGGGGAAGGAAAGAAAGGGATGGGAAACTAGCTACCAATAGACGAGACGGGCGTCCTCATGGGTCATCCGATAGACGAGTCTTCGTCCGTGGGGAGATCTCAGGGGTCTTCTCCAGGGGGTAGACGGGTCTTCATCAGTGGAGAGATCTCAAAGGGTCTTTCTCACAGTGTCTCTCTTTTATAGTCCTTCTCCAAAGTGAGTGGCCTCTGGCCAAGAGGTGGGAAGATTTATGGACCATTGTGTGGTGCTGCAGGTGACAGGTACGGTCAAGCACTCCTCAGTTGGTGGTACAACACAGACTCTGGTTGGTGCCATGACAGCACAAGCCAGTGAACACAATACAACAGCACACAGTCACGGGCATCCACCTTGGCCGGGCCAGGAAACCATTGTTCAGAGTCAGCCTGGGTGGGTGTCCTCGAGTTCTCCTTGCGACGGTCGGGAGGCAAAATCGAGGGGAACTTCGGACCGACCCTTACAGCCCCCGACGCGAGGACGTTGCTATTAGCACCGCATTGCAGGGGCACTTCTCAATCCTTGACTACGTGCTCAGCGCTCTCCGAATTCGCTGCTAGCTCCACGGTCCTTCTCAGCTGCAAGTAGCAGCGCTCACAGTACATAGACCTTCACATGGACGGAGGACTTGGAGGGACATATCGCACACGAAAATGTGCCAGGACAGAGACGTGTTCTATATTGTCCCTTCTCGTCATCATGTTTGTGCTACTGCTGCTTCTGCTGTTAGGAATCACTCCTTGAAAGACGAGCAAGAGCGTCTTTCTGGGTGCATTGCACTGAGTGAGAGCTCGCTAGGGACTTTGCACTCGGAGCCAAGGCAACAGGGCGTGCTTGCCCGCAGAACTGAGAACAAGCTGTTGGGCAGAGCTGAAACTGACCGCTGGAGTTCAGCTCTGTCCGGAAGGCAGAAGGCGAAGAACGAAGCCGCAGGGAACCGGGCTTGCGATCCCAGTGCAGCGAAGAGCACACGAGCAGTCAAATAGCTCCTTCACAATCTCTTTCACTTCTCAGTGCTCTTGCTGCTTGGAAAAGTAGCACACAGCCGTTGCACGGCAGGGCAAAAGCTGCGGCAATGCCCTTCCTCACACCTTCGCTGTGGTGTACTCCACTGGTGGGGGTTAAAAGCTTCCCTTTTCTTTCTGTGGAATTTATCCCATTGTTATGCTAAGCGGCTATACCTTAAGGTAATGTTCTTTCGAAGGGAGGTGGGTGGAGGGAGGGGGGGCGGGAACAGGAAAAAGGAAAGGTGGGACGGGTTTCGGGAGCGGGCTGGAAAACCCTCTCGTTTGGCTCGTGGAGGGAGTGGACGCCCCGTGCTCGGATCTGGAATCTCCCATGCCACACCAGCACTGAGATCCACGCTCCCTGCCTTTGGACATCGCTCTGCTGCTTTCCCACCTCACCCTACTACCTCCGGACACTCTGCCGAGCACCACGACTGACACCGTGAGGGGGGAGTCACATTCCCCATCCCTCTCACCCCTGGGCCGCTGCCGCCGTCACTCCAGCCCTCTTCAACTGCTCGGCACCTGCCCTGCCCCCACAGCATTGGTAACTGAGCACAGGGAGACCGCCTGAGGCCAAAAGGGACTGGAACTGAGTTATACTGTACTGTTCTGTTCTGTTGTTAATTTTTATAGCTGTTGTTGTTTTCTGCCTTGTTAGATATCAGTAAAGAACTGTTATTCTTATCCCCACATCTCCTGCCTGAAGGCCTCTGATTTGGACCTAAAATAATTAAAAGGGAGGGCTGTTGCACTCTGCATGGCAGGAAAGGGGCTCTTGCCTTTCCTTAGACCATACCTGTCTTTCAAACCAAGACAGATTTTGGTGCCCGGAACGTGAGGCATTGCCGGAGGGCATTGAGAGAGGGTTAGAAAAGGGGATAACAGTTATTGAATTACCCAAGCTTGTGGTAGGTGACACCATGCTGTCCAGCTTACCCTGGATTGGCCTCCATGTGGTCACCTCTATATCTCTCCCATTTGCAAGGCCTTTTTTAAACATGAGTCTCATAATCAAGGTTACTGTGGCTATTATCCGGTTCATTTTGTGGGTTGATCAGTTGAGGAATTCATGGATTTTTAATTTTCTCTGGAAGATGGCCTCATGGATTCAGAGCTATCGCACTCTAAGTGTGTGTTTCTGGGGCTACTTCAATAATGGTACTTACTATGAGGAAGTGGCAGCAGGTGAAATCTTCTCCCAACCCATCACACGGTTTTTGAAGTTCAGCCCACCAGTCTACAAGGGGTTCAGATCCCCATAAATGTTAATGAAAGCAAAGAATGAATCCGCAGGGCATCGGGCTTGCGAGTGCAGTTGAGTGAAGAGCACACGAGCAGCCAAAGAGCTCCTTCACAATCGCTTTCACTTCTCAGTCCTCTTGCTGCTTGGAAAAATAGCACACAGCCGTTGCACACCAGGGCAAGAGCTGGGGCAGTGCCCTTCCTCACACCTTCGCTGTGGTGTACTCCATGCAGCTAGAGCGAAGTGAGAAGGACGCGAGGAAGAAGAAGGCATTCTTAAAGTAGCCCTCTGTCAGCAGTCCTGAAAGGGGGCATAACACACGGTGTCTCACTGCCCTCCATTCTACATACTTGCAGCTCCCTTTGCTGACTTGCAAAAGTTGCTACCAGGACTGAGGGGGCCAGATTGAAGAGGCAGTGCCTAGATTCACCTTCTACTTATTGCACGTAAGCCCCGTCCAGCTCCTCGCTGCACTCTGTATTTCCCTTCTCTGCGGCATTTACCGTGGTGCTCTCTGCAACTCGGCGCCTAGAAGTGACCGCCAATGTTTCCACAGCAGGCTGCAAGGGAACCAAGGAGCAGCACAACCATCACTGCTGAGGCTTTTTCTCGGCCCTAAAAATGGGGTCTTCACCTTTTCCTCCGGTCTAGCTCAGGTGTTAGGATGAAGCCTCCTGGGCCCTTGCCTCATGGATCTAAATAAGATAATAAAAGAGGCTGTTTTCCCTGATGAAGTTGCAGGGTTTATTTCTGGTGGGTAGCAAGGAAAAGAGGGAGAAAGAGAGGGAGAAAGAGACAGAGGTCAGGGGCTACAGATCTTTTCTAGGGTCTGAAAAGGGGGGTGGGGAGAAATTGGATCCCAGCCAGCCCTGTATGGCCAGGAGGGGAGAGGAACCAAGCTACAGGGCATAGCAGGGGTCACGGAATGTGCTGTTTACAATTCACCTAGGAAATGCAGTATCTCCCCGTTTTTTGTTTTACACAGTTGAAAGAAGGATATTAGCTTCATTTTAATTATGACTTTGCTCACCAACCTGTGAATCCCCAGCCTTTGAACAGTCCATTGAACTAATCTTCAGATTAGGGTAGCATGGATGTTAGCAGCTTTTGAGGTCTGGTCCATGCAGCAAAGTCCTTCACATTCCTGGCCCTCATGTCCGTGCAGTAGTAGGAGAAAATCTATGCCCGCACGATTTTGGAGTGTGTGTGCCAGGTTCATCTAGAGGTTTTGACGTGGCTGAAGGACGATTCATGCAGCTGCTAAGCTGTTCAGTGTTAACAGGAAGACAACTTGAATGGGGTTCATCACAGGACCTAGAGAAGGGAAGCTTTTCTCTAAAAGGAAAGACAAACATTGTAAAACCTATTAAAAGTTTCTAACTGCCGGAATGTCATCCTCTATGAGGATTTCTTTTTCTTTTTTCCGGCGGTGTCTTCTTTTTGAAGCCACAGCCACCTGATCCTCGTTCCCCTCAGTTGGAACAGGATGTTTCAAGACATACGGTTTCACCCACTTTTCGGGAATCCACCGAGGGCCTGAGGGAGTGGATACGCACCCATAGCCACGCCCCCAGGTAACGAGCTCATAGGGACCTTTGATTTCCCAGGTTTCTGGGTGCTTAATCAAGACTGAAGGATGTTGGGATAACTTGAACTGTTTACCACTGTTAAAGTGACTTACCACAGGTGGACTCATGTACTCAAATGAACAATTCAGGAAACTGATAGTAAAGATGGCTTTGCAGAGCTTCTGCTGTGGAGACATCCACGCAGTTGAACTGCGCTGTTTAGCCAAAACCTGCTTGAGCATCTGATTGGCTCGCTCCACTACACCTTGGCCTGTGGGGGAGTGGGAGGTGCCAGTTTTATGTTCCACTCCCCACTGCTGGACAAATTCCAGGAAGTCCTTGGACTTATATGCTGTGCCCTGATCAGTTTTCATTTCCTTAGGGATCCCCAATACTGAAAAGGCTTGCACTAGGTGTTTTTTAGAGTGCATTGCCCTTTCACCTGGGTGGGCAGAGGCATACACTGCGCCTGAATATGTGTCAATGCTAACATGCACATATTTGAGGCGACCGAAACTAGGAATGTGTGTGATGTCTGTCTGCCATACCTCACAACTGCCAAGACCTCGGGGGTTAACCCCCATGCCTATTGAGGGCATGGTGTGCAGCTGACAATTGGGACAGGTGGCCACAATGGCTCGAGCCTGACTCCGTGTTAGCTGGAACTGACGCATTAGACCTGGTGCCTTTTGGTGATACTGCTGGTGGCTCAGCTTTGCCTGTTGGAAGATGTCAGGAAGGCGTGCTTGTTCTGCTGGGATTGCAAGGGGGTCTGCCTGATGGTTCCCTTCTGCAATTTCACCTGGCAAATCTGTGTGTGATCTCACATGCATCACATAGAACGGGTGTTCTCTACGAGAAATCAAATAAATTAGTTTGGAAAGCAACCTGAAAAGCTGCTCATTCTCGATGTCTCTGAGCACTGCCTGCTCCGCTCTGGACACTACCCCCCCTACATAGTCTGAGTCTGTTACCAAGTTGATTGGCTCTGAGAACTTCTCAAAGGCTCTCACAACTGCTGCCAGTTCAGCTATCTGGGGTGATCCTTCCACTAACTCAACATCAGCTTCCCAATGCTGAGTCTGGGGATTTTTCCAAGTCATCACCGACTTGTGGGATGTCCCGGATGCATCCGTGAACACTGTGAGAGCTTTGAGTGGTCTCCGACTCCTCACGAGAAATGAGGTGGAATTCCTCATTAAACAGCTTGTGAGAGGGGGCATGGACTGATATTTGTCCTCTGAAGGTGTCCAGGGCTAATTGGAGACTGGCATTGCTCTGGAGCAAGTGCTCAAACATCTCTTTAGTCAGTCTTTCAGGACAGTTCCTTCCCTCCTCAGACAGTTTTACTGGGAGGTGAATACACGTGAAGTCACAACCAGCTAGTTCATACTGTCTCATCCTTGCTTTCTGAACCAGCTGAGCTATTAACTCTTGTGGCGTAGTGATAGTTTTGGATCTTTGGTGGGAGAGGAAGACCCACTCTATGATTAAGTTTGACTCTCTCTGCCCCTGGATCCATTGGAATATTAACCCATGTAAGTGTAGCAGTTTTCCTAGGACAAGGAATTTGAAGGGCAGCTCGGGCTGGTAACGGTGAGCTTGCCTGTCTCCTAAAGTCTTTTGTACATTTTCAATTGCCGTCTTTGCCTCTGGGGTCAGTTCCCTGGGAGAAAGCAGCTCTCTCTCCCCCTTCAATAAATTGAAGAGAGGTTCTAGGTCCTCATTAGTGAGGCCTAGCCAGGGCCTGACCCAATTCAATGACCCACACAGGGAATGGAGATGTGCTAAGCTTTTTGGATTACGATTAATTTCCAATTTCTGCGGAACAATGGTCCGTGCAGTAATTTCCAAGCCCAGGTACTTCCAAGGTGGCATCCTTTGGACTTTGTCCTCCTGCACTTCAAATCCAGCAGAGGTTAAAACTTTAACCACTAGGTCAAGTGTGTCTTGGAGTAGAGAGTTATTGGGGGCACACACAAGCACATCATCCATGTAATGAAGGACGATGGCCTCCCCTTACTGGGCACGCACCTGGGACAGCAATGAGGCCACATGCTGCTGGCAGATGGAGGGACTACATTTTAATCCCTGGGGCAAAACTTTCCAGTTGTAGGGCTTCATTGGTGCTTTCTCGATTGATGGTAGGAACCGAGAAGGCGAACCGTGGGGCATCCTCTGGGTGTAGGGGAATGTGGAAGAAACATTCCTTGATGTCTAGAACTTCCAATTGCCAATCTTTAGGAAGCATTGTTGGAGAAGGCATTCCAGGTTGGAGAGACCCCATGTCCTCAATTTCTTTGTTTATTTCCCGGAGGTCGTGGAGCAGCCTCCACTTGTCCTTCCCCAGTATCTTTATCACAAAAACCGGAAAATTCCACGCACTTGTGGTCTCTTCTATGTGGCCTTTAGCCAATTGTTCCTCCACAAGCTCCTCAAGCGCCCTGAGCTTCTCCGTACTGATCGGCCACTGTGCTACCTACTTTGGGGCATCATCTAGCCATTTCAACTTTTGGGTAGGGCGCTCTACCGTGGCTGCCTCTAAAAATCCCGAGGAGTCTTAGGAATAATCAATTTTACCCGCCACTGGGACATGGTGTCTCTCCCCCATAGAGGGCATTTATAGTCTGTAACAAATGGACGGATGCTAGCCAATTTTCCATCCGGCCCCTCAATTTGTACGATGCTTTTTGATATTTTTGCCAATTTTACTCCTCCTACACCTTGGATTCTGCCTGCCACAGGCTGAAGTTCCCAATGTGACGGCCACATCCTTTCGGGTATGATAGTCACATCAGCACCTGTGTCCAGTACCCCCTCCACATGGAGGTGATCTCATCCACGGGTTAGGTTGCATGCCAGAGAAGGTTTGTCCTCACCCAGCACTTATGCCCAGTAGACTTCGGGTGATTTTCCATCTACTGGGACCTCCGCTGGAACAGGAATGGCCTGGGCAAGGATTTATCCCTCAATCCGGTAATATGGTGGTAGAGGACATCGTGCCAGGAGAATGAGGCCGGTTATGCTTCCCTTGATGGTCATTGGAGATACCTCAGTCTCTGGGTGTGCGTGTGCTGTGTCCCCGACAACAAAGTACTCACTGTCCAGTTTCATGTGGTTTAATGTCACGTCCTGTGTACTGTTAGGTAAGTCCACTGTTATGACTGTCCAATCAGGTGACCTGAAATGAAAACTTCTGGTAGTCACAAGCCTAAAACGGCCTAGTGGCTTCCAAACCTTTTTAACTGAACATTTAATATTTTCATTGCCATGCATCCCCACACCCTCTATCCCATCCTCCCCCTTTTTGTTTATTAAGAGATAGTCCTTTGCGAGCCGAGGGCTCTATTGTGTTAATGGCGGGTACGCGCTGTAAAGCGAGATTTTTTGTTTGTTGGTCTTCTTCTGTTTCTGGTTGTGTGGACAGTCTCTGGCGAAGTGTCCTGGCTGCTTGCACTGGAAGCAGATGATGTGCTGCAGCTGCTCTGGTGACATTGGTTGCTTCTTGGCTTCTGGTGTTACAGTTGCCGTGGTCTTTGGGTGTGCTAGTCCTGGATTTCTCTCGTGTCCACTGAGCAGTTCTGCTTTCCTGGTTCAGGCTTCTATCATCTGTGCTAAGCTAGGTGCTGGCTCTAGGGGAAGGCCAAGAATAAGCCTACGGCAGGTTTCATTAGCATTCCTCTGAGCCATCTCTTTAATTAATTCAGCTTGTACCCCTGGATCAGACACCTGTCTTTCCACTTGCACACCAAGGCGGTCCACAAACTGTAAGAAATCCTCAGAAGCAAACTGTTTAATGTTAACATAACTGCCTTTAGTATCTACTGTTGGTAATTGATTAAAAGCCGTTCCTGCAACATTGCATATTTTATCCAGGACAGACTTGGATAGTACTCTGGTTTCGCTTTCGGGGCAATGCCAATCCTTTTCCCCACATAGGTGTTCATATGTTATGTCATTATTATCAGCATCTTTTGCATCATCTGAGCTTTTTAAAAGCTCTAGTAAAAGCACTTTCAAAGATCTTTTCCACAGGCTTTCCCATAGATCATATTCTGAAGGAGTTAACAGACATCGGAAAAGCTCTTTGATATCATATGGAACCAGTTTGTTTGAGTTAAAGGTGGCTCTCATCATGCCTTTAAAGATGTCACTATTTCTACCAAATTCTCTCTGTACTTTACAAATTTCCTTTTTTATCTTGATAGGACAAAGGTTGATAACTTCTTCCACCATTCCTCTTACCAAGATAAACTACAGGAGCAACTCATGGTATATACTCTTTTTCCTGGTGTTGACTTTCAGGGCTGGGCATCCCCCCCCCCCACCCGGGGCGGGAGGCTGCCCACCCCCCCCCCCCCACCACGGGGACACCCCCCCCCCACCACGGGGACACCATCCGTCCCGCAGGGGCTGTGAGCTGATCCCTCCCCACCCCCACCGGCACTGAACTCAGCAGGGGCTCCACTGCCCTCCCTCACCCTGCAGCAGCTTGGAGGGAAGGAATGTGAAACCGGAGCGGGGGAGGGGTGGTGGGATCCAGGGTTGCAACACCTGTGGGCGGGGTCGCTGGGTGCCGCGCAGGGCTGGGTCTTGGAGCGGGGAGGGGGCAGTGGAGCCAAGGGTAGGGATGGGTTATGGGAGGGGACAGGCTTAGGGGCAGGGACCGGAGGGTGAAGGGGGTTGCGGGATGAAGGAGGAGAAACGTGGCTGCCACCATATGGGACCCCCCCTAGGGGCTGTATGGCATGGCCAGAGCTATCTGGGACCCCGACACCTTCAGGTGTAGCCACGTGGCTGTGGCCCAGGGGGGAAGGGAACAAGGAAGGAGTGCGGACAATTTTCGAAAAATTATCAGAACCGGGATACCGGGGAGGACCCAGGGACTCAGAGTAGCCACAGCAGTGCTGGGAGCACTGCACCCCCCAGGGAGACCCGTGGGTCCCCTCCAGGTCCGGGTTATAGGGTTTTGGGGAAAGGGAAGGTGAGTCTGAACAGTTTTGCTGCTGCTCTCTGCTGTTTTCTGTCTGAATTAAAGTTTCCGAAATTCTAAAAAATTCGGGAGGAATACAGAAGCTGTTTTATCTCCATTTTCCACTTTTAAAGTTAATAAATCCCCTATTTCATCTCAAAATGAAATCGAATTTATATTTTGCAATTCAAGGTCAGATTTTTCAACAGACAGCCAGCTGCCAAAACGGGCTAATTTTTTCTTAGATATTAAAACATTTCCTGAACTTAATATTTCCCTTAGTTGGTTTCTCATACTCTTTTGTAAGGCAGATTGCTGTAAGCCCATGATGTTTAGCAATTTGCCACTATATCTACCCCTCTACAGTTAAAAACACAGGAAGAGAGTTAGTTGTTAAAACGTGCCAGGTACACAACGGTTTTCAGGCTTTACTGGATGCGGAGCCGATGTTAATTTCGCCGTTTCTGTCGGTAAAACCCACGCGGCGCCCGCGCTGCTGTAGGGGCCGACCCCGCCGCAAAAACCCGCAAAAAAAACAAAAAACCGCAAAAAAACCTCCGTGCCACCGCTTTGGAACCGATCAAAGCTTCCTGCCTGTCGCCACGCCTGGGTGACTGCGTCTGGCCCCCACCAGTCCGCACGCCACACCACGTGGTCGCGGGCACACCGAGCCGTCGCGCAGGCCGCGCACACGCTCGCTCCGTGTCTCTCCTCGAGAGCGGCGCCACGCCAGCCAAATGCCACCGGTGAGACCCCCACGCGGAGCTCCAGAAACACAAACGCCGCAAAAGGAGGCTTCCACTCACCTTTTTTTTTCTTGCAGGCAGAGGCGTCTCAGTAACTCTAGTGGGTCTACGTCCAGAACCGACCTGCCTGGGCTTCTGACAATCTCCCGGTTCGTGCATAAAAGTCTTCGAACTGCACAAAATGCAGCTAAAAGAAATTTAAGATAGTTAATCAGGTTAGGGAGAGGGACCAAGATACAAGGCATAGCAGGGGTCACGGAATGTACCATTTACCATGCATCTAGGAAATGCAACAGTCTTTCCTACGTGCTCGATCAGAGGCACATTAGAAGAGCAGTATGGACCTGAGGGGCAGATGCACATACCTTCACACACCTCGCAGTGGGACTGCGGCTAGAGCTTGAGGTTTGATACTCTTCCTAATAATTTGAGCCGTTTAAACAAAGCCAGAGGTAACAGGCCAAGTGAAAATACAATGCCAGGTTGCGGAAAGAGAATGTTACCTATCTGAACACCTACATAAATTCCCCATCATTCTCTTTGTTTAGGAGACCAAGCCAATGTTGGTGTAAATGAAAACAAGTGTGAATATTGATTTTTCTTGAATCAAGACTCAGCTTTATGTCCAAGTCAAAGGCAAATAAACCAGATAGGCTCCGCTGAGCAGAGTGCAGAACTAACATGGAAGACAGTAATTTGACCTCTTATGTAAGCAGTGTTGGAATGATTCTGCATCCAAAACGAAGGATGTCAAATGCTTCATTGGAAATATTTTAACTTCTGTGCATTTCTTTCTTTGTAATGAACTAATCTCTAACAAGCCAGAACGTGATTGTGTACAGTAGAAACAGATCAATGGCAACATTTAGCCTAAAGGTTTTATGAGATTGATCAGGAAGTTCGATTTAGATTTAAAGGCACTGTAGTCAAATTTAATTTTATTTCTCTCCGTACTTTGAGTCTCTTAAACAGGGACCTTCAATTGGACAGGAACGGGACACTGAAGCAAATTGTATTGGATGACATAATGGCTTACCCAGAAGCATTTTGTGGGAATTGATTTCTTCTAGGTATCCATCAGCCATCATTTTGGTGTGAAGGAAATCTTCAAACAGGTAAAACAAAAATTCCTGTTGGTTTAAAACCTGACTGCTATATTAATATTTCACTTTTGAGAAAATTTTCATGACCTTTAAAATTCAGACTATATCAAGTATTGTTTCAGCCATTGAAGAAAGTGCTTTTGATAGAGATAGAAGAGGGAAACCAAAACATTTCTCAGAGCCACACTTTCAACTCTGTCCTTGTTACAAACGGCAATTGAGCAAATTCATTTGCCTTTGGAACAGAAAACGGCAAGTTACAGGCTTATCATTACGGATTTGAGTGTTCCAGGTTCTTTAGATAGTAAGTGATCTATTCAAGATGATCTCTTACTGAAATAGATCCATTTTGAGAAGGGATATGGATTTCTTAGAAGAAGGCAAATCCCTATGTTAAAACGGTGTGGTGGGTGTTTTTTGTTGTTGTTTTGCTTTTAGAACTTGCAAGGCACAATCGACTTCATAGTTGGAGATGCAGATAAGACCACGACATTCCAAACAGGTGTTTCTTTTTGGTTGTTTTTCAATCTGTCTATCTTTGGATTGTAACCAGTAGAACTGTGCTTGAACTGGAAATAAGTAGCGGAGGTTTCAGAAGGGGAACATGCGGTGGAACAGTAAGCTGAGAGCATTTTGCAAGGAGAGGAAAGAGGGGAAAATGGTAAGAGTTTCCTGAGTCGGAAGGGACCCCTAGGGAACGTCAAAGTCCAACTCCTGACCCTGCACAGACGCTCCGACAGTCCCACCCTTTGCATCCCTGAGAGCATTGGCCAAACGCTCCTGGATCTCTGGCAGCCTTGAGGTTGTGCCCATTGCTTGGAGAACCTATTCAGTGCCTGACCAGCCTCTGAGGAAAAAAGCCTTTCCCTGATAGCCAGCCTAATCATCCCCTGACACCGCTCCTGGCATTCCCTTGGCTCCTGTCCCTGGTCGCAGAGAGCAGAGAGCAAAGCTGTCCCTGTGCTGCCCTTGAGAGGGGCTGAGAGGTCCCAAGTGAGGTGTGATCTCAGTGTCCTCTCTGCAGCTGAACCAAATGCCCTCAGCCACTCTTTGTATGGCTTCCCCTCCAGTTCCTTCACGGTCTCTGTGTCCCTCCTTTGGCCATTTCTCCAATAGCCTGAGGTCTTTCTGACGTTGTGGCACCCAAAATTGCCCCCAGGGCTTGAAGAGAGCGCAGTCCCAGCCCAGAGCAGAGCAGGACAATCACCTCTCTCGAGCGAGTGGTGCCACAAGATAGGGACAGTTGTCAAAAATCAGCTGGAGAAACAAATCTAACAGAGAAACAGGTGATCTAGGCACAGGAAATGGAAGAAGCAGAGGAAGAAGTAGATGAGGAGAGGATTCCTTGTAAAAGTGAAGAAAATGAGCATGCAGAACAGGGACTAAGCATTATGCAGGTAAGTGAGCAAGGGAATAAGTTTGAAAGTGAAGGCAGTTTTGTCCAAAAGGAGGAATAGGGATTCTTTTTGCTGAGAATGAATAGAAAGGTTTTTTTCCGTTTAGTTTGTATATGAATCACCCAGGACTCTAGATCCTTTTGTGGGAAACTGGAGTGTGTAAAGCTGCCAATCATTTTGGAGCGAATTTGGAGGGTTTTGGTGTCCCAGGTGAATTTTGGGTTGAATTCTGGGGATTTGGGGGTTCCCAGGTGAATTGGGGGGGGGGGATTTGGGGAGATTCAGGTGAGTTTTGAGGGGTCCCAGTTTGATTTTGGGGGAGGATTTGTGGAATTTTGGGGGATACCGGGTAGCGAGGTTTGGGGTTGTGTTTGTTTGAAAGTAAAACCAGTGCGAGACTCCAAGTCAGTAATACAGTTTAATAGGAGAAAAGAGAAAAAATAAAATACATGCAATAATATAAAAGAAAAACCACCAACAAAGTCAGAAATACAACCTGACACCCTATCAGTCAGGGTGTTGGTAGCAGTCTGTATAAATGGTGGCTGCAGTCCTCCTGGATGACAGATGTGGTTCAGTTGATGCAGTGCTCCTGTAGAAGGTGCAGTTTTCCTCTGAAGATCCAGCGATGATGTGGAAAAAGGTCCGACTTTCCTCTGGGATCCAGTGGAAAGGACTGCCTTGGTGTCCCAATCTCAGTTTTTATCTAGGTAGGAAATGTTTGGCTCCTCCCCCTGTCTGGAGCATCTCCCAATGGGATGATGTAATCTTATCAGTCACACAAGAGGACTTAATGGCCCATTAACAGAATATATCTTCTGGAGGAAGGATGGGTTGTGAAAAGATAACGATGACAATCCCCCTGATCTTATCAGATGGCACATCAGCAGAGGCTATCTCCCACAGAGATAAGGATCACCACCCCTCCCACATTTTAACAGATGGTGATAGAATAAAGATTTTTGCATTTTACCCCAGGACATAATCCACCCCTTATTCTATTACCATCTACATCATACCCAAACCAATACCCTGTTACAGATATATAATCCAAAATGAAACCTTACATACAGTTCTCACTAAAAATTAGGTCTCCTTGCAGTACACAACGGGTTTCCCCATCTTTCTTCATTACCCACCAACTGCAAGCAGATCCTTGAGCAAAAACAATCCCACGGATTGGTTTGCCTTTGCCTGTGGTGGGATTAATCCAAACAGTCTTTCCTAAGATACCTTTCATGTGTGCCACAGGGACCTTGTTCCCGTCGACTGTGTGCAGGGGTTCAGAGTGGGCAGGACCGGCTCGATTGATGGACCCTCGGGTCTTAACGATCCAGGTGGCTTTCGCCAAGTTCATTTCCCAATTTCTGAAGGTTCCACCACCTGGTGCTTTCAAAGTAGTCTTACGGAATCCATTAGACCGTTCAACTTTCCCGGCAGCTGGCGCGTGGTAAGGGATATGATATATCCATTCAATACCATGTTCTTTGGCCCAGGTGTTGATAAGGCCGTTCTTGAAATGGGTTCCGTTGTCTGATTCAATTCTCTCAGGGATACCATGCCTCCAAAGGACTTGTTTTTCTAGGCCGAAGATGGTGTTCTGGGCAGTGGCATGAGGCACAGCGTCGGTTTCTAACCATCCTGTAGTTGCTTCCACCATGCTCAGTACGTAGCGCTTGCCCTGGTGGGTTTGGGGAAGGGTGATGTAGTCAATTTTCCAGGCTTCCCCATACCTGTACTTTGACCATAGTGCACCGTACCACAGAGGCTTCACCCGCTTGGCCTGTTTGATTGTGACACAGGTCTCGCAGTCGTGGATGACCTGTGAGATGCTGTCCATGGTAAGGTCCACCCCTCGGTCACGGGCCCATCGGTATGTTGCATCTCTCCCCTGATGACCAGAGGCATCATGGGCCCAACGAGCTAGGAATGATTCTCCCTTGTGCTGCCAGTCTAGATCTACCTGTGATACTTTCACTTTGGCAGCTCGGTCCACCTGCTCTTTGTTGTGATGTTCTTCATTAGCCCGGCTTTTGGCTACATGTGCATCCACGTGTCAAACCTTTATGGTCAATTTCTCTATTCGGGCAGCAATGTCCTGCCAAATCTCAGCTGCCCAGATGGGTTTCCCTCTGCGCTGACAGTTGGCCTTTTTCCAGGGATCCAGCCATCCCCACAGAGCATTAGCTACCATCCATGAGTCAGTGTAGAGATAAAGCCTTGGCCACTTCTCTCGTTCAGCAATATCCAAAGCCAACTGGACGGCTTTTTGCTCTGCGACCTGACTTGATCCACCTTGTCCCTCGGTAGCTTGTGCAACTTGTAGTGTGGGGCTCCATACTGCAGCTTTCCATTTCCGGTTAGTGCCTACAACTGGGCAGGAACCATCAGTGAAGAGGGCATATCGTCCTTCAGTCTCCGGTAGCTCATTATATGGTGGGGCTTCCTCAGCACGTGCCACTTGCTCCTCTTCTTCTTCAGAAGACAATCCAAAAGTCTCACCTTCAGGCCAGTTTGTAATTATTTCCAGAATCCCAGGGCAATTTGGATTCCCAATACATCAGCAGAGGATATCTCCCACAGAGATAAGGATCACCACCCCTCCCACATTTCAAGAGATGGTGATAGAATACACATTTTTGCATTGTAGCCAAGGACAGGAGTGAATTTGTAGAATGTGGGGAGTCCCAGTTGAATTTTAGGGGGAATTTGTGGAATTCTAGGGATCTCAGGGGAATTTTGGGGGGAATTTGGTGAATTTTCGGCTATACATGTGAATTTTAGGGTGCTCAGGTGAGTTTTGGGGATGCCAGGTGGATTTTGGGGTGAATTCTGTCGATTTTGGGGTATCCAGATTAGCATTTGGGAGTCGTGGGAGAATTTATGGATGAATTTGGGGGGATGCAGGTGGATTTTCCCGGGAATTTTGGTGATTTTTGGGAGTCCCAGATGGGTCTTGGAGTGGATTTGGGGGTATCTGGGTAGGTTTTGAGGGGGATTGGAGACATTTTGGGGTGAATTTGGGAGGTGTTGGGGGGACTGGGTCTTGGGAGTGATTTGAGGGATTTTGGGGGTTGCAGGTGGGATTTTGGGGAGATGCCCTGGGATTTGGTGGTCCCCCATGAATTTTGGGGTGAATTTGTGGAACTCTGTGAGTTGCTAGGTGAGTGCTCTGCATCCCAGGGGGGACTTCTGGGTGAATTTCGGGGATTTTGGGTTTCCCAGGTGAATTGCTTAGGTGAAAAGGTTCAAAAAGGTTTTTTTGAAACAAAGTTAAAGCCAGGAGGTTATTGAAAATTAATAGATGTGATGCAAGAAGGTAATATGCAGACAATACACAGTGAGACAAATCATGGGAAAAATACAGTGGTAACACATGAGTGTGTGAGGATGGGATCAGTATAACTAAGGCTCAGTTGAAGCTGAATTTGGAAAAGCATGCCAAAAATAAGAATAATAAAGGCACCTACGGGTATTTCAGTGGGAAAAGGAAGATGAAAAGAAACCTATCACTCCTCCCCTATTCCCCCCCACCCCCATAAGCCAGACAGGACTAGTGACAACAGACAAGGAGAAGGCTGAGGTACTCAACAAGTGTTGGTCTCAGTTTTTACTGCCAGTCACTATTTCCACATCTCTCAGGTTATTGGACTGGTGGACTTGATTCTAAGCCATTGTAGCAGGTCAGCTTTCAGACCACTTGAGGAACCTGAGCATGCAAGACCATGGGACCCACCCAGAGGAATGTCAGGGCCCTGAGAGAACTGGCAGCTGTAGTTGCTAAGGTGCTTCCTCCATCATATTTGAGAAATCAAGGCAACCAGCTGAAGTCTCCAGACACTGTGTTGTATTGACTCCAATACTCTTGGTCTTTTTGGAAAATCTTAGAGCTCTGAGTCAATTTCTGCAGAGGATTCCCAATGCAGTTTCAAAAATGGAATCTTTGTTATTGGTCCTCATGTTGATCTTGGATATTTCCATTTTCTGCACTCCTATATTTTCGAAACATTTGTAATGACTGAAAAGAAAGCTGAGACGAGGCATTATGCTCTTTCCAGTGATATAAATGGACCAGTGTTCTTTTCAGACAAATATATTTTTGCTGTGTCTAAGCACATGTGCATACCTGTGTTTGATTTATGTGTCCAGGTTTGGGCAGTGGGGCAGCCACAGGGCCGTCCTGTGACAATGGCCCAGGTGCTGTTCCGTCCCGCTTTCTTCCAACGGGCTCCACTTCAGGATGTCCTCCCAGCTGAGAGAAGAGGCTGGGACAGCACCTTTGGAAATGTGACTTTCTGGGATTTTTGTTTTGTTTTGTTTTGTTGTTTTTAAAGTTACTAAAAACATTCACCCTGATTTTTTGATGTGTTGTGTTTGGGTTTTTTTTTTTCAGTTTTTGGTGGGGTTTTTTGTGGGCTTTTTTGGGGCTTTTTTTGTCCCTTTGGGGATAATTGTTTGGGGTTTTTTGTGTGTTTGTTTGGTCAGCTTTTTTTTTTTGTTTGTTTGTTTTTTTATTACGGTTTTGTAGAGTTTTTTAAGGAAAGCGATTGGAAAACTGAATAGCGCTCCACTGTAATCTCCTGGATTCACCGGAGACTCTTCCTAGCTATCTCCCTGATCCTTTTTGCAATGAGTCTCTGTCTTGGTTTGAAAGACAGGTATGGTCTAAGGAAAGGCAATAGCCCCCTCCTGAGATGCAGAATGCAACCCCCTCCCTTTTAATTATTTTAGGTCCAAATCAGAGGCCTTCAGGCAGGAGATGTGGGGATAAGGGTAACATTTCTTTACTGATATCTAACAAGGCAGGAAAACAACAACAGCTATAAAAATTGACAACAGAACAGAACAGAACAGTGTAGCTCAGCTCCAGCCCCTTTTGGCCTCAGGCCGTCTCCCTGCGCTCAGTTACCGGTGCTGTAGGCCGGACAGGTCCCGCGCAGTCGAAGAGGGCTGGAGTGATGGCGGCGGGCCAGGGGTGAGTGGGATGGGAAAGTGACTCCCCGTCACGGTGTCGGTCGTGGTGTTCAGCAGAGTGTCCAGTGGTAGTAGGGTGAGTTGGGAGAGCACCAGAGCGATGTCCAATGGCAGGGAGTGTGGATCTCAGTGCTGGGATGGCAGGGGAGATGCCAGACCTGAGCCCGGGCTGTCCTCCCACTCCAGTAGCCAAGCGAGAGAGAGTCCCCCACTCCAGACCACCTGTCCCACCTTTCCTTTTCCCGTTTCCCCCCCTCCTCCCTCCACCCACCTCCCTGCGAGAGAACATTACCTTCAGGTGTAGCCACTTAGCATAACAATGGGAGAAATTCCACAGAAAGAAAGGGGAAGCATTCAACCCCCAACATTATCCACCCCTGAATTTCTCCCATACTAATATGCTATATCAAATTAAACCGTTGCATTATATATACATACACGCAGTTAGAGACATAGGCACAGTACTATAGGTATTTCACCCTAAAACAAGGTCTCCTTGGGGATGCATTGCGTCTCCCCACTCTTTTGCATCACCCACCAGGTGCAACCGGGTCCCTGAGCAAATACAACTCCACGGATGGGATTGTCTTTGCTGGAGGCAGGATTCACCCAAACAGTTTTTCCTCGCATACCTCTCATGTGTACTACTGGAACCTTATCTCCATCAGATATTCCCAAGGGCTCAGACTGGGCAGGGCCTGCTCGGTTAGTGGAACCTCGGGTGTTCACTAACCATGTGGCCTTTGTTAGATTAATCTCCCAGTTCTTCAAAGTTCCCCCACCCAGTGCCTTCAAGGTGGTTTTAAGCAGGCCATTGAACCTTTCAACTTTCCCTGCAGCTGCTGCATGGTAGGGGATATGGTACACCCACTCAATGCCGTGTTCTCTAGCCCAGGTGTGTATAAGGCTGTTCTTGAAATGAGTCCCATTGTCTGACTCAATTCTCTCAGGGGTACCATGCCTCCAAAGAACTTGTTTTTCCAGGCCCAAGATGGTGTTCCGAGCAGTGGCATGAGGCACAGGGTAGGTCTCTAACCATCCAGTGGTGGCTTCCACCATGGTCAGTACATAGCGCTTGCCCTGGGGGGTTTGAGGCAGTGTGATGTAGTCAATCTGCCAGGCCTCTCCATACTTATATTTGGCCCATTGCCCCCCATACCAGAGGGGCTTCACCCGCTTGGCCTGCTTGATGGCAGCACATGTCTCACAGTCATGGATAACTTGAGAAATACTGTGCATGGTTAGATCCACCCCTCGGTCTCGTGCCCACTTATAGGTGGCATCTCTGCCCTCATGACCTGAGGCATCGTGGGCCCATCGAGCCAGGAACAACTCTCCCTTGTGCTGCCAATCTAAATCTATCTTCGACACCTCTATCTGTGCAGCCTGATCTACCTGCTCATTGTGTCGGTGTTCCTCATTAGCCCGACTCTTGGGGACATGGGCATCTACGTGACGGACTTTCACAGGCAGCTTCTCTACCCGGGTGACAATGTCTTTCCATTCATCGGCAGCCCAGATTGGCTTTCCCCTACGTTGCCAGTTAGCGTTTTTCCACCTTTCCAGCCAACCCCACAGAGCATTGGCTACCATCCATGAATCAGTGTAAAGGCAGAGTTTTGGCCACTTCTTTCTTTCAGCAATGTCCAGGGCCAGCTGAACAGCTTTGAGTTCAGCAAGTTGACTCGATCCACCTTCTCCTTCGGTAGCTTGTGCAACCTGTCGTGTGGGGCTCCATACGGCTGCTTTCCACTTCCGGTTCATCCCCACGATGGGGCAGGAACCATCAGTGAAAAGAGCATAGCATGTTTCATCTGCTGGCAGTTGGTTATACGGTGGGGCTTCTTCAGCCCGGGTCACTTGTTCCTGTTCCTCTTCGTCGGCAAGACCAAAGTCTTCCCCTTCCGGACAGTTGGCAATTATCTCCAAAATCCCAGGGCGTTTCGGGTTTCCAATACGGGCGCGTTGTGTGATGAGGTCAATCCATTTGCTCCATGTGGCGTCAGTGGCATGGTTGGTTGAGGGAACCTTTCCTTTAAACATCCACCCCAGCAGTGGCAGTCAGGGAGCCAGGAGGAGTTGACTTTCCGTGCCAACCACCTCTGAGGCAGCTTGAACCCCTTCATAGGCGGCCAAGATCTCCCTCTCCGTTGGAGTATAGTTGGCCTCGGACCCTCTGTAGCTTCGACTCCAGAATCCCAGTTGTTGGCCTCGTGTCTCACCAGACACCTTCTGCCACAGGCTCCAGGACACACCATGGTTCCTGGCTGCAGAGTAGAGAACGTTCTTCACATCTGGTCCCGTCCTGACTGGGCCAAGGGCTACTGCATGAGCGATCACCTGCTTGATCTGGGCAAAGGCTTGCTGCTGCTCAGGGCCCCAATGGAAATCGTTCTTCTTGCCGGTGACCAGGTAAAGAGGGCTCACAATCTGGCTGTACTCAGGAATGTGCATTCTCCAAAAGCCTATGGCACCTACTAAGTCTTGTGTTTCCTTCTTGCTGGTTGGTGAAGACATTGCAGTGATCTTATTGATGACCTCACTGGGAATCTGGCGCCGTCCATCTTGCCATTTTACTCCCAGGAACTGGATCTCTTGGGCAGGCCCTTCAACTTTGCTCTTTTGAATGGCGAATCCGGCTCCCAGCAGAATATCAATTATCTTTTTTCCTTTCTGAAATACCTCCATTTCCCTGTCCCCGCACAGAATGATGTCATCAATGTACTGCAGATGTTCTGGAGATCCACCCCTCTCCAGTGTAGCCTGGATCAATCCATGACAGATGGTGGGGCTGTGTTTCCACCTCTGGGGCAGTCGGTTCCACGTGTATTGCACACCCCTCAAGGTGAAAGCAAACTGAGGCCTGCACTCTACTGCCAGAGGAATGGAGAAAAATGCATTGGCGATTTCAATGGTGGCGTACCACTTTGCTGCCTTGGACTCCAGCTCGTACTGCAGTTCCAGCATGTCCAGCACAGCAGCGATCAGTGGTGGAGTCATTTCATTCAATGCACAATAGTCCACGGTTAATCTCCATTCTCCTTCAGATTTACGCACAGGCCAGATGTGGCTGTTGAAGGGTGAGTGGGTTTTACTGACCCCCCCTTGGCTCTCCAGCTCACGGATCATCTTGTGGATGGGGATCACGGCATCTCGATTCGTCCGGTACTGCCGGCGGTGCACTGTTGAGGTAGCAATTGGCACCTGTTGCACTTTCACTCTGAGGAGTCCCACTGCAGATGGGTTTTCTGATAGCCCAGGCAGGGTGTTCAACTGCTTAATGCCCTCTGCTGCCACAGCAGCTATTCCAAAAGCCCACCTGAGTCCCTTTGGGTCTTTGTAATAGCTGTTCCTGAGGAAGTCTATGCCTAGGATACATGGTGCCTCTGGGCCAGTCACAATTGGATGTTTCTGCCACTCTTTCCCAGTCAGGCTCACCTCAGCCTCCAGCAAAGTCAATTCCTGAGATCCCCCCGTAACCCCAGCAATTGAAACAGGTTCCTCCCCCATGTCCCGATGGTATTAATGTACACTGTGAACCAGTGTCAACCAATGCACTGTGTTCCTGTGGCTCTGATGTGCCAGGCCATGGGATCCACACCGGCCAAAAGATCCGTTTTTCCCGTGCCTCTCCCTGGCTAGAGGCAGGGCTCCTCTAGCCCTGGTTATTAGTTCTCTCCTGGGCATACATAGTGGAGGTTCCTTCAAGGGGATCTGACAGATCATCTTCCCTTCTGTAATACGCTGCACCTTGGTCATGGGAGGCTGAGGCTACCTTCACTTTAGTGGAGTTCCCTCTGTTAATGTTCCCCTCCCTGAGTTGGCGCACCCGTGCTGCCAGGACAGAAGTGGGTTTCCCATCCCACCTTCTCATGTCTTCCCCGTGGTCCCATAGAAAAATACACAGGTCAGCATGTGGGGTGTACCCTCTCTCCCTAGCTGGGGGGCGTTGGGGTCTACTTTTGGGGTCCATGACTCGCACTGGTGCTGCACTGATCTTCCTCACCTCTTCCCTTATCTCCTTCATCTCCTCCTTAAAGTCCTCTCTGAGGTCCTTAACCACAGCAGAGACATGAGCCTGCATTGGGCCAGCCATCATACTCTGAAAATTCCTGAGCCTGTTGGCAACAGAACCCACTGTCACTTGGTTGGTATCAGCATTAATCATTGCAATAAAGGGGGTATATTGAGATGGGCCCAGGTTTGCCAGATTCCACAACCTCTGCCCTGTGCACCTGACCTTGTCAGGGTCATTGTCATGCTGTCAATCCCTCCCAAAGAGCACCTCCAGTACTGCCACTTCTCTCAGCTGTTGGATCCCTTCCTCAAGGGTATTCCAACACGTTCTCTGGTGGTGCTCCTGCATTCTTTCCCTGTGGACAAATCTCTCTCTCACACTCATTAAAAGTCGCTCCCAGAGGTAAAGGAGACCTGTCTCCCTTACAAATACTTGGTCCACACCTGAGTCCTGGGTCAAGGCTCCCAAATTCCTTGCCTCAGTACCATCCAGTTGCACACCTGTGCCCATAAGGTCCCAGACCCGCAGTAACCAGGTTGTAAAAGGCTCACGGCCCCGTCGTACAATGTCTTTTCGCAGGTTACGGAGACTCTCGTTTGACAGGGACTCGGTGATGATCTCAACTTCTGGCTCCCCTGCTGGTTGTGAGGGGCCCCCTTCCTGACCCTTATTATCTGGGTGCCTTGTTTTCATCTTAGACTTCCTAGTTTCCACAGGGGCAACTGCTGCTGCTGAGTGCCCTTGCAGTTCAGCTGGAACCTGGACAGATGTAACGTCTGTGGGTCCCACTGCTGCACCATCAGAGTCTACCTCTTTAAGTCAGGGGGAGGGTTTCTCACCAGCTGGGGAGAGGTACTCCTTCAGCATCTGGCCCATCTCATGTATCTCCTTCGCTAGCACCCCCACCCATTATGGGTGGTTCCTTTCCAAGGTGGGCTGTGGGGCAGGGTCAAACGCTGGGTTAATATCCCTAGTGTCTTGGACAGGATCAGGCTCTGGGGTAACATCCCTAGTCCCTGAAGTAGGTATCACCGTCGTTATCAAAGTCAATCTTCCCTTATCTCTGAATGTTAGATAGAACAGGTTAAACAGGGATATAAGCAACACTAGCCACAGTATAATGTCATTAGCATTTAAAGCTGATTGGAACACCTTGAAGACTGGTGGGGTGAACTTCAAAAACCGTATGATGGGTTGGGAGAAGATTTCACCTGCTGCCACTTCCTCATAGTAAGTACCATTATTGAAGTAGCCCCAGAAACACACACTTAGAGTGCGATAGCTCTGAATCCATGAGGCCATCTTCCAGAGAAAATTAAAAATCCATGAATTCCTCAACTGATCAACCCACAAAATGAACCGGATAATAGCCACAGTAACCTTGATTATGAGACTCATGTTTAAAAAAGGCCTTGCAAATGGGAGAGATATAGAGGTGACCACATGGAGGCCAATCCAGGGTAAGCTGGACAGCATGGTGTCACCTACCACAAGCTTGGGTAATTCAATAACTGTTATCCCCTTTTCTAACCCTCTCTCAATGCCCTCCGGCAATGCCTCACGTTCCGGGCACCAAAATCTGTCTTGGTTTGAAAGACAGGTATGGTCTAAGGAAAGGCAAGAGCCCCTTTCCTGCCATGCAGAGTGCAACAGCCCTCCCTTTTAATTATTTTAGGTCCAAATCAGAGGCCTTCAGGCAGGAGATGTGGGGATAAGAATAACAGTTCTTTACTGATATCTAACAAGGCAGAAAACAACAACAGCTATAAAAATTAACAACAGAACAGAACAGTACAGTATAACTCAGTTCCAGTCCCTTTTGGCCTCAGGCGGTCTCCCTGTGCTCAGTTACCAATGCTGTGGGGGCAGGGCAGGTGCCGAGCAGTTGAAGAGGGCTGGAGTGACGGCGGCAGCGGCCCAGGGGTGAGAGGGATGGGGAATGTGACTCCCCCCTCACGGTGTCGGTCGTGGTGCTCGGCAGAGTGTCCGGAGGTAGTAGGGTGAGGTGGGAAAGCAGCAGAGCGATGTCCAAAGGCAGGGAGCGTGGATCTCAGTGCTGGTGTGGCATGGGAGATTCCAGATCCGAGCACGGGGCGTCCACTCCCTCCACGAGCCAAACGAGAGGGTTTTCCAGCCCGCTCCCGAAACCCGTCCCACCTTTCCTTTTTCCTGTTCCCGCCCCCCCTCCCTCCACCCACCTCCCTTCGAAAGAACATTACCTTAAGGTATAGCCGCTTAGCATAACAATGGGATAAATTCCACAGAAAGAAAAGGGAAGCTTTTAACCCCCACCAGTGGAGTACACCACAGCGAAGGTGTGAGGAAGGGCATTGCCGCAGCTTTTGCCCTGCCGTGCAACGGCTGTGTGCTACTTTTCCAAGCAGCAAGAGCACTGAGAAGTGAAAGAGATTGTGAAGGAGCTATTTGACTGCTCGTGTGCTCTTCGCTGCACTGGGATCGCAAGCCCGGTTCCCTGCGGCTTCGTTCTTCGCCTTCTGCCTTCCGGACAGAGCTGAACTCCAGCGGTCAGTTTCAGCTCTGCCCAACAGCTTGTTCTCAGTTCTGCGGGCAAGCACGCCCTGTTGCCTTGGCTCCGAGTGCAAAGTCCCTAGCGAGCTCTCACTCAGTGCAATGCACCCAGAAAGATGCTCTTGCTCGTCTTTCAAGGAGTGATTCCTAACAGCAGAAGCAGCAGTAGCACAAACATGATGACGAGAAGGGACAATATAGAACACGTCTCTGTCCTGGCACATTTTCGTGTGCGATATGTCCCTCCAAGTCCTCCGTCCATGTGAAGGTCTATGTACTGTGAGCGCTGCTACTTGCAGCTGAGAAGGACCGTGGAGCTAGCAGCGAATTCGGAGAGCGCTGAGCACGTAGTCAAGGATTGAGAAGTGCCCCTGCAATGCGGTGCTAATAGCAACGTCCTCGCGTCGGGGGCTGTAAGGGTCGGTCCGAAGTTCCCCTCGATTTTGCCTCCCGACCGTCGCAAGGAGAACTCGAGGACACCCACCCAGGCTGACTCTGAACAATGGTTTCCTGGCCCGGCCAAGGTGGATGCCCGTGACTGTGTGCTGTTGTATTGTGTTCACTGGCTTGTGCTGTCATGGCACCAACCAGAGTCTGTGTTGTACCACCAACTGAGGAGTGCTTGACCGTACCTGTCACCTGCAGCACCACACAATGGTCCATAAATCTTCCCACCTCTTGGCCAGAGGCCACTCACTTTGGAGAAGGACTATAAAAGAGAGACACTGTGAGAAAGACCCTTTGAGATCTCTCCACTGATGAAGACCCGTCTACCCCCTGGAGAAGACCCCTGAGATCTCCCCACGGACGAAGACTCGTCTATCGGATGACCCATGAGGACGCCCGTCTCGTCTATTGGTAGCTAGTTTCCCATCCCTTTCTTTCCTTCCCCTCTCCCTATACTTTCTTTCCTATACCTCTCCCCCTTACCGTAACTGAGTTGGTGGCATTTGATGAAATGCATTGCTGTTGTTGAATAAACGATTTTCTGCTGTTGAATAAACTGATTTTGTCCCCTGCACTTTGCCTGTTTGCACCTTTAAGATCAAAACAACCATCATGACTCCCGCTCTGTATTAATAGCATATCGTGACATTAAATTGGCATCACGGACAGGATATTCTGACAGACAGAAGGGATGCAAGGTTGTCTGTAGTCTGTATCAGGGGAAGGAAGTCTTACTCCAGCCTCACCTAGCTGGCCACCTTGGATGGGTGAGCCTGTCTAGAAAGCAAGGGGGGTTTTTCTGATTTCCCGCAGACTGCAGACACCTTGGTGTGGAGCATCCCCAGACTCGCTTGAGGGCTCTGTAGTCAGAATTTCACAAAAGATCTACTGCTGCAATAGGCGGGTCACTGTTGTTGTTGTTGTTGTTTTTTATGATGTTTTTGATACTTGGTGTAGTGAAGAGACAACCTGGTGTTTTGTAACTAAGGAGTGCCTCCCAAGTAGTTTGGTCTCTTCACCCGCGAAGGGGGGCACACAGCGAAAGCTGTTTCGTTGTGTGTGGTAACCTGAGCAATAGACCTCCCTGTTGTGGTTTTTACTTATCCCTTCACAAAATGACTGAGAATTCCACTGTAACAGATAAAGCTGCATTTTATGCTCTATTAGCTAAGTGTAGCACCAGACCGTCCCAAGGTGGGGAGGAATGGGCGAACAGTAATTGGTTTAATCTGGAGAATGTGACTGATAGAATATATTCTTTGCAACATGAATCAAAGTTCAAACTGGGCAAAAATAAAGCCATACTCTGCTCAGTTTTGGGAGCTTGTCTTACGGCAACCATGGAAACTCACTGTAAGAGAGTTAGTGAAGAAAGTACAATTATAGATTCTTTGCAAAATCTTGTTCAAATTCTGTAAAAACAATTAGATCCAGAAAGGAATGAGAGCCGTTTGTTGTGAGATGAAAATCATTTGCTACAGGCTGCCCTAAGAGAAGAAAGTACCAAAAAAGTAAAGCAGAATGAAACACATGCAGAAACAGAAGAGAAGGAGATTGTTCACATTAATCAAATTTATCCCCAAAAGGAGTTAACTATAATGAAAAATCTTGGGGAGCACTGTTGTCCGAAGTTGAGACCTATGGTTAAAACACAATATACTTATCTTGGTCCTGATGATTTTGTACCAAACATTTCTACAAAAGAAATCCCATATTCTGCCACTGAATTAGCAAAACTGACAAAGGAATATGGGCGACTCCCTCATGAAACAGAGACTGAATATGTATTTCGAGTGTCTCTTACTGGGGGAGATCAGATTGGATTATCAGAAAGTGAAGCTAGTGGGTACTGGGGACATGGGGTCTTCTTAACAACCGGAGATAAGAGCTACCCATGGTCCTTGACCCAACGTGCAGCTTTTTGGGCCGGGGGGCTTAACCCCCTGGAAAGGGGAGACCCTATAGCTTTAGTTGGTACTCCCAACCAACTTTTGGAAAACATTCACAAAGCTGCTTGCCTGCAAATGATACATGAGAGAAAACTGACTACCACCTATGAATCACCTATGCAATTGCCTGTAATGCCTGAAATCATGACCCCTTTAATTCGTGGTCTCCCAGAAACACTCAAATCTACCACAATTCTCCTTCAAAAAACTATCGCATCCATGACACCTGTAGAAAGATTAGATAGATTTCTTGGAAACTCACGTGAGCGATCTGGTTCCGTGGACTCTTTCCCTCCCTATGAATCCCCCTCTAGACGGACTCCAGAATCTCCTGACAATAACCGGAAAGTTTGGACATGGAGCGAAGTTGCAGAGGAATTGTTGAATTACAGCAGGAAATATGGACCCGTAAAAGTCCCAGAGGATAAAGTGGAGAAAACTAAAGGTGTTAGACATATTGTTTCTCCTAGTGATAAGCCAGAAAAGGGGAAATTGAATACTCCCTGTCAGTACTGGTGGTCGTTGGGGTTAAAGAAACAAATTCCTAAAGATGTTATGGATGGCTTACCACTTGACATGTTGATAAAAATTGTTGTGAATTGGCATTGCCCTAAGATCCTTACATCAAACTCTCCTACTGTCCAGCCTAGTGCACCTCCTCCTCCAGCGGTTGTGGTCAGAAAGTCAAACTTAACCCCTCCACAGATTCTGGGCAGTGAGCCAAATCAATCTCCTCCACAGGTTCTGAGAGCTGAGTCAGAGTTTCCTCCTTCTCAGTTTTTGGGAATGGAACTGAAACGGCTTCAGAAGCAGGGAAACTAGAAACCCCGTCTCTCGTGGGTGGGCAGAGGGATTGGGGGGGGGGGGGAAACTGGTTATTCATTAGAACGCTCACCAGAAATCCTAATACTGGGGACCTCCTGATAACAGCAATGGTTGGCCCTAAAAGATCACCTGTTACCTTTGTGGTTGACACTGGAGCCCAAATTTCTGCACTAACAAGAAAAGCTGCGCAGAAATGTGGAGTTGTTCCAACAAGGAGACAATGCTTTGTTCTCAATGCCTTGGGGACCACAGAAGCTATGGATATAGCTCTGATAAAAATCTTACGACCTGGAGAGGAGAATTTGTTACTTATCAAAATTGTAATTGGAGATATTCCAAATGATTTATTGGGAATGGATGTCTTTGCTGGAAGACAGTGGGAAGACGAGGAGGGTTGTCTCTGGTCCTTTGGCACACCACGTTTTAATATTAATCTGCTTCAATCCGCACCTTCCTTACCTTTCAGTAAAATTACTAATGTGAAACAATACCCACTTCCCACTGGTGCCAAAGAAGGAATCAAGCCAGTTATTCAGAACCTGAGAGATCAGGGAGTGATAACTGACACTCATTCTCCCTTTAACTCTCCAGTGTGGCCAGTCCGTAAACCTAACGGAAAGTGGAGGCTGACAGTAGATTTTCGCAGACTAAATGCAAACACAGATCCTCTCACAGCAGCTGTCCCAAATTTAGCTGAACTTATAACTTCAATTCAGGAGAAGGCTCATACAATCATGGCAACTATAGATGTCAAAGACATGTTCTTTATGATACCTATACAGCCAGAGGACATGGACTGTTTTGCCTTCACATGGGAAGGACAGCAATACACCTTCACTAGGCTTCCTCAACGGTACAAACACTCCCCTACTCTAGCCCACCATGCTTTAGCACAGGAATTAGAAAAGATACCCAAACCTGATAATGTAGCTGTTTATCAATACACTGATGATATTCTGGTGGGGGGAGATGAAATAGAAGTAGTGGGGGATACCCAACAGAAAATAATCTCTCATCTGGAAAGCCTTGACTTACAAATTCCCCCAGAGAAAATTCAGAAACCTTCTCAGGAGGTGAAGTTTTTGGGGATTTGGTGGAAAGGAGGTATGACATGCATTCCACCTGATACCCTAACCTCCCTAGATCAAATTAAAATGCCTGGATCCAGGAAAGAGCTTCAACAAGCTCTGGGATTATTAGTGTTTTGGAGAAAACACATCCCTGATTTTTCAATTATTGCTAGACCTCTTTATGACTTGCTGAGGGAAATGGTAAAATGGGATTGGACTCCTTCTCAGGAGGAAGCATTACAACTGCTGATTTTTGAAGCAACTGCACACCAAGCTCTAGGCCCTATTCATCCCACAGATCCTTTCCAGGTAGAATGGGGATTTGCCACCTGGGGGTTGTCAGTGCACATATGGCAACGAGGCCCAGAAGGCCCTACAAGGCCTGTTGGTTTTTATTCTCGTGGTTTTAAAGATGCTGAAAAAAGATACACTACCTGGGAAAAGGGGCTTTTTGTTGTCAGCATAGCTCTCGTAGAAGTGGAGAAAATTACACGTCAGCAACCAATTGTATTAAGAGGCCCTTTTAAAGTTATTAAAACAGTCACCAGTGGGACCCCTCCCCCTGACGGGGTGGCCCAGAAACCCTCAGTTAGGAAGTGGTATGCCCAGATAGAACATTACTGTAACATCTTCTCTGTAACAGAAGGAGCTGTAAAAAATCTGGCTATACAAGAAACTGAGAACTTGGCTAGCAGCCACGATAAACCTGCCTCAGTAATTAAAGTGGCCCCTCCTTTCTCCCCTGAACAATCAGTGAATCCTTGGTTTACTGATGCTTCTGCTAAACGAGAAGGAAAGGTGTGGAAATACAGGGCAGTAGCTCACCATACTTCATCTGGTGAACGAATTATTACTGAGGGAGAATGCAGTGCTCAGGTTGGTGAGCTGATTGCTGTATGGAGTGTTTTCAAGCATGAGGTACCTAATACCTCTCTTGTTTGTATTTACACTGATTCCTATGCTGTGTTTAAAGGATGTACAGAGTGGCTTCCTTTCTGGCAGCAAAATGATTGGGAAGTTAACAGGATCCCAGTATGGCATAAGGAAAAATGGCAAGAAATTCTAGATATAGCCAATCAAGGAACCTTTGCTGTGGGGTGGGCGGCTTCTCATCAGACAGATGGAAATTTAGCTGGTGAGTGGAATAATGCTGCTGATGAGTTAGCAAGACTAAGTCCCCTGAAAAAGGAACAAATTACAGAGGATTGGGAGCACCTGCTAGAATGGCTGCATATAAAAAGACAACATACAGGTGCGAAAGATTTGTACAAAGAAGCCCTTGCTCGTGGCTGGCCTGTCACCAGGGAAATGTGTAAAACATGCATATCAGCTTGTGAACAATGCCGCAGACGACTAGAAAGGCATCCTTTGGAAGATGACCCTTTGCACTTAAGGAAAGGTAAAGGCTTATGGGACGCGTGGCAGGTAGATTATATCGGTCCCTTTAAGAAGTCTGGTGGTAAACATTTCGTGCTGGTAGGAGTGGAAATAATATCAGGGTTAGCTCAAGCTGAAGCCTTTAACAGAGCTACGGGAGAAAACACTGTTAAGGCATTATAAGAATGGTTTGGAACTTTTCCAAAGCCACAGGAGATTCAATCTGATAATGGGTCTCACTTTACTGCTAAAGTAGTACAGGAATGGGCAAGGGAGGAAGGAATAAAGTGGACTTTTCACACCCCCTATTACCCTCAAGCCAACGGGATTGTAGAAAGGACCAATGGTCTTCTGAAGCGACTCCTAAAACCACATGAGGGAAGTTGGGATCTTTGATTATGGCAAGCTGTAAAAGGTATAAATGATAGATGGGGGGTAAACGGGTGTCCCAAAATAACTGCTTTTTGTCCAAAAGCCCCAAGCATCATTCCTGCACTACAGGGACCTAAGGATCCTAAAAATCCAGCCCATTACCCTGGGCAACCTGTTTTAGGAAACCTCCCTGTTGGAGAAGGGAGACGCGGACACCATATGGTCATCAGCAAAGTCTCGTTTATTGATACGCAGAGTGGCGATTAAATACAATGCTTAATTAGCTCATGCATAGTGCAAAATCTTAGCTCCTCATTGGTCTAGATGTGCTGCTTAGCTAAGCACTTCGGCATTCATGTCTTTCTCAATTCTACGTGCCTTCCTTATCTCAAGGACACTGTATCCTTGAGACTGAGGCCTACTTTGCTAGCCTCACCAAGTTGATCTGACTATGGCCTTTCTCTTCTAGCCATTCCTGCACCAGGCTCTCTACACTTCCCCCGTTTTCTTTTTGAGCTAAAAGAGTGGCATGTCAAGCTTTGCTAACAGTCTTTTGAATAAAATTTTGTAAGTAAGTTATCAAGCAAGGTAGCACAAACAGTCCTACAATGGAGCTTGAAGAGCATCCTACTATTAGTCCTCCAAAAGCTTGTCTTTTGATGATCACCGGGCCACGAACTCCAGTTGGGATTTTGGTGGGGCGTGCTGTCAGCAAAGATGTCTTTACAGCGGCTGCCAGGTTGAGTCCCAGGCTCCCTGTTGTGGCTGGCTGGAGACAGGAGATGGCGCTGATGTCACGGCGGCTACTTGTGTCCGGGCGCGGTCCGCCGGGAGTTTCCCGACTTGCGGCGGCAAGCTGACGTGTTGTGCGTGTTGCTCTGGCAGTTTTGGCACCACACTCCTGAGGCTCGGCAGTCCCGTCGGAAGTGGCCTCCGCTTCCGCATCTATAGCATCGCGCCGAAGGAGGCCGGTGGTCGCTCGATGTGGCCGGGGCCGCCGTAGAAGCACGGAGCAGAGCAAGAGCGGCTAACACCTGTGACTGTGTGGACTCGGCTTGTTTTTGCAGTCCTAAGCCTAATTCTTTTAGTGCATTAACCAAGAAAACTTGCGCCCCTGTCGGCTGTAGTGCCATCCTTTCCAATGCCTCTTCTATCGTCCAATTGGCCCCCAAAGTAGATAATACCCTTTTTGTTGTCTCATTGCTATTCTGCAATGCACATTGCTTTAGCAGCGCCCCTCTCATATACTCTGGGACTCCTGCCTTTTCAATAGCAGCAGCAGCCTTATCTACAAAGTCCCCAAAGGATTCATCCCTTCCCTGCTTTATTCCCATATACATGGGTATGCCTGAGCTATCCTTGACCTGATCGATGGCACTTCTTACTAGACGCATGGCTTCCCTAACCTTATCGGGTCCTGAAATCATTTGAGCCTCTGTTCTGTGGTACTGTCCTAACCCCATTAACTCATCTATTGTAATTCCAGCTAGCGGATCTCCAGCACCTCTCTGCACCGCGACTGATTCCTGGACAAGAGCCTGCCAGTGGGCGTTAAAGAGCAACTGCTGATGTTGCGCGAAAATCAGCTTCACTATGCTCCGTAAATCATTTGGCAGCAACAAATATGTGTCGAACAAGAAATCTAGCATCTGCTTAGCTGGCTCACTTCGGAACCCGAACTGACTCACTGTCTGCCGCAACTGTGCCGGCAGCTTCCAATCGGGAGGCGCATACGCTCCCACCTGGACGGCTTGTCCCTGTTGATTTACTCCCTGTGTATACGTGACGGGAAAAGCCCAGGCTTTCGCTGCGTCAACAGCGCCCTCGTCCCCAGTCTCCAAGCCGTGTCTGGCCAACATACTCCACGCCTCCCTTCGCCGTTTAGCCATCTCCTCCCACAGGTCGCTTTCCGCCCTAGGGACAGGGTCTGGCTCCGCGGCAGGCTTAGGGGTGCTAGGCTCAGACTGGCAAGGGGATTTTTCACCGCTGGGGTGAGGTCCTTCGCCCTCGTAAGGCGGGGGTACTCCGCCTTCTACAATTGTCTCCGCCGCCGCGGCGGAATCCTCCTCAAGCTCTTCTAAGGGGGGTGCCGAGGGCCAAGCGCAGCTGGCCATGTCCGTCATTCCTGCCGTCTCCCCAGAGATAGGTATTTCAACTCTGGTTGTGCTTGGCGCTCGGGGCTCGTTATCGCCATACTGAGCGTTCCTCTTATATGCCTCTACTGCCTCCCGAGCCGCCCTTCTCTCCGCCTGCTGCTTCAGTAGCGCGTTATGAACTACCCGCCAGATCTTTCCCAGCTTTTTTGCCGTTTTATCGTCCTCTAACACCGCCTCCCACAACGCATCTCCTAACTTACGCCACTCGTTTAGATCATGCACGGTATGTGGGTTAGCAAACAATCCCTTAGCATAACCCCAAGCTAACAACCCCGGTATGTCCTTCCTGGGATTAATCTCTTTTAACCCTAGCTTATCTAAATGCACTATAAATAAATCATATGCTACTTGCCTGTCCATTTTTTGTCGTCAGCACTGTTGCAACTCTCCGGCTTCGGCAGCACGTATGGCCCAGGACCACCTTTGTAGCTCCTGGGGGTGTCTTCCCTACGTCGTTTGACACCGACCCGGTTGCAGCAGGCCCCAACTCTACTTCACCGACCGTGGCACGTTCTCCCCCGTTTTCTTTTCAGCGACGGGGGGGCGTCGGGGTCACCATTTGTCGGAGAAGGGAGACGCGGACACCATATGGTCATCAGCAAAGTCTCGTTTATTGATACGCAGAGTGGCGATTAAATACAATGCTTAATTAGCTCATGCATAGTGCAAAATCTTAGCTCCTCATTGGTCTAGATGTGCTGCTTAGCTAAGCACTTCGGCATTCATGTCTTTCTCAATTCTACGTGCCTTCCTTATCTCAAGGACACTGTATCCTTGAGACTGAGGCCTACTTTGCTAGCCTCACCAAGTTGATCTGACTATGGCCTTTCTCTTCTAGCCATTCCTGCACCAGGCTCTCTACACCTCCCTACTGTAGGAGAAGTACCAATGGTACTAAAAACTCCTCTGAATAAATATGCATGGGTAGCCACCAATGCTCTGGGAAAGGAGCATCGGAGAAGTACCCGTTGGATTGTTCCATCATTTTGACCTCCTGCCTCTTGGTGGCAGACTCTGTTGTGTTTACTTTTCACAGAAGAACACCGAGGGACATGGGAACCGGACAAACCGTGATCACCTTTTTGATACTTCTCTGTATCCTACCACAACACCATGGCCAAAACTCGGCCGAGTGGCCGTGGTCTGAAGCTTCCATCAGATATACCAGTGCTTTAGGACCCTACCCCAGAGATCGTCACCCAAGCCTTGCGACCGTAGTACTGCACGATTCTGAGGTATACCGTTCAAGTGACTGGGGTTGGGACAAAAAGGACTGGGCTAGGGTACTAATAGGAACAATTGGTGAAGAAATCAAGGTAGGATGCAGAAAAGTGGAGAAATCCCTTCATGAGAAAGCCACTACCATTGCAATCGCCGGGAATTACTTAAAATCAGATATAACTAGTAGCTTGCACCCTAACATCATGGCGAGTCTCTGCCCCACGACAGTATGGACATGTAAAAAGCAAGTCCCCCTAATACTGTGCTGTGGCCAAAGGAAGGTTGGTAACTATACCTTGGACCCTGACGCCAACAACGTCGAAGTTACAAAGCTTTGTGCGGATGAACTTATTGACTGTTGGCATAACTTTACTTTAACCAGACCAACCTATGTAACATGCTCCTGGCAGAATAACACAACAAATGAGTCCAGCTTGAAAGGTCTGACCTATAGGTTCAAAATAAATGCCATAGAAAAACCCACACTGACCGCAGTAGTTGCATACCATGGTGTAAGCACCCCCTTAGTGTTGGATGACAAAAACAAGGTTTTCCCTCCTTTCGTGGTGACGCAAGGTGATGACGTCGCAGTAACTTGTAAATTAGTGGCTGGATCCCTCACCGAACCTGCATTAAGTTATGGCATAAGACCCCATGGCTGGACTTTATATTGTAGAACCCAAAATCAAGACTGTTGGCTAAATTTAACTGCTATAAAATTTTCCTATAAAGTCATGTGTGGAAAAAACAATACAAAATACTGGGGGGAACTTGATGTTAATGTTGTAACACCTACCATCCAACCACCGGTTGTGTTGAGCCCTACGATTTTTCAATTTGGGCCATATGTAATTAGAAAAACTCGCCAACAACAAATATTGTTTAATCCGGCATGGTCTCTCAAACAAATCAAATTGCTGATGCAAAATAATGTCTCAGAAGTTCAGCCAGCTTGTTCACCCTTTCTACAGACTTCTTTTGAGGGATGGACAACCTGGTTGCGGAAACGGAATCCTTCCAAAAAACGAATGGCAAGAGACATAACCGGTGTTGTGGGAACAGGATTGGGAATTTTGAATAGCATTGATTCAGAAGTACTAATGAATAAATTGGCTACCACAGCTGGAGATGTAACCAAATTACAACGGCCCCTGCAAACATCCTTAACAGCTTTGGGGACTCAACAGTGGTTGTTATCAAACATATTACCAAGTTGGGAAAAGGTAAATGTAAATGACCACAAATTGAAAATCGATGCACTTGGTGCTACACAAAATAACATCTCTTTGGCTCTCAGTTGTATCCAGGCCCAGTTGTGGATGCAGTCGGTTGCTGCTTTAATTATAAGAGAAGGTGAGGAAAGCACTTTTCCCACTGAAATTCGAAAGATAGTCTGGGACAGTGCCACTGATTTTGAAAAATAATTCCAGTCCTGGTGGAACTTAGTAAATTTTACCTATGATCCCAGCACAAACACAGCCACAGCCTTTGTACTGATTATACGTAATGCTTCAGTGCATTCAATATTCCCCATCATTGCATTAGGGTTGAACCATGACGGAGCTATTCTCTATCCTTTCGAGCATAGGGAATGGGCCCATCAAATTGGTGGGAGGTGGCAAACTGTCAATTTGGAAACTTGCATTGTCCGGAACAACAAGGGTTTATCTATGAAAGTAATGCAATTAGAGCACAAGATATCTGCTTGGACACAGAACAGAACGTTTGCAATTTTGAAATTCATCCAAACGAGATTCCTGAAACAGTACTGGTATATGTAGGCAATGGATGTGCATGCTTTAGAACTGCTTGTGATAGTGTTTTCATAGAAAATTTGGTAGTGAATACTAAGAATCATTCAAACTTTTGTGTCTGTAACTTTACAAGGATTTCAGGATGTGATTTTTCCTATGTAGCCCCAGTTACTTCTCACCATCTTTTGCAGTCAAATTACACACTGATCCACCATCTATTGCCCACTCCAATTGGAATGAACCTCTCTCTGGTGAAGCAATTGATGCTCCACCAAGATTTGATCGAAATTTTGGAGAAGATCAAGAAAAACGGACAGAAAACTCTAATAGCTGTTCATCACAATGTGGAAAAAATACATGGTGTTTTGGAAAGGGTAAAGACAGATGCTGAACACAGGTGGTGGGATACTCTATTTGGGTGGTCACCTACTGCTACAGGTGTCCTGAATAAATTGTGTCATCCCACCATTGTTCTCTTGATTTTGGTTTTAATTGGTTTTGTTTTATCAGCAATCCTATACATTATGAGTTGGAGAATAACGAAACGGTAAGCACAATTGGCGTCTGTGACAAATGTATCCAGATCGGTTACTGTTGGCATCCCTAGGGTTATTGACACAAGGTTTTAATTAGGATAAAATATGATTTTTAACTAGAATTGATAATCTTCAAATTGCAATTAAAATTGTTTAATCAAAATTTTGCTTTAAAAATTTGATTTATTTCTAATCAAAAATTGAAAAATTAAAGAATTGAACAAATTGTTTAAGATTGTTAGTAATCAAAAATTGAATATAAATGATCTTTTTTGTTTTCCTTTTTTCTCCTTTTCCTTATCCTGTCCCTTATCTTTTTCCTACTTCCCTTTCCCTGTTTTCCGGGATATGCTACCAACTTGGACGAGTCCTGAAGACACCACAACTGAAGACTCCACCACGACTCTACAAAGGGGTGCTCTTGACGACGATCGTGAGTCACGGGGTGGTGTAAGGGTCGGTCCGAAGTTCCCCTCGATTTTGCCTCCCGACCTTCGCAAGGAAACCTCGAGGACCCCCACCCAGGCTGACTCTGAACAATGGTTTCCTGGCCCGGACAAGGTGGATGCTCGTGACTGTGTGCTGTTGTATTGTGTTCACTGGACTGTGCTGTCATGGCACCAACCAGAGGTTGTGTTGTACCACCAGCTGAGGACTGCTTGACCGTACCTGTCTCCTGCAGCACCACACAATGGTCCACAAATCTTCCCACTTCTTGGCCAGAGGCCACTTGCTTTGGAGAAGGACTATAAAAGAGCGACCCTCTGGAAAAGACCCTTTGAGATCTCTCCACTGATGAAGACCCGTCTACCCCCTGGAGAAGACCCCTGAGATCTCCCCACGGACGAAGACTCGTCTATCAGATGACCCGTGAGGACGCCCGTCTCGTCTGTTGGTAGCTATTTCCCCATCCCTTTCTTTCCTTCCCCTCTCCCTATACTTTGTTTCCTATACCTCTTCCCCTTACAGAAACTGAGTTGTTGGCATTTGATGAAATGCATTGCTGTTGTTGAATAAACTGATTTTCTGCTGTTGAATAAACTGATTTTCTCCCCTGCACTTTGCCTGTTTGCACTTTTAAGATCAAAAGAACCATCATCACTCCCGCTCTGTATTAAAAGTGGATCGTGAGAGGGGCGAGCTCCGGCGGCAAGAACTTCTCGTCCTGACAACAGATCTCTGTGAAGGGCATAGGTGAAAAGCTTTCGTTTTCCATTCGAACTGCGAGAGAGGCAGACTGTTGCACGGAGCTCTCAGAACAAAGGTGCACGCCCTAGGCGGGCTTGGGAAGAAGCTGCGTTCTCGAGCACTTGGCTGCCGGCACACTGCTGGCTGTGTGGCGCTGCTTCAGCGGCTTCTGGCCACCGGGGAGTGAAAGCAGCGCCAGGAGTGGGCGAGGGCCGTGAACAACGCCGCACAAGTAGCGTGCTTGTGTGCACTACGATACAGCCTACTAGGAGAGGAAGGTGGCTGCCTCTCGCTTGCCTTCCCAGATGACCCTAGCAGTTGAAAGGAGCAAGCTGAAGCACTGCTGCTTGTGCTGCTCCTTGGTTCCCTTGCAGCCCGCTGTGGAAACATTGGCGGTCACTTCTAGGCGCCGAGTTGCACACAGCACCACGATAAATGCCACGGAGAAGGGAAATGCAGAGTGCAGCGAGGAGCTGGACGGGGCTTACGTGCAATAAGTAGAAGGTGAACTTAGGCACTGCCTCTTCAATCTGGCCCCCTCTGCTCTGGTAGCAACTTTTGCAAGTCGGCAAAAGGGAGCTGCAAGTATGTAGAATGAAGGGCTGCAAGACGCCGTGTGTTATGCGCCCTTTCATGGCTGCTTGACAGAGGGCTACTTTAAGAATGCCTTCTTCTTCCTCGCGTCCTTCTCGCTTCGCTCTAGCTGCATGGAGTACACCACAGCGAAGGTGTGAGGAAGGGCACTGCCCCAGCTTTTGCCCTGGCCTGCCCGTGCTTTGCCTTTAGCTGCGCACCAGGACAATGGCACTTCTTACCAGCAAGGCAAAAGAGGCGTTACTGTATCCTCAGGAATGGCAAGGGCCTAGGCATTGAGTTGAGAGTCAGCATCTGAGCAGTCTTTAGAGGTTTCCTCCCCCATGGCGCTGGTGTATTCTCATTCTGGTGCTGAACTGAAATGTCCGGGCATGGCAATTCTGGGCTGCCTTGTGCAGAGACGAGAACAAATGTGGGGCTATGATCCTCTGTTCCGGAGCTCTGCTTCTGGGTGTGTGGGCCGCCATGAGCTTGCAGCAGACACCGAGGACACTGTGGATTGTGGATGAGGCTGGGCTGGCCCCCGCCCCCCATTGGTCTGACGGCAGCTGGAGTGGTGTCCGAGCAGCATCGCCTGAGGGCCCCATGGGGTCAGGGAGAGAGCCGGGAGTGACCCTGGGCGACACCTCAAGCGATATCCATAGGGCCCGGAAGGCCAGCAGTGGCGTCGAGTTTCACGGGTAGGAGGCTGCTAAGCTCCTTTGAAAGCTGGAGCTCCTCTGCTCTAGGACAGACTGGGAGAGATGAGGATGTCCAATGTGAAGAGCAGAAGGCTCCAGGGAGACCTTCGAGCCCCTTGCAGTGCCTGCTGGGGCTCCAAGATAGCTGTGGAGGGACTTTGGAAAAGGGTCTGGACTCAAAGGACAAGGGGGAATAGCTTCAAACTGCCAGAGGGCTGGGGTAGATGGGATATTGGAAAGGAATTCTTTCTTGTGTGGGTGCTGAGGCCTGGCACATGTTGCTCAAAGAGGCTGTGTGAGAGCCCCATGGCAGGAAGTGTCCAGGACCAGGCTGGAGCGGACATGGAGCAACCTGGACTAGTGGAAAAGTGTCCCTGCCCATGTCAGGATGTGGGAAGAAGATAATCTATCATCTCTAAGGTCGCTTCCAGTCCAAACCATTCAGGGATTCTAGGATTCACGGAAGGCCCTTTTCCAAGTGAAGTGTTGTATCTCTTGGCTCCCAGCTTGTAGTTGCCAGTTCTTCTGGAAGCAGGCCTGGCCAAGCAGCTGTGATGAGCCATGGCTTCTCAATAGGACGACTGTGATATATTTGCAGAGAGGAAGGCTGCAGACAGATCTTCAAGGCTCAGGTAAAACAAGCAAAGGATTGAATAAAAGCCAAAGGTTGGTTGTGTTAGTCAGTTTGCTGGCTGTTGAAATGGCACCAGGTCATTTTCAACATTTCTAATTTGGATTTGTTTGAGTAAAAAATGAATGTGTTACCTCCAGCGTAGGCTCTCCAATGCATCTCCATGTGCTCCCATCTCTTTGTTGTATATCAGGTTCTATTCACTGAAGACAGAATCATAACACAGTAGTAAAACATTTAGAGGTGTAGTTAGCCAGCTTCAGGAGTTTTCAACTCTGCTGTTGACTTTTCTGGTAACTGTAAGCAAGGCAACACAATCCAGTCACTCAATTTTTCCTCCCTGAGGAAAGATGATCTTTTTTTTTTTCTCATTTTGAAAATACCCTCAAATGAAGAGAGTTATGCATGTGGCATGTAGGATTCATTATTTTAACTTTCTCTTCTGCTGTCATTCGCGTACTAGTTTTTTGTTCATTTTTTTTTTTGCTGTTCTCCATTCAGTAGGTTAGAAAGAATTCTAATTGTTGAGATGATGGTTCTTTGAAGGCTCACTTAGCCCACCTTTTGGGTGAAGGAAAGAAGAAGACAAGGTCCTCTAAGAAGAGTAAAAAGCATACTTTAAAGAGACATGCAGAGATGTCTGCTGATGCCATGCAATTACCGTGTAATCAGCAGAAATGTGTTGGAAAAACAACCCTCAGTGACTTCACAAGAAAGCCACACTCAAGACAGGTAAAGAACAGAAGCATAAAACCCCAAAAGTATGAAATGGAGAGATTTTCATTGGGAATGAGCAACTCCTGAATTCTTGGTTCTAGAACTAGGGGCTTTTAATAAATAGACTGTCTCCTTGCCAAACGTAAATTTGGTGTAATGAACTGCTCACTGCCCGTTGAAGTCCAGGGCTAGTAGACTAATATTTGCCATGGCAGGCATATTGTATGGCTTTCCTGTTAAAAAGAAATTGGTTTTGCTCATAGCAATCTTGATATGTACCCAGTCTGACACCTATTTTTAAGGCTATATTTCCAAGCAAATGGCTTCCATGATGATGCAGTAAGTTTTTGTCATGAACAGGAATGAAGTGATTGCATGCATCCTTCTTTACCCTAAGCCAGCTGCTGAATAATGAGACAGAGACTCTCACTGACGCCAAGGAGCGCCCAAGCTTTTGGGAAAAGCACTGGGCAGATAAAGCCTATTTCCACATTTCTTGCTAGCGTCTCCTTCAAAGTTCATGGGTTTGTTCATCTTTTAAAGCTGTTCTAGATGTCTTTGTAGTTTACATGTACTAAATGTAGCAGGGATTGCTCTCATGCCGTCCTAATAGATTTGAAGTTGGGATCTACAGAGGCTTCAATGTCTCAGAAGAAGCAACGTTGATTGTTTGAATTCTGTTCTTGAATGTGAGAATGATACTTATGTAGTTAATGAATTAATTAAATCGAATTCACTTGAATGGAAAAATTGTCTTGTTCATGTAGATTTTAACTTGGGAAATTGATATTTGAGTTCTACTTTTCATTGTTGTTGCTTTTCTGTATTCTTTGATTGGACAGATAGCAGATGTACTGACCAAGTATTCTGTGAAACTGGAGGAAATGTCCTTCCTCTTGGCAGCTGATGTTCACAAGCTCATTAACGCTAAGGCCATGGTAAATGTTTTACCTGGGGCAAGATAGCAGTCTGAATATTCCTAGAATGTCTTTCTTTCCCCAAATGAAATTCATTTTTTCTGCCTATCAATCACTGAAATATAGAAGAAATTTCTACTTGGCAGGGTATTGGTTATCATTTGTGTTCTTTTCTCCCCTCATTTTCTGTAGAAAAGACAATTTTTTGTTTGTTTTTGCATGTCGTATGCTGCTTCTACTTCTGGTTTTATTTTTTAATACACAGAATGTAAAGAGAGCACTGCTGGATAATGAGAGGGCAACTGCCAAGCTACTCTTGAATCGAATGAAATCAGAGCTTGAGAAAGAAAAATGGCATCAACTGAAATGGCAAGGGAGAGTCAAGGACTGGAAGCTCATGCGGAAGTGTGTAGTTCAGAGTTTCAGGTCAGAAATGTGACAGTCTTCTTTTGGACAATGAGCAACACAAAGTGGCTAGTGTTCACTTTTGGTTTCTATCAAAGTAATACTTGATCATTTTTTCTTTCTATGTGATATCACGTATGATATCACATATATCATGTGATTCCATTCTACATATCTACTTTCCATCCTGCAGAGAATTTATGGCAAGTGAAGAAATACAGAATCCCCCAACTGTGAATATGGAAATGGAAAAGTTGATAAAGGAGCAGATGGTACTCAGTGAACAGAGACTGAAAGTTTTGCAATATATCGGGTATGGCAGAAGAGGGTATAGCATAAAGGAAAACAATTGTTGCTGGAGTTAATGAAGGACTTGGCTACAAAATGTACTTTGCTTCCTGTCAATGTGTGATTGCTAAATGCAGCAGTAAGACAGGGACTACATCTATTTCTGTACAGCTCTTTTGAATGGAGAAAATGCATTCTTGATTTTCAGTGCCCCAGCTACACTTAATAGGTGGCGACCAGGCTCTAAAAATGGAGGAATGCAGAAGTAAATCTTGAAACATAGTAGAAATGGGCAAAGATGGGTGGAGACCTAGAAGTTGGTGCTTTTGTCAAGGCATTTTTTCTCCCTGGCTTGGGATTTCATTTGCGTAATAAATTAAGAGAGGAGTCTGGATAGAAATCTAACGTTGCTACGTTTGAATATCGATCCTGAACACAAGACGCTTTGGTGTGGGTGCAATGCAGTGCGATCTTTACAGGGAGGTTTTTACGGTGGATGTAGGAAAAAGGTAGATGACAGTTAGTTCCTTATCGGGCAGTAAACAGTTGGCCTGGAACAACAACAATCTCAGGTTTATTTTCATTGCCAAGATGGCTGTAAATAAAAGAAAGCCCAGTAGTATGGATATTCGGATTAATAATTTTATATTTGAAGTACTGACTGGTTTGTATTTTAGGATACCTGACTCTTGTTGCCTACTTTGATAGCACCTTGTTGCCTCCAACACGTGCCAAATCTGATGGAAGCAAATAGTGCAGAACTCTGGAGAATTGAAACAAAAGTCTAGGTAGGTCAGGAAATCCTAAGAACAGTCTGGAATTCAAGCAATATTTTCTTTTCTCCCGGGCAATGATGAGGCAGACAGTTGCTTTGAGAGTGCATGTTTGCTCTATTCTTTGTTCCGTGTGTTCCCACATACCTTCTCACTTGCTTGGAGGTGGCAGTAAGAGCCAAAGAAGCTGCCTGTGGCATGGCTTTCCTTTGGCCAGTACAAACAACTGTGCATGGTGAGATCTAGCAGGAACGGCTTGGTTAGAATGAATCTGGGGGAAATCAAAAGTTAATTTTGACATGGATCCCTTCGCAATCATACAAAAATACTCCTTTTTAACTCTTGCAGAAGAAGAGGGGAAGTGTGAGAAGAAGAGGGGAAGTATTGGAGATACTTCCTTTCTCTATGTCCTTGCAGCATGCCTTCCCTCTCTGTGTCTGCCTTCTCTTGCTCCAGAGCACATCCTGTTGGTATGTTTGTAGCCTGTATGGCAGCAAAGAAGTTGGTAGCGATTGTAAGTACCTTGCTACTTTGAAGCATAATGATAAAGAGCTGTGTATGAAAATGTCTTGATTTCTTTGGCTGGTAGTGTCTGGTGTCTGTAGGCAAAGGTCTGTAGGCACTGCTGGGATCTGTTCCGTGTGCTGAGATTCAGCACATGGCCTCTGTCATGTTTCCATGTCACACTGCACTATGAAAGATGGGAATTTTGACTGTGGTCTGTTCCATATCATTCAGACAGCCCTAATGTGGAGTGCGTGGAGAAAATGAGCATCCAGTATGAGCTGGTCGAGGGCAAATGTCAGGAGAAAGGGCAGATGTGCAAGTTGAGTGCCACAGCTTTTGGCTGTGATAGTCGTGGTCCAATGTGTCATTTGAGTAAAATGCGTCTGAGGATGCACCAAACATTGAGATAACAAGTGGAATTCCTTTTTAACCTCCGCCTTACTCTGTTCAAAAAGTAAGCCATCCTTTTGGTTTCACAGTAGTAGTTGGTATTTGTACATGATACGTGGAAAAGCCATAACAAATGCCGGTAATGAAGGGAGTGCTGTCCTATGTGAATGTGGAAGATGCAAGAAGCCTCAGCCCTTGTGCTAAATCTGTCTTAACTTGGGAAAGAAATTCCACCTCTGCCTCAATTTCTCCCTTTGTGTCCAACCAGATGGTATTGTTGACTAATCTAATATGGCATATAAAAGGCTGAATCTATCTCTGTCCATCACAAGAAAAGAAACACTACGTTTAGCCAGGCTCTCTGAAAGCCACACAGTATTTCTTCTGTGCATGTCAATTATTTGTTCTTCTTTTCCTTCAGATGACCCTGTTGGATATGAACATTTGCACAGCAGAAGATGCTGAAGTTGTGCGCTTCAACATGCTTCAGATGACTGAGAAACTAAAATGTAGGTTTGAAGAAGAAGAGGAGCGCGTGGATGTATGACGTTGCTTCCACCCACTGCCCACCTCACCTGGGCTACCGGCTAGCTCCGGGAAGCCTGCCTCGGTGAGTGGCCCCTCCCCAGCACGACTCTGGGAGCCGCAGAAGAGGTGTAGCAACAGCTACGCCTGGGCGAGTCGTCAGGGAGGGACAAAGAGGCTCAGGAGAGACCTTTTACGGTTCTGGGGGAAGGGATTTATTGAAGGAAGAGGTAACAGGTCAGGAGGTTGGGAGAGGGAACCGCAAAAGGCAGTTTGAGGGGTTCTACACAGGCTTAAGTACGGGGGAGGAGCAAGGGGAGGGCACAAAACTCTGTCCAATAACGGTTAACGGGAGGAGGTACAGAAGGCGGGGCAAGGGGTACATTGAGCCAATATGGTAAACCGAGGGTGGGGATACATACAATATAACCAATCATGAATACATAAGGGAATGCTTGACACAGAAACTTCTAGAACAAAGGGAGGGGCTTCAAAGGATTGACATCCAGTGGGGCAGGGTTTAGGGTGAGGGACATGGAAGGTTCCAGATAAAGGGGAGGGGTTTAGGATGACTGACCAGGGCAAAGGCGGGAAAGGGAAAAACCATTATGTACTTAACTTAGGGGAACGAAACTGGGACCAACCATCAACACAGAAGGGAAATTAACATTAAATAACGCAACACTACATCTCCCCCTTTCTTTTTAAACAGAAGTGTCATTTTCAAAGTCCTCACCAGAGGTGAATCCCTCCTTCACTTCCTCAACTGCTTTCATGTCTTCACCATTTGGGGGATCTTCGAGATCCAAATCCAGGATAGGCCCCACCTCTGCGCGGTTAACTTGGGGTGATGGGGAGATGCTGCGGACAACTAAGATCTTAATAATGGGGATAGCAATACAAACGAGAATAATAACAAGAACAATAGAAATAATGGTTTTGACAACTGAAGCCAGCCAACCCGAAAGTCCCCAGCCTTTAAAGATGTTTCTCAGCCAGTCTTCTGATTCCTCCTTGATGTTTGTGACAAGACCTTGTATTTACTGTATCTTGGAGTGGACACTGCTGCTCCGAGATGATAAGTTGAGACAGCAGAGGCCTTTGAAGTCCTCGCAGCCGTGGCCATGCGCAAGCAACAGGAAATCTATTGCTGCCCGATTTTGTAGGGTCGCCTGCCTGGTAATTTCCTCATCTGCTAGGAGGTCGTTTAAGGCCACTGACGTAAGGTTTGCCTGTTTCGCTACCCAGCACTCTAGGCGGCCCAATTCACCTAGGGCTTTAGCCGCTGCCACCCACGGTAAAAAGATGGAGACAGCAACTCTTTTGGACTTAGACCAATGAAAAACATCTGCATTGCAATTTTCGTCCAAATTATGAGCTTCTCTCTTTTGGATTGCCGATTTTGTGTTTTTAGATTTCCAATTCGAAATTTGGGTACGGTTAGGCGAAAACAGGGTCAGTCGTCCAAGGGTGCACAGCCCTCCTATCAGGCGAGAGGGGATGCCTGCCCACGCCCAGTCGCCACAGATCAAGAAGACCCCCTTACCTAGTGGACGAGGTTGGTCTAGAGGGGTCCCCTCAATCTGGGCGGTGGCGTTGCACCACGCGGCAGCTCTATAGTCAAGTTTGGGTTGGATAACGTTTAGGTATGATTCTGGGTTGGACCATCTATAATGATTCTGAACACAAAAAGGGGATGGGGCTGAACCAAGTAACTCTAATTCCTGAGGTTCCTCGGGTGCTTTGGGAAGGTCTTTAGACCACTCCTGCCATACCCAGAGGGGGTTGGTCATAGGATAGGAGGCATAGGAGGGGTGCCACCACCGGGGGTTAAAATCATCCCGCATGTTGATGATTGTCTTGGGATATTCGTCAGGCTGAAATGGGATCCCCACCAGGCAGGTTGAAAGTGGGTTCCCTGTTGCCGCAGCTGATAAGCAGAGATGGTCCTGCTGGATGGCCTGGGCCAGGGTGACCCACACATTCTTCCTCGGCTGCGGGACTATCCACTCCACCGAAGACTGGCAGAGGCACTCCCAGATGACAAAGGCGTACCACATCCTGGGGCTCCGGGTGGCTGACTAAAACAGAACAGGAAAAGGGAATGGGTTACTCAAATAGGTCCTGAACTTCAGGGGGAGGAAACAACTTGGAGAAGGGGCTGTCCCGCCCTCTGGGGGACCCTTGGTGTTCCAGGGAGGGGCGCCGGCAACGATGAAGCGCTGCATATTTGACATCTCCGGAGGTTGGCCCTGACAGATGTCCCTGCCTGGCAGTATAGGGCCGGACCCACCTTTGAGGGACCCACCTCAAACCAAAGGGCGTGGATACGCAAGCGTACCCATGACCCCAGGTGACTAACTCATGTGGGCCCTCCGTTTTACCGGTCTCCGGGTTCTTCACCATCACGGGAGGGTGTTTTCTCAACCGTAATGATGAAGAGTTCGTGAAGTGCCTCACAATGGGAGGACTCAGCACTTCGAAGGAGCAGTTAAGAAAGTTGATGGTAAAAAGGGCTTTATGCAATTTAGTATGAGGTGTATCGAATTGAGTATTGCCCTGTTGCTGCTCCAGGACCCGTTTGAGCGTTTGGTGGGTGCGCTCAACCATGCCCTGACCTGCGGGGGAATAACGGGATGCCAGTCTTATGTTTGATTCCCCACCTCTGCAGGAACTCCCGGAAGGCCGTGGAAGCATATGCTGGGCCATTGTCCGATTTCAATTCCCTTGGGATCCCCAACACAGAGAAGGCCTGTACAAGGTGTTTCTGTACGTCCTTGGCCTTCTCCCCTGTGTGGGCAGAAGGGAAGACTGCCCCAGAAAAGGTGTCCACACTCACATGTACATATTTCAACCTGCCGAACTGTGGAACGTGGATGACATTAATCTGCCATAACTCACAGCTCTCCAGGCCTCTAGGATTGATGCCAGAGCTCAGGCTTGGCACCCCAAGCTTCTGGCACTGGGGACATGTGGCCACAATGTCCTTGGCCTGGTCACGGCTTAGTTGGAATTGCCATACCAAGCCAGGTGCATTCTGATGGAATTTCTGATGGCTCAGCTTTGCCTGTTGGTAAATATCAGGAATCCTGGCCATATCAGCTGGTGCGGCCAGGGTGTCCGCTCTCTGATTACCCTCGGCGATAAAGCCTGGCAGGTCTGTGTGCGATCTTACGTGCATCACGAAGTACGGATGCTCTCGGTGGGAGACAGCATATATCAAATTCGAGAGCAGACCGTGGAGGTTCGGATTAGAGACTTCTTTCAAAACTGTGTTCTCTGCCCTTGACACCACACCTGCCACATAGGCCGAAGCTGTAACCAAATTAAGTGGCTCTGAGAACCTCTCGAAAGCTCTAACGACTGCATCTAACTCAGCAATTTGAGGGGAACCCTCAACAACCTTAACATCCGCCTCCCACTGCTGAGTCTGGGGGTTCTTCCAAGTCATGACTGACTTGTGCAAAGCCGGAAATGGGTCTGTAAAAACAGTTATAGCTTTGAGCGGCACCCGGCTCAATTTGAAATTTGAATTAAATAATTTATGACTTTGGTGGTGGACAGATGTTTGTCCTGTGTAGCTATCAAGGGCAAAGAGAAGAGTCTCATTCTCCTGGAGCAAATGCTCCAAAACCTCCTTAGTCAGCTTGCCTGATGATAAGGCAAGTGGTACTCGGATGAACGCAAAATCGCAACCCACCAGCTCTCGCAAACAGGCCCTGGCCTTCCTGATCAGCTGCGCCATCAGCTCCTGTGGCCTGGTGATACTTTTGGACCTCTGATGACTGAGGAACACCCACTCTGTAATCAAGAGGGGGTCCCTCTGGTCCTGGTCCCACTGGTAAATGAGGCCGTGGAGGTGCGGCAGCCGTCCCAGGATAATAAACTCAAATTGCAGGTTCGGCAGGTAGCGATGGGCTTGTCTCGTCCCCATCGCCTTCTGTACCTTTTCCAGAGCTGCCCTCGCATCTGGGGTCAGCACCCTAGGAGAAAGTAACTCATCTCCCCCTTTCAATAAATTGAAAAGGGGAGCTAGGTCCTCGGTGGTCAATCCTAGCCAGGGTCTGACCCAATTCAATGACCCACACAGCTGGTGGAAATCCGCAAGGGTTTTTGGCTTGGTGTTAATTGCCAATTTCTGTGGGACAATAGTCCTGCTGGTAATTTGGAGCCCGAGATACTTCCACGGGGGCATCGTCTGAACTTTCTCCTTCTGGAGCTCAAACCCTGCAGAGATCAAAACCTCGATGACAAGGTCAAGGACATACTGCAGTATGTTGTCCGTGGGGGCACAAATTAGCACGTCATCCATATAGTGCAGGATGATGGCCTCCTCTGCCTTGGCACGGACAGGAGAAAGCAATGAGGCCACGTACTATCGACAGATACTGGGGCTGTTCTTCATGCCCTGAGGCAGTATCCACCAATGGAAGCACCTCATTGGGGCTTCCCGGTTGATGGATGGAACCGAGAAGGCAAACCGTGGTGCATCCTCGGGGTCGAGGGGAATTTGGAAGAAACAATCCTTGATATCTAGGACTGCCAGATTCCAATTTTGCGGCAGCATTGAGGGTGAGGGCATACCTGGTTGCAGAGACCCCATGTCTTGTATCTTTTTATTTATTTCACGAAGGTCGTGAAGGAGCCGCCATTTGTCCTTCCCCGGATTTTTGATGACGAAGACCGGAGAATTCCAAGGGCTCCAGGTTGGCTCGATGTTACCTTTGGCTAACTGCTCCTCCACGATTTCGTTGAGCGCCTGCAATTTCTGTTTTTTAAGCGACCACTGATCTATCCATACTGGTTCATCAGATAGCCAATTCAGTTTCTGGACAGGGCGCTCCACAGTGGCCGCTAAGAAAAATCCCGCGGGGTTTTCGGGATCTCAATACGAACACCCCATTGCGACATGGCATCTCTGCCCACAGGGGAGCTTTATACTCCATAACAAAAGGGCAGACATTAGCCACCTGCCCTTCAGGTCCCTCAATTTTAATTACGCTTTTTGACTGCCGAGCCAATTGGGCCCCCCTGACTCCTTGTATTCTGCCAGACACGGGTTGCAACTCCCAATGTGACGGCCAATTCTCGGTTGGTATAATTGTCACATCTGCTTCTATATCGAAGAGTCCGTCGAGGAAAAAGTAGTCTTCACCCCGACGGAGTCCGCATCCAATGACTGGTTTATCCTCACCAATGACTTCCGCCCAATAGACGCAGGGATTAGCCGGTTTCGCCACGATGGTGTTGGGCACCGGAATCGCCTGCGCTACTAGTTGTTCCTTTGTCAGGAAGTATGGTGGCTGGATGCACTGTGCCAGGAGAGAGAAACCGTCCGGACACAAAAGCTGTGTCTGTGGCACGATTTCAATCTCCGGAGGGGTACACTTTGTATCCCCAAGCACGACATACGTGCAGTCGAGTCCGGCGAACAAACCTGGTGATGTGGGCTTCACCGACACCAACCGCCAGTCCTGTGTTTCAAAATAAGTGTTATCTGTCAGGGCCAAGCTCAGGGGAGGACGAGGAGTCCACCCTGGCGCTATTCGTCGTGTTCGGTAAATGTCGGATCCAGTGGGAATGTCACATCCAGTATTAGTATTGCCCCCCCGCCAAGGTCCCCCTCGCGGCCCGCCTCATTCTTGTTTTCACGCGAGGCGGGGTCGCTCTCCCCAGTTCGTTTTTTTTTGCTTGTGTGTTTCCTCCCACCTCCCCCTGCCCCTGCCCGTTATCGATTTTATTTTTAAGAGGGCACACGCGCGCGATGTGACCAAGCTGGTTGCAGAGGAAGCAGCGCACAGGGAAAGTCTTTGCATCTGCAGTCATCGCCACCATCTTCACTCCTCCTCTGGTGGGAATAGGTGGCGCTGGCACAACTGCGCGCTTGACACAGGCCTCCACTATAAGCTGGAGAGACGGCTCAGGGTAGAGAGGTAGAGATGTTATAACCTGTTTACATGCATCGTTAGCATTTAACTTTATCATTTCCATTATTAGTTCTTCTAGGGTGTCCTGGTTTTTCACTTGCTTTTCAATTTCTATCTTTAGCCTCTCCACGAACTCAATGATAGGTTCCGCCGGCCCCTGTTTGATGGAGGCATAGTGGACACGGGGCTCGGTGGTCGGCATCACCATGAATGCCTTCTCGGCAGCAGCTTGAATTTTTAAAATCACAGGCTTTGGGATTTTTTTCTGCCTGTGCTTCTGCCTGGGACCACTGCCCTTCGCCTCACAAATGATCCATCGTGATCGGATTTTGTCTGCGTCAATGGCGCACTTGGGCGTCTGTAAGAGCTCAGGCAGGAGTTCCCCTAGCATCCTTTCCCATGTGTCCTCCCACAATCTGTACTCAATTGATAGGAGGAGACATTTAAACAATCCTTTCAAGTCGCTAGGGACCAAGATAATGGAGGAGAAAGTAGCTTCCAATAAGCCTTTAAAATATTCGCTCTTTCTCCTGAACTCCTTCTGTGCCCTACAGAGCTCCTTTTTATGGGAGTATTCAAATGGCCGCCAATTTGGAATACCCCTTTGCCAAGAATAAAAAACCGGAGAGGCAATGAGTGTGGTCTCCAGTTCCGGGTTCCGATCCCCTGGCCTGTCACTTCCGGTTTCCGGAGCGTGGGAACCGGAAAGAGGGCGTGGGAATCGGAAGTCGGAAGCGGAGGGGCAGGACCGCTTACCGAGGAGGAGCCAGAACACTGGCAACATTCATGGTGATGGGTGAGACCTGTTGAGCTCGGGGGCCACCTCTCTGGGGGTGGAGTAAGAGGAGGAGTTTTAGTAGGAGGACGAGGAGGAGCCTGGGGAGGAGGAACACCCCTCCCGTGGGAGGAGACAGGGGCAGGACTTGGGGAAGGAGGCGGGAACAGAAAGGGGTTGGGACACGGTGTAGGGGGCGGAGCCACAGTCGGAGGAGGGTACAGATCAATGAGGAAGGGAGTCTGGGAAGTAAAAGGAGCCAGAGCACAAGGGACCGGCCACGCCACGTGGCCGGCGCCATCTTGTGCGCCGGAGTCCAGGAGGCTATTTTGCGGCTCCGGGGGGGATGACTGGAACCTGACTGACTTTGGTGTTTTTGGGGTAGAGCCTGGGGGAGGAGCGGGGGAGGGTTTCGGGGTACATTTACAAACTTTACAACTCTTTAAAAGAGGTTTCAGGGTAGAACTCGGGGTGCAACTGGGAGAGACGAAACTGCGGGAAGAGGGATTAGGGGAAGGCTCCCTGACGGCTGGCGCCTTGCCCTCCGGGCTAGGGTATCGGGAGGACCGAGAGGGGCCAGGCAAGCAGCGGCTGGTCTCCCTGGCCGGGCTGGTCTGCAATCGTTGCCAAGCTGCCCGTCTCGGATCCCCCGATGCAGGGGAAGAGGGATTGGAACGAGGGTTAGGAGAGGGGGGAACAACTGGGGGAACCCGGGATGGCTTGCTTCCCTTCCCCACCCTCTCCTGGCGGGGCGGGGCCGGGCGCACGCTCCCTGCCTTTTCTTTTACAGCTGTATGAATTTGAATGTATAAACTGAAAAGCCGATCCAGGGAGGTGTCGTCCTGATTGCTCAACGCCATGAGCCTTTGTCCTACTAGTTCCCAAAATTGGACCGACTCCATTTGCTGGGGTGACACCCCGGGGAATTGGGAAGCAAGCCATTTTATGAACTTCTTTTACGAACCCCGTGAAAACTTTTTTTCCCTCCCTCCAGGGTACCCACAACTTGGAAAAACATCTCCCGCTGCTGTGTGGACAGCTTTGCGCCCATTATGGTGTGCCTCGTACCCACACAGCAGAACTCACTCTCCCACTGCAGCAAAAGAAAACTGAAACAACTGAGAATAAAGGTCCCAGGGCCAGTGAGTCCCTCACCCCCAGGGACTAAAGGAAGGGGCTTTTTTACGGGCCCCCACACCTAGGGCTGCACACCCCGCCCCGCCTAATGGTAAGCCCCCCTGCACCCCGTTGGGGGATACTTACCGGCTCCGTTGGCCTCTGGAACAGGAGCTGCAACAGGAGGCCCCTCCCTCGAAAGTGGTCCTCCGGGCGCAGAGGTTTGCCACCTTCTCCCCGGGAGCGCTGCCGAATTGGGGTAGTCGACGCCCAATGCCTCTGATCGTCAGATCTTAGAGGTTCTTCATGGGGTCACCGGCGAAGTGGCCCCGCGGGGAGAGCCAAACTGACGTTTCTTCCACCCACTGCCCACCTCACCTGGGCTACCGGCTAGCTCCGGGAAGCCTGCGTCGGTGAGTGGCCCCTCCCCGGCACCATTCTGGGAGCTGCAGAAGAGGTGTAGCAACAGCTACGGCTGGGCGAGTCGTCAGGGAGTGTCCTGGTTTTGGCCAAATTTGGGGGAAAACCTCCAGAAGGAGCCCCCAGACAGCAAACCCCACGACTCCTCCCCCCCACCACCGGGTTCAGGAAGGATTTCCTCGGAGAAGAGTGGGAGAAAAAACCTGTTTATTTAACAAGCAAGACACTCCCCAGCACAGGGAAAAAGACAACACCAGCTGACAAAAAAAAACCTCTTTCACCGTTCTGAAGGGATGACAAGGTCAGTCTCTCTGGCGAGTGGTCGCTCAGTTATCAGTCTCTGGCGCTGGGGAATGACTGCTGCAGGTGACAAAGTGTAGACTCCCGGTGTTTCTTGGGGTTTCCCAGGTCCCCGTCCGGAACAGGTTCAGATGGTATCCAGGAGAGGGAGGGGACGGGGTGGAAGAGAAAACAGTCCAGGGAAAAAGTTGGACTGCCTAGCTGAACTAACTAATAAGCAAAAAGCAAGGGCAAAGCGAAGGAAAGAAAAAGCGGCAGAAGCGAGCAAGCAGGCAAGCAAGCAGGCAAGCAAGCAAGCAAGCAAGCCGAGCTAAAACCTCTCCTAAACATAGACCATGGGGGAGGTGAGCCGGCTGATAACAAGACAAAACAAAGCTTCACTTTGAGAGTCAGTCCTGGAAGCACAGGACATAATACCAAACATAATCAGAACACACGATTGGAGATACAAACACCATAACATCACCCTAGGACATTCCACCCCTTATCTCCATATCGTGAACATACTAAACAGCATGTAAAAACTTCAGCAAGTAGAAATTTCCATCTTTCACTTACTCGGACACATTTTCTTCCATCTCACTTGCTCAAACCTTCAACACTTACACATTTCCTTCTATCTCACTTGCTCAGACCTTTGACACTTACACATTTCCTTCTGTCTCATGCTGCCTCACCCCACAATCAGTTCTCCCTGAGGCACACATCATGTTGTTCCATCTCTCTGCATTATCCACCATGTACAACCTGGTCCTTGAGCAAAGACAATCCCACGAATGGGTTTGTCTGTACTCGGGGCAGAATTGATCCAAACTGCCTTCCCTAACAAACCTCTGATATGTGCCACTGGGACTTTGTCTCCATCTACTATATTCAGGGACTCAGACTGGGCAGGGCCCGCACGGTTGGTGGAACCTCGGGTGTTAACTAACCAAGTGGCCTTTGCTAAATGCTGCTCCCAGTTTTTGAAAGATCCCCCACCCAATGCTCTCAAGGTGGTTTTTAACATTCCATTGTACCTTTCCACTTTCCCTGCAGCTGGTGCATGGTAGGGGATATGGTACACCCACTCAATGCTGTGTTCCCTAGCCCAGGTGTTGATAAGGCTATTCTTGAAATGAGTCCCATTGTCTGACTCAATCCTCTCAGGGGTACCATGCCTCCAAAGGACCTGCTTTTCAAGGCCCAGGATGGTGTTACGGGCTGTAGCATGAGACACAGGGTAGTTTTCCAACCATCCAGTGGTGGCTTCCACCATGGTCAGTACATAGCGCTTGCCCTGGTGGGTTTGAGGCAGTGTGATGTAATCAATTTTCCAGGCCTCCCCATACTTGTACTTGGACCACCGCCCCCCATACCAGAGGGGCTTCACCCGCTTGGCTTGCTTGATGGCAGCGCACGTCTCACAGTCATGGATAACTTGAGAAATACTGTCCATGGTTAGATCCACCCCTCGGTCTCGTGCCCACTTATAGGTGGCATCTCTGCCCTGATGACCTGAGGCATCATGGGCCCATCGTGCTAGGAATAAGTCTCCCTTGTGTTCCCAGTCAAGGTCTATCTTTGCAGCCTGATCTACCTGCTGATTGTTTTGCTGCTCTTCATTAGCCCTACTTCTGGGAACATGGGCATCTACATGGCGAACCTTCACAGGTAGTTTCTCTAACCGGGTAGCGATATCTTTCCACTCTTCAGCGGCCCAAATTGTTTTTCTTCTACGCTGCCAGTTAGCCTCTTTCCATCTCTCTAACCATCCCCACAGAGCATTGGCTACCATCCATGAATCGGTATAAAGGTAAAGCTTTGGCCACTTCTCTCTTTCTGCAATGTCTAAGGCCAGTTGAACTGCTTTGAGTTCAGCAAGTTGACTGGATCCACCCTCTCCTTCAGTGGCCTCTGCTACCCATCGTGTGGGGCTCCATACAGCTGCTTTCCACCTCCGATTCATCCCCACAATGCGACAGGAACCGTCGGTGAATAGAGCATAGCGTGTTTCCTCTGCTGGCAGTTGGTTATATGGTGGAGCTTCTTCAGCCCGGGTCACTGGTTCTTGTTCCTCATCTGTGACACCAAAACTTTCACCTTCAGGCCAATTTGTAATTACTTCCAAAATCCCAGGGCGATTCAGTTTTCCAATTCGGGCGTGCTGTGTAATGAGGGCAATCCACTTGCTCCATGTAGCACTGGTGGCATGGTGGGTGGAGGGAACCTTTCCTCTGAACATCCACCCCAGCACTGGTAGTCGGGGTGCCAGAAGGAGTTGTGCTTCTGTGCCAACCACCTCTGAGGCTGCTTGGACCCCTTCATAGGCGGCCAAGATCTCCTTCTCTGTTGGGGTGCAGTTAGCTTCAGACCCTCTGTAGCTCCGACTCCAAAATCCTAATGGTCGGCCTCGAGTCTCACCAGGCACCTTCTGCCACAGGCTCCAGGACAGACCATGGTTCCCGGCTGCAGAGTAGAGCACGTTCTTCACATCTGGCCCCGTCCTGACTGGGCCAAGGGCTACTGCATGAGCAATTTCCTGCTTTATCTGGGCAAAAGCTTGTTGCTGCTCAGGGCCCCAATGGAAATCGTTCTTCTTGGGAGTAACCAGGTAAAGAGGGCTCACGATCTGACTGTACTCAGGAATGTGCATCCTCCAAAAATCTATGGCGCCTAAGAAAGCTTGTGTCTCCTTCTTGTTGGTTGGTGGGGACATAGCTGTTATTTTGTCGATGACATCAGTAGGAATCTGACGCCGTCCATCTTGCCACTTCACTCCCAGGAACTGGATCTCTCGAGCCCGTCCCTTAACTTTACTCTTCTTGATGGCGAAGCCGGCTTCCAGGAGGATTCGGATGATTCTCTCTCCTTTCTTGAACACTTCTGCTGCTGTGTTCCCCTACACAATGATATCATCAATATATTGTAAATGTTCTGGAGCCTCACCTTTTTCTAGTGTAGTCTGGATAAGCAAATAAACCCAGGGACCACAGAGGTATTAAGACCTCAAAAAACCCTAGGGACCAAAAACCCATGCAGGCGTCCACCCCAAAAGACATGAATTCCAACAACATAGCCAATAACTGCTCTATACCAACACAAAAGAATTTGAACCAAATTATTATTAGAACAGGGTTTTTTCCCACTTTCTCAAGCCTCGAGTTGGGCGCCAATATATTTGTCCTGGTTTTGGCCAAATTTGGGGGAAAACCTCCAGAAGGAGCCCCCAGACAGCAAACCCCACGACTCTTCCCCCCCCGCCCCCCCCCCCACCGGGTTCAGGAAGGATTTCCTCGGAGAAGAGTGGGAGAAAAAACCTGTTTATTTAACAAGTAAGACATTCCCCAGCACAGGGAAAAAGACAACACCAGCTGACAAAAAAAAACCTCTTTCACCGTTCTGAAGGGATGACAAGGTCAGTCTCTCTGGCGAGTGGTCGCTCAGTTATCAGTCTCTGGCGCTGGGGAATGACTGCTGCAGGTGACAAAGTGTAGACTCCCGGTGTTTCTTGGGGTTTCCCAGGTCCCCGTCCGGAACAGGTTCAGATGGTATCCAGGAGAGGGAGGGGACGGGGTGGAAGAGAAAACAGTCCAGGGAAAAAGTTGGACTGCCTAGCTGAACTAACTAATAAGCAAAAAGCAAGGGCAAAGCGAAGGAAAGAAAAAGCGGCAGAAGCGAGCAAGCAGGCAAGCAAGCAGGCAAGCAGGCAAGCAAGCAAGCCGAGCTAAAACCTCTCCTAAACATAGACCATGGGGGAGGTGAGCCGGCTGATAACAAGACAAAACAAAGCTTCACTCTCAGAGTCAGTCCTGGAAGCACAGGACATAATACCAAACATAATCAGAACACACGAGTGGAGATACAAACACCATAACATCACAGGGAGGTACAAAGAGGCCCAGGAGAGACCTTTTACGGTTCTGGGGGAAGGGATTTATTGAAGGAAGAGGTAACAGGTCAGGACGTTGGGAGAGGGAACCGCAAAAGGCAGTTTGAGGGGTTCTACACAGGCTTAAGTACGGGGGAGGAGCAAGGGGAGGGCCAATAACGGTTAACGGAGGGAGGTACAGAAGAAGGGGAAAGGGGTACATTGAGCCAATAAGCCAAACCGAGGGTGGAGATACATACAATATAACCAATCATGAATACAAAAGGGAATACTTGACACAGAAACTTCTAGAACAAAGGGAGGGGCTACAAACGATTGACATCCAGTGGGGCAGGGTTTAGGGTGAGGGACAGGGAAGGTACCAGATAAAGGGGAGGGGTTTAGGATGACTGACTAGGGAAAAGGTGGGAAAGGGAAGAAACATTATGTACTTAGGGGAACGAAACTGGGACCAGCCATTAACACAGAAGGAATATTAACATTAAACAACGCAACACAACAGATGTACGTTTCTTTTATTTGATGCCATATATTTTCATCACTCCTTGGGATTAGTCTGTTCTTCCTGTGGTCCCACCTGCAATGCTTTTTTCTGCGTGGTAGGTTATTGATGTCACCTTAGAAAGAGGTCCATAGTGTGACAAAACACTCCAAAGAAACAGTTTGGTGTGGAAGAGTTTCATGTGGAAGTGTTCATAATTCTTGTGTTTATTATTTCTAATATAAATAGATTGTATTTTTATGATCATTTCTATCTGAAATATATATGATAGCGATGAACGACGTATGGCCCAGTCTGCTTAAGATCAGACTTTAGGAATAGCAGGAAATGATCTCCCAAATGTCTTCCAATCTTTTCTATACATAAAAAAAGTCGGGCAGTTGTTTCTAAAGGGATAAATCATAGAATGTGATTTGGTGCTTTGTGGTGTCAGAATAAACAGAAGTTTTGATAATCTGCATTCTTAGCAGTTTACTTGGAGACTGATTTTTTTTTACTCTCCAGATAGGAGACGCCATGTTGGATACCAGTCGTAAAATTCCAGGCAGCCTTTTATCATGTTACATATCCTCTTATTCATTTCACCTTCCAGCAGTTTAGAAAGAACTTGTTCACTTGAATGTTTTTCTTTGGAGTGATTTTAAAGAGACGGCTAAATGGCCATAATACAATTAGAAACATAAAAACAAGGGTGTGCTATAAAGACAGGACTTCTTAATGCAAAGAGCCCTCTGAAATTCCAAATACCTGCTATAAAATTAAAAATGTGATCTTTGACTTTTAGATGGGAATTTCTACTCTTCAGTTTCATTCTGTCAGGTGCATTTTTGCTAACTGCTTGATTCACGCTGAATGGACAGTCCTGTCTTATTCTTGGTATGGCAACAGTGATAGAGATCACTGCTGCTTTCTGTAGAAAGTGGCTGCAAGTTGCTATTACGAGATCTTGTGCAGGTCTAGAGTCTGATTGGATGTGAGGTTCTCATTGTTACAACAACCACCTTGGGGTGGCAGTGTCAGAGGTGTTCCTTATCTCGGAAGATTTTCATAGGCGATGAGTTTTGCTGAGGTAGCTTTCTCTTCTGGGTGTAGAATATATGTGCATAATTAACTTCCTTGAATCCTAAATAGTTGGGGAGATTTTAGTAGCTACGAAACTATTGTTTCTGGCTTTTTTATGTGGCCTTAGATGATGAAAGTGATCTGGATACAATTTTAGAAAAAAAAGCAAAATGGTGAGCTGTGAGGAAGAGCTGAAGGAGAATTTGGAGAACACCCTTTCTTCTTGAGATCTAATTAGAACAAGGTATGAATTTTGTATCGTCAACTTAAAAGGTAGAGCATCTTTGAACATTGATTGTACTACTTAGGCCTTGATTTAATGCTGTTGTGTGAAGGTATGGAAAAAGAGTGCTTTTCACTTCATGTAAGAATATAGAATAATATCCCTACTGAACAAGGTTAAGGCAAATAATGCACACGGTTTAGGAACGGGACAAAGGAAGACTGCTATCATTCAAAAACCATAGCACATCAGTATTACTGTGCATACCATCACATCCATGCCTTATTCAGGAGGTCAAAGTAGTAGTGCAGATTCTTGGATCACCGGAATCAGAAGTTGGTCTGCACCATCATCTCTTCACTCATAGATTTGATCTCATTCAAAGTTCTAGGAACTCAGATGTTTAAGATAGCCAAGCACTTGCAACTTTAAAAACCATCTAAAAATTGTTACTATACCGCTCTCCTTCCTGAAGAGGTTAGCAGCAGCTCTGAAGCCATAGAGGAAGCAGCACAGTTCACACACCCAGGAGGTCTTTCCTACCTGCTCGATCAGAGGCACATTAGAAGAGCAGTATGGACCTGAGGAGCAGATGCACATACCTTCACACACCTCGCAGTGGGACTGTGGTTAGAGCTGGAGGTTTGATACTCTTCCTAATAATTTGAGCCGTTAAAACAAAGCCAGAGGTAACAGGCCAAGTGAAAATACAGTGCCAGGCTGCGGAATGAGAATGTTACCTAGCTGAACAAGTACATAAATTCCCCATCATTCTCTTTGTTTAGGAGACCAAGCCAATGCCCGTGTAAATGAAAACAAGTGTGAATATTGATATTTCTTGAATCAAGACTCAGCTTTATGTCCAAGTCAAAGGCAAATAAACCAGAAAGGCTCCGCTGAGCACAGTGCAGAACTAACATGGAAGACAGTAATTTGACTTCTTATGTAAGCAGTGTTGGAATGGTTCTGCATCCAAAAGGAAGGATGTCAAATGCTTCTTTGGAAATATTTTAACTTCTGTGTATTTCTTTCTTTGTAATGAACTAATCTGTAATAAGCCAGGACGTGATTGTGTTCAGTAGAAACAGATCAATGGCAACATTTAGCCTAAAGGTTTTATGAGATTGATCAGGAAGTTTGATATAGATTTAAAGGCACTGTAGTCATATTTAATTTTATTTCTCTCCGTACTTGAGTCTCTTAAACGAGGAACTTCAATTGGAAAGGAACAGGACACTGAAGCAAATTGTAATGGATGACTTAATGGCATACCCAGAAGCGTTTTGTGGGAATTGATTCCTTCTAGGTATCCATCAGCCAGCATTTTAGTGTGAAGGAAATCTTCAAACAGGTAAAACAAAAATTCCCGTTGATTTAAAACCTGACTGCTATATTAATATTTCACTTTTGAGAAAATTTTCATGACCTTTAAAATTCAGACTATATCAAGTATTGTTTCAGCCATTGAAGAAAGTGCTTTTGATAGAGATAGAAGAGGGAAACCAAAACATTTCTCAGAGCCACACTTTCAACTCTGTCCTTGTTACAAACGGCAATTGAGCAAATTCATTTGCCTTTGGAACAGAAAACGGCAAGTTACAGGCTTATCATTACGGATTTGAGTGTTCCAGGTTCTTTAGATAGTAAGTGATCTATTCAAGATGATCTCTTACTGAAATAGATCCATTTTGAGAAGGGCTATGGATTTCTTAGAAGAAAGCAAATCCCTATGTTAAAAGGGTGTGGTGGGTGTTTTCTGTTGTTGTTTTGCTTTTAGAACTTGCAAGGCACAATCGACTTCATAGTTCGAGATCCCAAATAAGACCACGACATTCCAAACAGGTGTTTCTTTTTGCTTGTTTTTCAATCTGTATATCTTTGGATTGTAACCAGTAGAACTGTGCTTGAACTGGAAAGAAGTAGCTGAGGTTTCAGAAGTGGAACCTGCAGTGGAACAGTAAGCTGAGAGCATTTTGCAAGGAGAGGAAAGAGGGGAAAATGGTAAGAGTTTCCTGAGTCGGAAGGGACCCCTAGGGATCGTCAAAGTCCAACTCCTGGCCCTGCACAGACACTCCAACAGTCCCACCCTCTGCATCCCTGAGAGCATTGGCCAAACGCTCCTGGATCTCTGGCAGCCTTGGGGCTGTGCCCATTGCCTGGAGAACCTATTCAGTGCCTGAACAACCTCTAAGGAAAGAAACCTTTCCATGATAGCCAGCCTAATCATCCCCTGACACCGCTCCTGGCATTCCCTTGGCTCCTGTCCCTGGTTGCAGAGAGCAGAGAGCAAAGCTGTCCCTGTGCTGCCCTTGAGAGGAGCTGAGAGGTCCCAAGTGAAGTGTGAGCTCAGTGTACTCTCTGCAGCTGAACCAAATGCCCTCAGCCACTCTTTGTACGTCTTGCCCTCCAGCCCCTTCACTATCTCTGTGTCCCTCCTTTGGACATTTCTCCAATAGCCTGAGGTCTTTCTGACGTTGTGGCATCCAAAATTGCCCCCAGGGCTTGAAGAGAGCGCAGTCCCAACCCAGAGCAGAGCAGGGCAATCACCTCTCTTGAGCGAGCGGTGTCACAAGATAGGGACAGTTGTCAAAAATCAGCTGGAGAAACAAATCTAACAGAGAAACAGGTGATCTAGGCACAGGAAATGGAAGAAGCAGGGGAAGAAGAAGATGAGTTGATTCCCTGTAAAAGTGAAGAAAATGAGCATGCAGAACAGGGACTAAGCATTATGCAGGGAAGAGAGCAAGAGATTATGTTTGAAAGTGAAGGCAGCTTTGTCCAAAAGAAGGAGGAATAGGAAGTCTTTTTGCTGAGAATGAATAGAAAGTTTTTTTCCGTTTAGTTTGTATATGAAGCACCCAGGGCTCTAGATCCTTTTGTGGGAAAATGGAGTGTGTAAAATTGCCAATCATTTTGGAGCGAATTTAAAGGTTTTTGGGATCCCTGGTGAATTTTGGGTTGAATTCTGGGGATTTGTGTGTTCCCAGGTGTATTGGGTGGGGGGGGGGGGGAATCTGGGGAGATCCAGGTGAGATTTGAGGGGTCCTGGGTTGATTTTGGGGGAGAATTTTTGGCATTTTGGGGGATCCCGGGTTGCGAGGTTTGGGGTGAATTTGTGGAATGTGAGGACTTCCAGTTGAATTTTAGGGGGAATTTGTGGAATTCTGGGGATCTCAGGGGAATTTTGGGTGGAATTTGGTGAATTTTAGGGTATACATGTGAATTTTAGGGTTCTCAGGTGAATTTTGGGGATGCCAGGAAAATTTTGGGGTGATTTCTGACGATTTTGGGGTATCCAGGTAAGCATTTGGGAGTCGTGGGGCAATTTATGGATGAATTTGGGGGGATGCAGGTGGATTTTCCGGGGAATTTTGGTGATTTTTGGGAGTCGCAGATGGGTCTTAAAGTGAATTTGATGGAATTGGGGGTATCTGGCTGGGTTTTGAGGTGGATTGGAGACATTTTGGGGTGAATTTGGGAGGTGTTAGGGAAACTTGGTCTTGGATGGGATTTGAGAGATTTTGGGTGCTGCAGGTGGGATTTTGGGGTGAAGCCCTGGGATTTGGTGGTCCCCCGTTAATTTTGGGGTGAATTTGTGGAATTCTGGGAGTTGCCAGGTGAGTGCTGGGCCTCCCAGGGGGGACTTCGGGGTGAATTTGGGGGATTTTGGGTTTCCCAGGTGAATTTCTGAGGAGAAAAGTTTCAAAAAGGTTTTTTCTTGAAAAGAAATTAAAGCCAGAAGGTTATTGAAAATTAATAGATGTGATGCAAGTAGCTAATATGCAGACAATACACAGCGAGACAAATCATGGGAAAAATACAGTGGTAACACATGAGTATGTGAGGATGGGATCAGTATAGCTAAGGCTCAGTTGAAGTTGAATTTGGGAAAGCATGCCAAAAATAAGAATAATAAAGCCGCCTACAGGTATTTCAGTGGGAAAAGGAAAATAAAAAGAAACCTATCACTCCTCCCCTATTCCCCCCCACCCCCATAAGCCAGACAGGACTAGTGACAACAGACAAGGAGAAGGCTGAGGTACTCAACAAGTGTTGGTCTCAATTTTTACTGCCAGTCACTATTTCCACATCTCTCAGGTTATTGGACTGGTGGACTTGATTCTAAGCCATAGTAGCAGGTCAGCTTTCAGACCACTTGAGGAATCTGAGCATGCAAGACCATGGGACCCTCCCAGAGGCATGTCAGGGCCCTGAGAGAACTGGCAGCTGTAGTTGCTAAGGTGCTTCCTCCATCATATTTGAGAAATCAAGGCAACCAGCTGAAGTCTCCAGACACTGTGTTGTATTGACTCCAATACTCTTGGTCTTTTTTATAAATCTTAGAGCTCTGAGTTAATTTCTGCAGAGGATTCCCAATGCAGTTTCAAAAATGGAATCTTTGTATTGGTCCTCATGTTGATCTTGGATATTTCCATTTTCTGCACTCCTATATTTTCGAAACATTTGTAATGACTGAAAAGAAAGCTGAGACGAGGCATTATGCTCTTTCCAGTGATATAAATGGACCAGTATTCTTTTCAGACAAATATGTTTTTGCTGTGTCTAAGCACATGTGCATACCTGTGTTTGATTTATGTGTCCAGGTTTTGGCAATGGGGCAGCCACAGGGCCGTCCTGTGACAATGGCCCAGGTGCTGCTCTGTCCCGCTTTCTTCCAACTGGCTCCACTTCAGGATGTCCTCCCTGCTGAGAGAAGAGGTTGGGACAGCACCTTTAGAAATGTGACTTTCTGGGTTTGTTTTGTTTTGTTTTGTTTTGTTGTTTTTAAAGTTACTAAAAGCATTCACCCTAATTTTATGATGTATTCGGTTTGGAGGTTTTTTTTCAGTTTTGCGTGGGTTTTATTGTGGGCTTTTTTTGGGGCCGTTTTTGTCGCTTTGTGGATTATTGGTTGGGGTATTATGTGTGTTTGTTTGGTCTGCTTTGTTTGTTCGTTTGTTTCTTTATTGCGCCTTTGTAGAGTTTTTTAAGCAAATTGATTGGAAAACTGAATAGTCCTCCACTATAGTCTCCTGGATTCACCTGAGACTCTTCCTAGGCATCTCCCTGATCCTTTTTGCTATGAGTCTCACATCATTCTCCTGAGGAAACTGTCTGCTTATGGTTTGGATGGGTGGGCTGTTTGCTGGGTGACAAACTGGGTGACGGCCAGGCCCACAGAGTGGTGGGAAATAGAGTTCATCCAGCTGGTCCCCAAGGCTCAGTCTTGGGCCCAGTCCTGTTTAATATCTTTATCAGTGATCTGGACAAGGGGATAGAGTACACGCCCAGGAAGTTCACAGATGATACAAAGTTGGCTGGTAGTGTTTTTTCCTTCTGGAGGACAGCAGGCTCTGCTTCTTCTTCCTCCTGTTCTCAGGTCACTGCTCCTCTTCATCCCTCATTAAGTGTGCTGATTTTGTCACTTGGATGAGAAAACAAACAATTTTAGCAACAATACTAGTGGCAGGGTACAAGAAAGGAAGAGTTCACATGAATCCCCCCCCCAACAACAGACAATACCTGATGGCTCCACTGCCCAACTTACTGACTACACCGGAACCCATTGTCCCCCAAAGATACTCCCTTCTCCCTGCCACCAGCCATGATGTGAGATGGAATAGAATAACTAAGATTAAGATTCTCCCTATGCAACTCCATCATACTTCGATTCTGGGAAAAATATTTCTTGAAGTTCTATCATTTCAGATCATTTGAATTTGAACTTGCATACTAAAAAGTCTAGCCAGAAACTCATGACAATATTAATAGCCCTTTCTAGAATGTCTGAGATGATATACACTTCTTTCAAGAGAATGTAATACCTCACGTGTCTTCTCCAGAATTTCAAAGAACAGCGGGAGTAGTCTACAAGATTCTTGCAGCCATCTGGATTTCCTGGTATTTGGCTGGTCTATGTAAGCCAACCAGCTATTCAACAGAGGGAATATTAGTGTGATACTTGATGGTATGTGAGATGGAACACAGTAATTTATGGCTTTTTGCATAGTGATGAAGCTGTAAAGAAAGCTCCATAATGCTCAGACAAGGAGGCTGCTGGACTTCAAGCAGCAAAGGCCCAAAACGAACCAGTGAAAAGGTGTCATAGAAAAAAAAAAAAGCCAGGTGGGGAGCAAAGTGATACTTAAGGGCATTTGACTGAAAGAGGAAATCTAGTGAAAAAAAATGTCCAAGGGTGAAGGAATAAGAGGGAAAATGAAACTAAGGAAGGAAATCAATCTCAGGAAATCAATCTCAGCTCATCATTTCAGAAGCTAACTAGTTGTCATTGCAATGATGCATAAAGTGAGAAATGATAAATGTGTCTGCCCCAAAATCTGAAATATGACCTTTATTGCAATCTGTCTTTCACGGAATCGTACAAAAGTCTGTGATTAAAGATCATCTAGTCCAACTTCCTTGCCCAGTAGATCTTACAGTCGATCAAATTGCTCAAGACTAGCCAAACTGATAAGGAGCACTCTCAATGATGGGGCATCCATAGCTTTTCTGGTACACCTGTTTGGCTAAAAGGAAAAACTTTTCTACAATGAAGCTGGTGAGACACTCAATCTAAACCTAGTCTCAGTTTGAAAGCATGGCCCCTTGTCCTGTCTCTGCAAACCTTCCGAAAAAGTCTTTCTCCATTTGTCTTATACCCTCTTTACATATTCAAAGGCCACAATACTGTCTCTCCAGAAACCTCTCTTCTCCAGGCTAAAAGATCCTACTTTTCACAAGAACCAGGTCATAAACTGAGATGGAAGACATCTCAGGAGATCAGATCATCCAACAGCTCAGCATAAGAATAGCTCTGAAGTCAGATCAACTAGCTTAGGGCTGTGTCTGTTTGAATTTTGAAAATTACCAGGAATTGAAATGCTTCAAGGAAGAGAACTCTGGGTGGCTCCAGAAACAGCCTGAGAAACTCGAGCAAACTCGAAACGTCAGAAACTACCACTGCTTTCTCTCCCTCAGCCCAAGCAGTCACAAAGAAGAAGTGTTCCCAGCAGGCTGGGATAGCACACATATACACTACATATACATGACAGGCATCGCCAGCAGCCACATCCTGCTCCTTTCTGTGGCTGGCAAGAGTGAGACTGGATGTTTACATGTGGGCAAATTGGGTCCCTCCAGCAGCTCAGACACTCAGCCTGCCCAGTGACCCCACTGAATTCCAGTATTTGCAGTGTCCCAAGGCCACAGCACTACTCCTCTTGCTGGCACAGACCATCACACGCCTCCTAAATCAGTCAGGACTCCCCTGGTCCCACAGCCAGCAGCTCACGTGCTCTCCCCCAGGCCACTGCCATTGTTCACCAACTTCTCCACTTTGATCTTTACTGGTGCTCTCAACACTGGCACACCCAGATGTTCTGCAGCTGTTGTCTCCTGGTGGAAAGGACTTGTAAAGCCATGTTTCCTAAAAGGACTTCCACAACCTTTCAAAGCAACCTTTTCTGGGGTATGAACAATCTCATTCAAATGTCAACATTTCTTTTCCCATATGTGAAATCAGAATTTCCTTCTTCCGGGCAAGCCCAAAACAAGGCACAAACTACATTGTCCCTTCTGTTTCACATGCTGACTTCTTTGTAAACAATGCTAGGATGTCTTGGTTTAATTTTGACTTTCCCGGCCAACGCACCAAATTAATGTCTTCGGTTTGATTTGCCAATTTAAATAAACTTATTTTTCTTGTTGTGAGACAGAACCAGGAGCAAAAGAGCAAGGCAGGCCTAAAACTTGAGAGAGTATAAAAGAAAATTTATTAACTACACAGACAAAAAGAGAGGGAAAAAAAAAATTCAGAATAAGATTTTTTTAGATCACTCCTTCCCTCCCTCTCCCAATCTTCATAACAAAAGAAACATATAACAAATACTTCGGTCAGTGCCCAATTTAGTCTTTCTCAGTTCACTTCTGGAGAGAGAAGCCTCTTCTTGTTGAAGTTGTAGGGATTTTTCCCACAAGAAGGAAAAAGACAGTTCTCTTGTGGTTTTATCTTTCACGATTTGCATCCGCCCGGGAACCTGCGACCGTGATGCTCCTCCCACCTCTACAGCTGTCCCAAAGTTGTAGATGTGGGCCATGTCTGCTCCATGGGGTATTACTTTTAAGAATGAAATGTTCAACCGCAAAGATTCTCTCTGTCCTTTTTCCTCTGCTCAGGCTTTATCTTCAGAAAACCAAAATCCCCTTCTTTTCTCAGGACAGAAATTCTCAACACAGGTGCTCTTTAGTCAAATCATCTATTAAATGGAACATTTTCATCTCCCCATGTCTCTTTCCATGGTTTATAGGAATATTCAGTACATCAGTTCATTCCTACAATTTCACAAAAAGATTTTCAGCCATTTCAGCATCTTCTCATTCTCTTTCCATCTTAAAAACTTAGCTCTTACATCACTGACTTCAGAAATCTTCTTATTCCCTTTCATATTCAAAGGAAAGGCTGGAGGCTTTGCAAATCTTATCTGAACACTAAAGAGTTAAAGTTTAACACAACTACAAGAGTTGGGCCAGGCTCAGGCTGTGCTGGGGGGGGGCAGCTGAGGTGTTAATCAGCCTTTCTGGGGCTGGGCTGCAGCCCCACACTGCTCACGGCCACCCGGGCAGGCCCGGCCCGTCCGGCAGCAGCAAGAGTCGGCCTCCCCCCACGCCAGAGCCACAGGCCCGTGGAGGAGGAAGCCGTGAAGGTCTTATCACACAACTTTTTCTCCCCCTGGCCATCGGGTCCCCCTTGTTGGCAAACGGGGCCCAAGCGGCCTCCCGAGCCTCCCCCCCCGCCCCCCCCGCACGGGGGAGAGGGAAGCTCGGGTTGGTGTTACCTGGTCAGCCGCCGGAAGACAAAGAGGGTCAGTTCCGGACCACCCCCCTCAAAATGTGTGTGCACGGAGCGAACCAACCCCCTCTAATTGGCTGTTGCAGGTATCCCAACCCCCAGAGAGGAAACTCCCTTAGGAAGAATCTCCCCTGAGTCTCCTCTTCCTAAGTCAACCCACCACATAGGAGAATACCTGTTTTGATCCAAGCTAATCTCTGGCCCTTATAGTGCTTTCAGTAGTTAGTTTTGCTTTGCTATTTACTTGATGTCCCATTGAATTGTTGAATCATAAACAGACTATCTGTCTGTATAGCAGCATAGCAGTGATGAATAAATTCAAGGCAAGGAGCCAGGTGATTGTTTTGCTAGACTCTTCCTAGAAACTGAGAAATCTGTTACTTAATGCTGACCACAGCAGATGAAGGAAGCATCCTACATGATGTCAAAGCAATGAAACTGTAATCACTTTTATGATTACAGTCAAGGCACTGCTTTTGCCCCCATAAGTGGAGTGCAGGGAATCGTAAAAGACGACACTGTAACTGTTGTCCATGCTCACTGAGAAAATAATGCTTTTACAGTGGAGCAGGTCTCACCGCAGCTAAATCATGGCTTCAACTGAACACCGCCTTCAAAAAAGCCCACAAAAAGACAAATGAAAGGATTTGGAACCCAAGGGAATCTGGGATGGTGACATCAGCTCACTTTGGTTTCTTTCCAAAATCTCAATTCCATTTTCTTCCGAGCCAATTATCCCACCTAACCTGAGATGTAATTTATGGATTTCCAACACATCCAGTTACCTTAGAATTAGATTGCCACTAGGCAAAAAGACAGAAACAAGCAGTTAATTTCAGACTGAAACCAAGGGTGTTTAGAACAGAAATACTTGGACGAAACTATTCTTAATAAAACAAAAACTTTTAGGACTTAGCCATGTATTTTTGGAGGTGGAAAAAGTTTTACATCCAAAAGTCCCTAGGGAGCTCTCACTCAGTGCAATGTGCCTGGAAAGGAGCTCTCGTTCGTCTTTCAAGGAACGATTAGTCACAGCAGAGGCAGCAGGAGCACAAGCTTGATGACGAGAAGGGACAATGTAGAACACGTCCCCGTCGTGACACATTTTCGTGTGCGATATGTCCCTCCAGGTCTTGGGACCATGCGAAGCTCTCTGTACTGTGAGTGCTGCTACTTGCAGCTGAGAAGGACCGTGGAGCTAGCAGCGAATTCAGAGAGCGCTGAGCAGGTAGTGAAGGAGCGAGATGTGCCCCTGCAATGCGGTGCTAATAGCAGCTTCCTCGCTGCGGGGGCGAGCTCCGGCCACAAGACCTTCTGGTACTGGCAACAGATCTCTGTGAAGGGTGTAGGCGAAAAGCTTTCGTTTTCCATTCGAACTGCGAGAGAGGCAGACTGTTGCACGGAGCTCTGAGAACAAAGGTGCACGCCCTAGGCAGGCTTGGGCAGAAGCAGCGTTCTCGAGCGCTTGGCTTCGGGCACACTGCTGGCTGTGTGGCGCCGCTTCAGCGGCTTCTGGCCACCGGGGAGTGAAAGGGGCGCCAGGCGTGGGCGAGGGAGGTGAACGAAGAAGCACAAGTACTGTGCTTGTATGCAACACGTTACAGGCTACTACGAGAGGAAGGTGGCTGCCTCTCGCTTGCCTTCCCATGTGCCCTTAGCAGTCGAAAGGAGCAAGCTGAAGCACGGCTGCTTGTGCTGCTCCTTGGTTCCCTTGCAGCCCGCTGTGGAAACATTGGCAGTCACTTCTAGGCGCCGAGTTGCAGAGAGCACCACGGTAAATGCCGCGGAGATGGGAAATACAGACTGAAGCAAGGAGCTGGACGTGGCTTACGTGCAATAATAGAAGGTGAACCTAGGCACTGCCTCTTCAATCTGGCCCCCTCAGCTTTGGTAGCAACTTTTGCAAGTAGGCAAAGGGCGCGTCGAGTATGTAGAAGAGAGGGCAGCGAGACGCCGTGTGTTATGCGCCCTTTCAGCACTGCTTGACAGAGGGCTACTTTAAGAATGCCTTCTTCTTCCTCGCGTCCTTCTCGCTTCACTCTAGCTGCATGGAGTACACCATAACAAAGGTGTGAGGAAGGGCACTACCCGAGCTTTTGCCCTGCCGTGCAACAGCTGTGTGCTCCTTTTCCAAGCAGCAAGAGCACTGAGAAGTGAAAGTGATTGTGAATGAGCTATTTGGCTGCTCGTGTGCTCTTCGCTGCACTGCTCTCGCAAGCCCGGTGCCGTGCGGCTTCGTTCTTCGTCTTCTGCCGTCCAGACAGTGCTGAACTCCAGTGGTCAGTTTCAGCTCTGCCCAACAGCTTGTCCTCAGTTCTGCGGGCAAGCACGCCCTGTTGCCTTGGCTCCGAGTGCAAAGTACCCAGCGAGCTCTCACTCAATGCAATGCACCCAGAAAGACGCTCGCGCTCGTCTTTCAAGGAGCGATTCCAACCAGAATTTGTGTTGTACCACCAACTGAAGAGTGCTTGACCGTACCTGTCTCCTGCAGCACCACACAATGGTCCATAAATCTTCCAACCTCTTGGCCAGAGGCCACTCACTTTGGAGAAGGACTATAAAAGAGCGATCCTCTGAGAAAGACCCTTTGAGATCTCTCCACTGACGAAGACCCGTCTATCGGATGACCCATGAGGACGCCCGTGTCGTCTGTTGGTAGCTATTTTCCCATCCCTTTCTTACCTTCCCCTCTCCCTATACTTTGTTTCCAATACCTCTTCCCCTTACCGTAACTGAGTTGTTGGCATTTGATGAAATGCATTGCTGTTGTTGAATAAACTGATTTTCTGCTGTTGAATACACTGATTTTGTCCCCTGCAATTTGCCTGTTTTACCTTTAAGATCAAAAGAACCATCATGACCCCCGCTCTGTATGAGTAGCGGATGGTGACATTAAATTGGCGTCATGGACAGGATATTCTGACAGACAGAAGGGATGCAAGGTTGTCTGTAGTCTGTATCAGAGGAAGGAAGTCTTACTCCAGCCTCACCTAGCTGGCCACTTTGGATGGGTGAGCCTGTCTAGAAAGCAAGGGGGGTTTTTCTGATTTCCCGCAGACTGCAGACACCTTGGTGTGGAGCATCCCCAGACTTGCTTGAGGGCTCTGTCGTCAGAATTTCACAAAAGATCTACTGCTGCAATAGGCGGGTCACTGTTGTTGTTGTTGTTGTTTTTTATGATGTTTTTGATACTTGGTGTAGTGAAGAGACAACCTGGTGTTTTGTAACTAAGGAGTGCCTCCCAAGTAGTTTGGTCTCTTCACCCGCGAAGGGGGGCACACAGCGAAAGCTGTTTCGTTGTGTGTGGTAACCTGAGCAATAGACCTCCCTGTTGTGGTTTTTACTTATCCCTTCACAAAATGACTGAGAATTCCACTGTAACAGATAAAACTGCATTTTATGCTCTATTAGCTAAGTGTAGCACCAGACCGTCCCAAGGTGGGGAGGAATGGGCGAACAGTAATTGGTTTAATCTGGAGAATGTGATTGATAGAATATATTCTTTGCAACATGAATCAAAGTTCAAACTGGGCAAAAATAAAACCATACTCTTCTCAGTTTTGGGAGCTTGTCTTACGGCAGCCATAGAAACTCGCTCTAAGCGAGTTAGTGAAGAAAGTACAATTATAGATTCTTTGCAAAATCTTGTTCAAATTCTGCAAAAACAATTAGATCAAGAAAGGAATGAGAACCGTTTGTTGCGAGATGAAAATCATTTGCTACAGGCTGCCCCAAGAGAAGAAAGTACCAAAAAAGTAAACCAGAATGAAACACATGCAGAAACAGAAGAGAAGGAGATTGTTCACATTAATCAAATTTATCCCCAAAAGGAGTTAAGTATAATGAAAAATCTTGGGGAACACTGCTGTCCGAAGTTGAGACCTATGGTTAAAACGCAATATACTTATCTTGGTCCTGATGATTTTGTACCAAATATTTCTACAAAAGAAATCCCATATTCTGCCACTGAATTAGCAAAACTGACAAAGGAATATGGGCGACTCCATCATGAGGCTTTTACTTGGCCCTAAAATGGTGTTTTTCCCTTTCTTCCGGTCTAGCTCAGGTTTTAGGGTGAAGTTTCCTTGGGCCCTTGCCTAATGGACGTAAATAATATAACAAAGGAGGCTCTTTTCCCTAATGAAGTTACAGGGTTTATTTCTCGTGGGTATCGAGGGAAAAAGGGAGGGGAAGAAAAGAGGGGAAAAGGAGACAGAGGCCAGGGCGTACCGACCTTTTCTAAGGTCTGGAAAGGGGGGCGGGGAGAAATTGGATCCCAGCCAGCCCTGTATGGCCAGGAGGGGAGAGGGACCAAGATATAGGGCACAGCAGGGGTCACAGAATGTACCATTTACAATGTATCTAGGTAATGCAACATCACCCCGTTTTTTTGTTTAACAAAGTTGAAAGAAGGATATTAGTTTCATTCAAATTATGATGTTGCCCACCACTTGCAGTTGGTGGGAGGGTTAGATTGTTCTAAGTTTTTCATTTCCATGTGATTGACTACTGAGGTCGAAGAAATGAGACCATTAATGGCCTTGAAAACTAAGTGACGTAGGGTCCCAAATGCCGTTATTACAAGAAAAAAAATAACAAAAATTAACATAATTGTTTTGACTATAGATGTCCACCACCCTGTGGGTCCCCAGCTTTTGAACAGTCCATTGAACCAATCTTCAGATTCTTGTTTCACTTGTCCGATTAAGTTGTTCATGTTTCGGAGGGCAGCATGGATGTTAGGAGCTCTCGAGGTCAGGTCCATACAGCAAAGTCCTTCAAATTCCTGGCACTCATGTCCCTGCAGCAGCAAGAGAAAATCTATAGCAGCACGATTTTGTAGTGTGGCCTGCCTGGTAATTTCCTCGTCTTCTAGGAGGGAGCTGATTGCGGTGCATGTTAAGTTTGCTTGTTTGACTACCCAACACTTTAGGTGGCCCAATTCGCCTAGATCTTTAGTTGCTGCAACCCACGGAAGAAACAGGGACACAGCAATTCTTTTGGACTTGGCCCAATGGAAAATTTCAGAATCACAGTTTGGGTCCAAATTGTCTGCACTTCTTTTTTGGATTTTATTACCTGATTTGTTTTTGTGAGCCCAATCGTTTATTAAGGTTTCGTTGGGTGCCAACAGGGACAACCGACCGAAGGTGCATGGCCCTCCTAAGAGCCGAGAAGGAATCCCTGCCCATGCCCGGTCTCCAAAAATTAAGAACAATCCCTTTGGGAGGCTTTTGGGGCTTGAATAAGTTGGGGTGTCAGCTGCAATATGGCTTATAGTATTGCACCACCTTTTGGCTGTGAATTCCCCACGATATTGCATTATGTTGTGGAATTCCTTTATGCTAGAAGGTTTTGGGAAGATCCTAAAGTGAATGCAATATTGTGCCGGGTAGGAACCTAACAGCTCTAGTTCTTGGGGTTCCTGAGTTGATTTGGGCAAACTTGGCAGCAACTCCTCTATGGGGTTCTTACTTACCCCAGCTTGCTGTCTATGATTTTTGTGTGATGAAATGGTGTGTGACTAAGGAATTTCATTGGACATTTGTGTTTCAAAACTGACTGAATATTCTCCAGCCTTCAATGGGATTCCTACCAGGTAGGTGGACATAGGGTTTGCTGTTGCTGCTGTGGACATATGTTTTCTTGTTGGAGCGTTTGTGCCAGGGTCACCCAGATGTTCTGACGTGGTTGAGGGACGATCCATGAAGCTGCCAGACTGTTCAGTGTTAACAGGAAGACAGCTTGGATGGGGTTCATCACGGGACTGAGAGAAGAGAAGAGAAGCTTTTCTCTAAAAGGAAAGACAAACATTATAAAACCAGTTAAAAGTCTCTATCTGCCGCAATGCCACCCTCTATGAGGATTTTTTTCCTTTTTTCCGGCGGCGTCTTATTTTTGAAGCCACAGCCACCTGCTCCTCGTTCCCCTCAGCTGGAGCAGGATGTTTGGGAACATACGGTTTCACCCACTTTTGGGGAATCCACCGAGGGCCTGAGGGAGTGGGTACGCACGCATAGCCACGTCCCCAGGTAACGAGCTCATAGGGACCTTTGATTTCCCAGGTTTCTGGGTCCCTAATCAAAACTGGATGATGTTGGGATAACTTGAACTGTTTACCACTGTTAAAGTGACATACCACAGGTGGACTCATGTTTTCAAATGAACAATTCAGGAAATTGATAGTAAACATGGCTTTGCAGAGCTTCTGCTGTGGAGACATCCACGCAGTTGAACTGCTCTGTGTAGCCAAAACCTGCTTGAGTGTCTGATTAGCTCGCTCAACTACACCTTGACCTGTGGGGGAGTGGGAGGTGCCATTTTTATGTTCCAATCCCCACTGCTGGACGAATTCTAGGAACGCCTTGGACTTATACGCTGCGCCCTGATCAGTTTTGATTTCCTTAGGGATCCCCAATACTGAAAAGGCTTGCACTAGGTGTTGTTTGGCGTGCACTGCCCTTTCTCCTGCATGGGCAGAGGCATAGACTGCGCCTGAATATGTGTCTATGCTAACATGCACATATTTGAGGCGACCAAAACTAGGAATGTGTGTGATGTCTGTCTGCCATACTTCCCAACTGCTAAGACCTCGGGGGTTAACCCCCATGCCTATTGAGGGCATGGTGTGCAGCTGACAATTGGGACAGGTGGCCACAATGGCTCGAGCCTGACTCCGTGTTAGCTGGAACTGACGCATTAGATCTGGTGTATTTTGGTGATACTGCTGGTGGCTCAGCTTTGCCTGTTGGAGGATGTCAGGAAGGCGTGATTGTTATGCTGGGGTTGCTTGTTCTGCTGGGGTTGCAAGGGAGTCTGCCTGACGGTTCCCTTCTGCAATTTCGCCTGGCAAATCTGTGTGTGATCTCACATGCATCACATAGAACAGATGCTCTCTATGAGAAATTAAATAAATTAGTTTGGAAAGCAACCTGAAAAGCTGCTCATTTTTGATGTCTCTGAGCACTGCCTGCTCTGCCCTGTACACTACCCCCGCTACAAAGTCTGAGTCTGTCACCAAGTTTATTGGCTCTGAGAACTTTTCAAAGGCTCTCACGACTGCTGCCAGTTCGGCTACCTGGGGTGATCCCTCCAGAAACTCAACATCAGCTTCCGAATGCTGAGTTTGAGGATCTCTCCAAGTCATCAGCAACTTGTGGGATGCCCCAGATGCATCCGTGAACACTGTGAGAGCTTTGAGTGGTCTCCGACTCTTCTTCTCAGGAAGAATGAGGTGGAATTCCTCATTAAACAGCTTGTGAGACGGGGCATGGACTGATATTTGTCCTCTATAGCTGTACAAGGCTAATTGGAGACGGGCATTTCTCTGGAGCAAGTGCTCAAACATCTCTTTAGTCAGTCTTTCAGGAGCGTTCCTTCCCTCCTCAGACAGTTTAACAGGGAGGTGAATACATGTGAAGTCACAACCAGCTAGTTCATACAGCCTCATCCTTGCTTTCCGAATCAGCTGAGCTATTCACTCTTGTGGCTTAGTGGTTGTTACGGATCTTTGGTGGGAGGGGAAGACCCACTCTATGATTAAGAGTGACTCTCTCTGCTCCTTGATCCATTGGAATATTAACCTGTGTAAGTGTGGCAGTTTTCCTAGGACAATGAATTTGAAGGGCAGCTTGGGCTGGTAACGGTGAGCTTGCCTCTCGCCTAAGGTCTTTTTTACCTTTTAGATTGCAGTCTTTGCCTCTGGGGTCAGTTCCCTGGGAGAAAGCAGCTCTCTCTCCCCCTTCAATAAATTGAAGAGACGTTCTATGTCTTCATTAGTGAGGCCTAGCCAGGGCATAACCCAATTCAATGACCTACACAGGGAATGGAGATCTGCTAAGGTTTTTGGATTGCAATTAATTTCCAATTTCTGTGGAACAATGGTCCGTGCAGTAATTTCCAGGCCCAGGTACTTCCAAGGTGGCATCCTTTGGACTTTGTCCTCCTGCACTTCAAATCCAGCAGAGGTTAAAACTTTAACCACTAGGTCAAGTGTGTCTTGGAGTAGAGAATTATCGGGGGCACACACAAGCACAACATCCATGTAATGAAGGATGATGGCCTCCCCTCTCTGGGCACGCACCTGGGAGAGCAATGAGGCCACATGCCACTAGCAGATGGAGGGACTACATTTTAATCCCTGGGGCAAAACTTTCCAGTGGTAGCGCTTCATTGGGGCTTTCTCGATTGATGGTAGGAACCGAGAAGGCGAACCGTGGGGCATCCTCTGGGTGTAGGGGAATGTGGAAGAAACAGTCCTTGATGTCTAGAACAGCCAATTGACAATCTTTAGGAAGCATTGTTGGAGAAGGCATTCCAGGTTGGAGAGACCCCATGTCCTCAATTTCTTTGTTTATTTCCCGGAGGTCGTGGAGCCACCTCCACTTGTCCTTCCCGGGTTTCTGTATCACAAAAACTGGGAAATTCCACTCACTTGTGGTCGCCTCTATGTGGCCTTTAGCCAATTGCTCCTCCACAAGCTCCTCAAGCTCCCTGAGCTTCTCCTTAATCATCGGCCACTGTGCTACCCACTTTGGGGTATCATCTAGCCATTTCAACTTTTGGGTAGGGGGCCCCACAGTGGCCGCTTCTAAAAATCCTGAGAAGTTTTAGGAATAATTAATTTCACCCCCCACTGGGACATGGTGTCTCTCCCCCATAGAGGGCATTTATAGTCTGTAACAAATGGACGGATGCTAGCCAATTTTCCATCCGGCCCCTCAATTTGTACGATGCTTTTTGATATTTTTGCCAATTTGACTCCTCCTACACCCTGGATTCTGCCTGCCACAGGCTGAAGTTCCCAATGTGACGGCCACATCCTTTCAGGTATGATAGTCACATCAGCACCTGTGTCCAGTACCCCCTCCACATGGAGGTGATCTCATCCACGGGTTAGGTTGCATGCCAGAGAAGGTTTGTCCTCACCCACCACTTCTGCCCAGTAGACTTCAGGTGTTTTTCCATCTACGGGGTCCTCCGCTGGAAGAGGAATGGCCTGGGCGAGGATTTGTCCCTCAACCAGGTAATATGGTGGTAGAGAACATCGTGCCAGGAGAATGAGGCCAGTTATGCTTCCCTTGATGGTCATGGGAGCTACCTCAATCTCTGGGGGTGCGTGTGCTGTGTCCCCGACAACAAAGCACTCACTGTCCAGTTTCATGTGGTTTAACATCATGTCCTGTGTACTGTTAGGTAAGTCCACTATAATGACTGTCCAATCAGGTGACCTGAAATGAAAACCTTTGGTAGTCACAAGCCTAAAACGGCCTAGTGGCTTCCAAACCTTGTTAACTGAACATTTAATATTTTCATTGCCATGCATCCCCACACCCTCTATCCCATGCTCCCCTTTTTGTTTATTAAGAGAGAGTCTTTTGCGAGTCTGGAGCCCGCAGTATTTATAGCCGAGCGCGCTATTGTGTTAATGGTGGGTACGCATTGTAAAGCTAGATTTTTGTTTGTTGGTCTTCTTCTGTTTCTGGTTGTGTGGACAGTCTCTGGCGAAGTGTCCTGGCTGCTTGCACTGGAAGCAGATGATGTGCTGCAGCTGCTTTGGTGACATTGGTTGCTTCTTGGCTTCTGCTGTTACAGTTGCCATGGTCTTTGGGTGTGCCAGTCCTGGATTTCTCTCGTGTCCACTGAGCAGTTCTGCTTTCCTGACGTAGGCTTCTATCATCTATGCTAAGCTAGGTGCTGGCTCCAGGGGAAGGCCAAGAATAACCCTACGGCAGCTATCGTTAGCATTCCTCTGAGCCATCTCTTTAATTAATTCAGCTTGTACCACTGGATCAGACACCTGTCTTTCCACTTGCGCACGAAGGCGGTCCACAAACTGTAAGAAATTCTCAGAAGCAAACTGTTTAATGTTAACATAACTGCCTTTTGTATTGACTGTTGGTAATTGATTATAAGCCTTTTCTGCAACATTGCATATTTTATCCAGAACAGACTTGGATAATACTCTTCTTTGGCTTTCGGGGCAATGCCAATCCTTTTCCCCACATAGGTGTTCATATGTTATGTCATTATTTTCAGCATCTTTTACATCATGGGAGCTTTTCAAAAGCTCTAGTAATAAAAGCACTTTCAAAGATCTTTTCCACAGGCTTTCCCATAGATCATATTCTGAAGGAGTTAACAGACATCGGAAAAGATCTTTGATATCATATGGAACCAGTTCGAGTTAAAGGTGGCTCTCATCATGCCTTTAAAGATGTCACTATTTCTACCAAATTCTCTCTGTACTTTACAAATTTCCTTTTTTATCTTGTTAGGAGAAAGGTTGATAACTTCTTCTACCATTCCTCTTACCAAGATAAACTACAGGAGCAACTGATGGTATATACTCTTTTTCCTGGTGTTGACTTTCCGGGTTGGGCATCCCCCCCCACCCGGACCGGGGTCTGCCCACTCCCCCCCCACCACGGGGACACCATCCGTTCCCCAGGGGCTGTGAGCTGACCCCTCCCCACCCCCACCCCCACCGGCACTGAACTCGGCAGGGGCTCCACTGCCCTCCCCCACCCCGCAGCAGGTTGGAGGGAAGGAATGTGAAACTGGAGCGGGGGAGGGGTGGTGGGCTCCAGGGTTGCAACACATGTGGGCGGGGTCGCGGGGTGACGTGCAGGGCGGGGTCTTGGAGGGGGCAGGGGACAGTGGAGCCGAGGGCGGGGATGGGTTATGGGAGGGGACAGGCTTAGGGGCAGGGACCGGAGGGTGAAGGGGATTTCAGAATGAAGGAGGAAACACGTGGCTGCCACCATATGGGAACCCCCTACGGGCTGTATGGCATGGCCAGAGCTATCTGGGACCCCGACACCTTCAGGTGTAGCCACGTGGCTGTGGCCCGGGGGGAAGGGAACAAGGAAGGAGTGCGGACAATTTTCTAAAAATTGTCAGAACCGGAATACCGGGGAGGACCCAGGGACTCAGAGCAGCCACAGCAGTGCTGGGAGCACTGCACCCCCCAGGGAGACCCGTGGGTCCCCTCCAGGTCCAGGTTATAGGGTTTTGGGATAAGGGAAGGTGAGTCTGAACCGTTTTGCAGCTGCTCTCTGCTGTTTTCTGTCTGAATTAAGTTTCCGAATTTGTAAGAAAATTCGGGAGGAATTCAGAAACTGTTTTATCTCCATTTTCCACTTTTAAATTTAATAAATCCCCTATTTCATCCCAAAATGAAATCGAATTCATATTTTGCAATTCAAGGTCAGATTTTTCAACAGACAGCCAGCTGGCAAAACGGGCTAATTTTTTCTTAGATATTAAAACATTTCCTGAACTTAATATTTCCCTTAGTTGGTTTCTTATACTCTTTTGTAAGGCAGATTGCTGTAAGCCCATGATGTTTAACAATTTGCCACTATATCTACCCCACTACAGTTAAAAACACAGGAAGAGAGTTAGTTGTTAAAACGTGCCAGGTACACTACGGTTTTCAGGCTTTACTGGATGCGGAGCCGATGTCAGTTTTGCCGTTTCTGTCGGTAAAACCCACGTGGCTCCCGCAGAGCTGTAGGGACCGACCCAGCCGCAAAAACCCGCAAAAACAGCAAAAAACCGCAAAAAAAACCTCCATGCCACCGCTTTGAAACCGATCAAATCTGCCTGCCTGCCGCTGCGCCTGGGTGACTGCGTCCAGCCCCCCCAGTCCGCGCACCACAGAACGTGGGCTTAGGCACACCTCTCACACGCCCGCTCCGTCTCTCTCCTCGAGAGCTGTGCCGTGCCAGCCAAATGCCACCGGTGAGACCCCCACACAGAGCTCCAGGAACCCAAACGCCGCAAAAGGAGGCTTCCACTCACCTTTTTTTTTCTTGCAGGCAGAGGCGTCTCAGTAACTCTAGTGGGTCTACGTCCAGAACCGACCTGCCTGGGCTTCTGACAGGCTCCCGGTTCATGCTTAATGGTCATCGAACTGCACAAAATGCAGGTTAAAGAAATTTAAGCTAGTTTATCAGCTCCAAGGCTTCTTGAATCCCTAAAATAGGAGTCACAGCCGAACGTGGTGTGCTCTGTAGAGACCATTCAAGTTGGGCGCCAACTGAGGCTTTTTCTCAGCCCTAAAATGGGGTTCTTCGCCCTTCCTCTGGTCTAGCTCAGGTGTTAGGGTGATGGCTCCTGGGGCCCTTGCCTCATGGATGTAAATTATATAACAAAAGAGGCTCTTTTCCCTGATGAAGTTACAGGGTTTATTTCTCGTATGTAGCGAGGAAAAGAGGAAGCAAGAGTAAAAGAGACAGAGGTCAGGGGGCACAGATCTTTTCTAGGATCTGAAAAGGGGGTCTGGGAGGAATTGGATCCCAGCCAGCCCTGTATGGCCAGACGGGGAGAGGGACCAAGCTACAGGGCATAGCAGGGGTCATGGAATGTACCATTTACAATGCATCTAGGAAATGCAACAGTCTTTCCTACCTGCTCGATCAGAGGCACATGAGAAGAGCAGTATGGACCTGAGGGGCAGATGCACATACCTTCACACACCTCGCAGTGGGACTGTGGTTAGAGCTGGAGGTTTGATACTCTTCCTAATAATTTGAGCTATTAAAACAAAGCCAGAGGTAACAGGCCTAGTGAAAATACAATGCCAGCTTGCGGAAAGAGAATGTTACCTCTCTGAACACCTACATAAATTCCCCATCATTCTCTTTGTTTAGGAGACCAAGCCAATGCCCGTGTAAATGAAAACAAGTGTGAATATTGATTTTTCTTGAATCAAGACTCAGCTTTATGTCCAAGTCAAAGGCCAATAAACCAGAAAGGCTCCACTGAGGACAGTGCAGAACTAACATGGAAGACAGTAATTTGACCTCTTATGTAAAGCAGTGTTTGCTGGGGTCTTCATGCTGGAGAACAGGAATCAATAACACGCACTCAATATGAATGCAAAGAGCAGAGTCTTTATTTTTAACAAAGAGATGATTTTTATACGTTTTCAGTGGTTACTTAGAGTTTGTTACAAAGAGTACGATTGGTTACACAAAAGACGTATTGTCTTGGGGTGACTGTATGATGCCTATATCCCCAAATTGTCTGTTCTGTTGGTGTTGAATATTAAATTCTTCAACTTTAAGACTGGTTCCAGGAGTGAAAGGGCAGAGGGGGGAAGAAGAAGTGCAGAGTTTGTTATCAGAGACTGCACTGGCTCCCCCTCATTCCTGCTCTCAGACTGTGTTGTCTGCGGTGGACAGCGAGAGAGAGCTCTCCTTTGCTCTTGGTTAGTTTTTTGGCTAGCTGAGGCAGAGAAGCCCCCTGGATTGTTTTTTTGTTGTTTTTTTTTTTTTTCCCATTTTTTTTCTGTTTTCCTGGAACTGTTTGAACCTGCTTTGGACTGAAGACCCAGAAGAGCACCGGGAGCTCACACCTGTGGCCCACCGGGCCTGGCCTGGGCCGCGGCATTCCCCAGCACTAGAGGGACTGAGAGCAGACTGAGTGAGCCGGGCAGCCCACGGAAAGAACTCTTCTAAATCTGCCATCTCCTCGGAACGGCGAGAGGTTTTGCTGTGTGATATTGTTCATTGTTGCGCTGGGAGGTGTGTTGCCTGTTGAATAAACAGTTCTTTTTTTTCCACTTCTCTCCAATTTTTTTTTTCCTTTTCCTTTTTCCCGAGGGACCTCATTCAGAGGTTTCCTCCGAAATTTGCCCTAAACCAGGACACGTATATATGTTAATAGTAATTCTATTGGTTCATCTAAGATCTATCTTTCTACAGTCTAGTTATTGCGTAAGATACTCTTTGAAGTGGACATGGTATGTCAACTAAACAGGATCTTGCTTCCCCAGATGTCTTTTCCTTTGTTCTTGCTTATCTCAACGTTAAAATTTATGATTTTGTTTTTCTCCTATAGTCACGCCAAGGACACGGTAACCTTGAACAGACCTTTAACATAACTAAGGTAGTTTTCTATAGACAGGCTGCAGAGCCAGAGCTCCTACTAGGCCGCCAACATCTCCCCCTTTCTTTTCAAGAACAGCATTGGCCATACGTCGAATTTGAAAGGAAAAACCCTGGGTGATGCAAGGTCCCATGCATAACACAATTACTACAATTAGTACAATAATAATTCCTATCTTAAGGATATCTTTTACCCATGCAGAAATCCCAAAAGACATTAACCCGTCATCAAGGGGGTTGTGATTGACAGTAATCTTCTTAGCGTGATCTTGAAGCCATTCTAGCTGCTTCTGGATTGAATCACTAGGATCGGACAAGTTAAAACAACACATTCCTTCAAAATCTTCACAGCCTTTACTTTGGGCCAACAAAAGGTAATCAATAGCTGCTCTGTTTTGAAGAATAGCTTGTCGGAGACTACTCATATCTTGAGCCATTTGGGACAGAACTTGTGTAGTGACATTGGCCTGTTTAGATGTCCAGCACGCTAGGTGTTGGATCTCAGTTAGCGCTTGTGTTGTTTCCTCTGGGGGTAGTAACGCTGCAAAAAATTGAGCGGTTCTACTCCATAGTTCCACTTCATCATCGCATTTATCATCTAATTCCGAGACTTGTCGTTTTTCCCTTTGATTTTTGGAAATGTTCCAGGCAATCAAATGATTATAAGAGGGTAGCATTAAAGATAATTTGCCAAGGTAACAAGGACCCCCATAAGCATGATGAGGTATTCCTTGCCAGGCTCTATCTCCACAGATTAAATATAGGCCTTGAGGTAGGGAAAGGGGCTTAGAAACGTCTAAGTGAATATGACCTGAACCCCACCCATAGGGGGATGATCCACAATGTTCACTACTATTGTAAAACTTATGAGGGGTTAGCCAGACTTGTTTTTTAGATTCATTAATGTTCCAACTAGTCTGCCCAAAATACACACATCCGGAGTGATTTGCTTTTCGACTGTCTAGTAAATTTAACTCTTGAGGATCCCATGGCAGGGTTGTATTTAGAGATTTGATTATTTTTGCCAGGCAGTGACTGTTGTTTTTTTCTTCTGAGCAATTGATAGGGGGGGCTATAGTAATTTCTTGTGGTTGTACCGGTGACCCAATGAGGCAAGTTTTAAATGGTTCAGTGGCTGCAATAAGATGTAAACAAAAATTTGTGTTACCAGTTTTGTTGGCCCAAGCGATCCAGAAGTTCTCTTGAGGGAGGGTGATTGATTGCAAAAAGCACTGGGTAAGAGTCAAACATAGTGTTAGTAGCTTAATTAGCATCATTATTGCTATGGATTTTGCAGGCAACAGTATATTGGCTAGATATAATAATAGTACACCAAGCAGTCTCAACTAGCTTTGTATAATTTAAAATATACCACGCATGCAATGCTAAATTCCTTTCTTCTATTGATTCAAATAAGCTTATAGCTTCACTAACAGTTAAGTCAGGCAGTTTTAACCACTTTCTAAGTGATTCTAAAGGTCTTACTGATTGGCGTTCCTGACATTCATTACATCCATAAAAGCAAGTATAAATATCACTGGAGTTATACTCCCTTTTACAATTTCCACATAAGAAAGTTCCTAATTTCCATACTACACAACCGCAACGAGGAAATAATACTTCTTGTATTCTAGACCTAAGATATTTCTGTACTAGTCTATGCAAATCAATCACATCTGGAAAGTCGGGGATATTAGGGTGTGTTCTTATTGGTTCCTTGAGAATAATGATTAGGATCGGGATGAGATCTTGCACTCTATTCTTCCACCGTTGAATTTGGCTCCGTGTCTTCTCCAGTTTCCCCAATCTTTGATATCCAAGGCTTGACCCACTTGGCTGGGATCCAATTAGGTTTAGCACCTGTTAATACACAAGCATAACCCTGTCCCCATGTCAATAATTGGTGGGGACCAGTCCATTGTTGTGATTGGGGTTCCCATACAGATACTTGTATCTTATGAACAGTCAAAGATTCATCCTTGCAAAAATGCAGTGTAATGGGCAACATTTGGGTTTTTAGCTCAGGGCGTTCCATCCACATTTTCCAATTGTGGACATACAATGTTTTTGCTACGATTTCTTGTGGAGAGAGGGTGACATTCCCCTCCCTTTGTAAAGCAGAGAAAAGGCGTTTAAGGTCTTGATGTTTGCGTTCTACAATAGCTTGCCCAGTACTATTGTGAGGTACTCCTGTGACATGGGTAATGTTCCATCTACGTAGGAACTCACGTGAAGTAGAACTAACATAATTAGGACCGTTATCTGTTTTTATGTGTTGTGGGACACCATGCACTGCAAAAGCTTCTAACCAGTGTCTGCAGGTTGCCTTACTTTTGGCGTTTATCATAGGCGTTGCCCATACTAGTCTGCTACAGGTATCAACAGTGACATGTACATGTTTAAAGCGTCCAAATGATGGCACGATTGTGACATCTGATTGAAACAATGTTCTAGGGTGGAGACCACGAGGGTTCACTCCTTGTAACTGGATTGGGGGTAGTTTTGCCCAATCAGGACAACATGCTATGATACCTCGTGCCTCTCGTTTTGTTAGATGGAATTCCTTCTGTAGGCTTAATGCTGACTGGTGAAAAAAGGCATGAGAGGCAACGGCAAGGTCAAAATTACTGAGTCCAATGGCTGGTGAGGATACGATTTGGTCAATTTTGGCGTTTCCTTCTGATAAAAACCCTGGTAGATTGAGATGGCTGCGGATATGTGTTGAGAAAAAGGCATGGTGCCTGATATTAATTACATTTACTAGAAGAATGAGTTCATGATAAATTAAGGAGTTTGAGATTCGACCTATTAATGCGTCCTCAATTCTTTCCAAGATAGAGGCAACATACAAGGAATCGCTAACGAGATTAATTTCTTGAAAGTCAAAGTGTTGAAAAGCTAAGGTTACAGCCTTGAGTTCAAGTAATTGCACTGATCCTTCCGGATGTTGGTAAACTACGACATCCCAGTTGCCATTTTTCCATATTGCATATCTGAACCTTTTGGTCCTTCCACTGGCATCAGTAAAAACAGTGATCGCATTGGGAATTGGCTTAGAGTTTCGCAATGTTTGACCTTTTAGTGGGAGGTTAGTGGAAAACAAGGCATGTGACGGGTAATGATTATCAAGTTCTAAGCCAATAGTGGCTGTAGCGAATGTATACGATAGTGATTGCCATTCAGTGCAAAGAGACAAATTATTTATGGGCACATAAAGAGAAGATGCATCAACTCCAAAAACAGTACGCACTCGTTGGCGTGCTTTCACAATTAAGGATCCTAAATGATCAATACGTCTTGTAACAGAGGAAGTGGGGCTACATGCTAAAAACACCCATTCCAATAAGAAGAAAGTCTTGAATGATTCCTGCCCAATTATAGCAATTTGTTCAGCAGGGTAGTTAATGATATAAAGGTTTATTGGTATGGTAGGATCAAACCTAAAAGCAGTTGTACAATGCAACTTTTTAGCAATTATTTGCAGTGCTTGTTTCCCTTCTTGGGTTAATTCCCTTCTATCATTAATGTCCTTTGAACCTTGTAACAATTTTCTTAAAGGATATGAGTCTTGATTTGAAATACCTGCCCATGCACGTATGCTTTGAATGTCTCCTAGAAGCTTTTGCACATCATTGACTGTTTCAATATTTGCATGTAAAGTTACCTTTTGAGGCACAAAGCGAGCTTGTGTTATTTTAAAGCCCAAGTAAGACCAAGGGTCGGAGAATTGCACCTTTTTTTCTGCCACTTTCAATCCCCACTTTTCTAATTCTAGCAATAATTCCTTTTGTTTTAAGGGGGTAATGGAAATTCACTTGCGACTAAAATGTCATCCATATAATGATATGTTAGAAAATTTGGATTATTAAGTCTCCATTGATGTAAGGCTTGGTCTACAAACTATTGACAAATTGTAGGACTATTTTTCATACCTTGAGGGAGTACCACCCACTCATATCTTTTCATAGGTGCACTGTAATTAATGGAGGGCACACGAAATGCAAATCGTTTGGTATCTTCAGGGTGCAACGGAATGCTAAAAAAGCAATCTTTGATATCAATAATAAACAGGTGATAGCTTTTTGGTAAACCAGCTGGCGATGGCAAACCTGGTTGCAGAATTCCTAAAGAGTGCATTTGATTATTGACTGCCCTTAAGTCATGTAAAAATCTCCATTTTCGCGACTTTTTTTGTATAACAAAAACGGGGGTATTCCAGGGACTCATAGAAGGTTGTAAATGACCAAAGGCTAATTGTTCTTGTACTAATGAATGGAGATGCTCTAATTTATCTTTAGTGATGGGCCACTGAGCCACCCATACTGGTTGGTCAGATTTCCATGTTAGTTGTATAGTGGGTCGAGCACCTATCGGCTCGGTGGCCGCCCCTGAAAATGTTGGTTGGTTAAAATGGCATTCCATTGACTAAGTGTGTCTCTACCAAGGATCCAAAGAGGAGTGTCTAGTACATAAGGTTTTACTACAGCCTTGTTTCCCTCTTTATCAGTAATTTCTACGAATTCCTGACTTTGTAAAGTACGGGTGGTTCCAGCAACTCCTAAGATTTGCTCATTTAAGAATGTAGTGGGCCACTGCTGAGGCCAAGCAGTTAGTGGTATTATGGTGACGTCTGACCCAGTGTCTAGCATCATTGAATGTTCAAGCATTTTGGAATCATCGATATTATCAGAATACAATTTTACGGTTACTTGCCGGGTCGGTCTATCACTAGTCATGACTTGAGCAAAGGCAATTAAGGGTCCGGTACTACCAAAACCACCAGATCTTTGTGAATTAGTAGCTGTTGGAACCTGGGGAAGAAAAGGAACAAGTTGAGCAATTACACTACCTTGTGGAATGAACATTGGTGGGGAAAAGACTTTCACTACTATTCTGATAACACCACTATAATCAGCATCAATTACACCAGGTAAAACGAAAATGCTGACTAAAGTGGCCGACGATCTCCCTAGCAATAATGCGGCCATACAGCCACCTAGTGGACCTTTGGTAGTACTATCAATGACGGTAACAGAATCATCAAAAATAGTCACGGAGTCTCTAGTTACCAAATCGACTCCAGCGCTCCTTTTTGTGGCGGGGAGCATGTTGTAGAGACAGCCATGGCTACTGAGGAGTTCTTTTTGTTCGCAGAGCCCCCCTCGCGGCTCATCTCGTTTCCCGCCAACGGTGTCCCATCCTTTTTAAATTTGGATCGGCATTCATTTGCCTTGTGGCCAAACTTTTCGCATCGGCGGCAAGTGCCGACAAATGATGTAGATGTGAGGTTCGTATTGTTATTTTGTTGTTGTTTTGCCAAACGTGAAGGGCAATGCTTTCTAATATGTCTGGTATGATGGCAATTATAGCATGTATTGGGAGGGCCTTTGTCCCCGTTCCCTTGCTTGTGTGCTTGAGTGATGGCTGCAGCTAAAGCAGCAGCATGAATTCGAGCTTTGTCCTTTTCAATTTCTAAAGGGGCTCGTGAACATTGTTCAATCATTTGTATTATTGTCATATGAGCTGGTAATGCTGCTAATAATCGCTTGCAGGTGGCATTTGCATTTTGCATAGCTATTTCTTTTACTAAAGTATCTTTCATATCAGGAGGGACATCTGGTGCTACCTCTACTCCTTCTTTAATCCTGTCCACAAAAGACAAAAAGGATTCATCTTCCTTTTGCTGAATATGTAAATAAGGTTGTCTAGGCTTACCTACTTGGGGCAAGTTGTTAAAAGCTTCTAAAGCAGCAGACTTGCTTTGAGCTAAAATGCGAGCCCCTAACATTGCCTGTCTTTGTGGATCGATGAATTGACCATTTTCCATAAGCATATCTAGCGTGGCAAAGCGTAGAGGATCACCTTGTGGCAAATTGACATTATCTAATTGTTTAAGCTCCAATCTTTGTTGCCACTTTGCTAAAAATAACATATAACTAGTAGGTCCTAGTATAAGCTCAAACATAGCCTTAAGGTCAGCAGGGATGAGTTCTTGATATTTTAGCAATGCTTCCACTTGCCGCCTTACCAAGTGATTATCAACACCGTAGTCCATTACAGATTTTTGAACCCTTGCTATCATTTGCCAGTCTAAGGGCTGCCAAGCATTATTACCACCAGTTCCTCGCACCACCGGAGCTGAGACAAACTGAAAATCTCCCGTCAACTCAGCATTTGTTACCACTCCTTTCCACCTCTTATTCATGTCAAAAGAAGGGTCTTTGGGGATGGAAGTTTAGTCAGGACCTTTCCCTGAGTCTCCCGAGCCTCCCAAGCCTCCCGAGCCTCCCGAGCCTCCCGAGCCTCCTTTGTTCCACCAACGCTGAAAAGAGTCATTAAAGGTAGTTAACAATCCCGTCCCTTCCTTTTCTGTAGAATGAGAAACATTTGTGTTTTCAATTTCAGAAAGCATTATTGGGGGTAAACCTTTAGATGTTAGAAATTGATTTGCAGTAGGCATATCCCACTCCCCCGCCTTAACCAAATTGATAATGTTCTGTAGGCGTTGAGATGTAGAAGTATTCGGTGCAGAAAAAGAATTTTCCTCTAAAGTTTTGAGGCCGGAGAGAATGGCGTTATGGGCCTTTTTATATGCTTCCCGAATAATTTTACTTTTGGAACCCTTATCAAGCCGCTTCATTTCACCTAACAGTTCAAGCATGGTTTCGGTCTGCTTTTGGAGTGTGGACTGTAAATCGTCCGTGTCCATTTCTGTTTCTTCGGGAAGAGGCACAGTCGCTGGGTCGAAAGTGGGAGGTGAGGGCAGATGTAACACGGGGTCAGTATTAGTGGGATTAGCGGGCGCTACGCTCATTGTTACTGGGGGTGCCGTAGGTACCGAGGGCGCAGAGGGTGCCGTAGGTGCCGGGGGTGCAAAGGAAGGCACATTATGAACATCGGTAGGGTCCCAGGGTGGTATTAAATCATCATAGGGGCCACGGGCCTCAGGGGCTGACACGTACTCGGGTGGGACAGTAGCAGACTCGGATGAGTTTACCAGCTACGGCAGTGACCATGGTCTATGCTGCGAGTTCCAGCTCAATTTCAGCACCCATTTGTTCAATTAACATGCGCAGCTGCCGGTACGTAGGAGCTAAGGATTTTACCTCCTTATTCCCAGTTTGTATAGCTTCCCACAAATCTGCCCCGACTTCTTGCCAAGTAGTCTCTTTAAAAACATCGGTAGAGTCTTTTAAAAAACCACGACGTTTAGCCCAACACAGTAAATTCACGAGTGAAGACCGATCAACAGTCTCTCCTTTCTTTTGGGCAAGTTTCATTAAGGCATCAACAGTAGCCTTCTCGATAGCTGATACCGTGTTTCCCATCCTGCAAATTTTTTACAGCCGTCTAAGGCTCCGACTCACCGGTCGACAGTGGCCACTCGCGCCTCTCTCGGACGCCCGGTCGCAACCACTGTGGGAAGTCAACGATCTCCTAGGCGGCACGCACAGAGACCCTCCACATAAAAGTCCGTCTGTTAAGCAGTCTGGCCCCTTCGGATCATCACGTCGGGGTCACCAAGATGCTGGGGTTTTCATGCTGGACAACAGGAATCAATAACACGCACTCAAGATGAATGCAAAGAAACGAGTCTTTATTTTTAACAAAGAGATGATTTTTATACGTTTTCAGTGGTTACTTAGAGTTTGTTACAAAGAGTACGATTGCTTACACAAAAGACGTATATATGTTAATAGTAATTCTATTGGTTCATCTAAGATCTATCTTTCTACAGTCTAGTTATTGCGTAAGATACTCTTTGAAGTGGACAAGGTATATCAACTAAACAGGATCTTGCTTCCCCAGATGTCTTTTCCATTGTTCTTGCTTATCTCAACGTTAAAATTTATGATTTTGTTTTTCTCCTATAGTCACGCCTAGGACACGGTAACCTTGAACAGACCTTTAACAGAACTAAGGTAGTTTTCTACAGACAGGCTGCAGAGCCAGAGCTCCTACGAGGCCGCCAACAGAGTTGGAATGATTCCCCATCCAAAAGGAAGGATGTCAAATGCTTCTTTGGAAATATTTTAACTCCTCTGCATTTCTTTCTTTGTAATGATCTAATCTGTAACAAGCCAGGACATGATTCTGTTCAGTAGAAACAGATCAATGGCAACATTTAGCCTAAAGGTTTTATGAGATTGATCAGGAAGTTCGATTTAGATTTAAAGGCACTGTAGTCATATTTAATTTTATTTATCTCCGTACTTGAGTCTCTTAAACAGGGACCTTCAATTGGACAGGAACGGGACACTGAAGCAAATTGAAATGGATGATGTAATGGCTTACCTGGAAGCATTTTGTGGGAATTGATTTCTTCTAGGTATCCATCAGCCATCATTTTGGTGTGAAGGAAATCTTCAAACAGGTAAAACAAAAATTCCTGTTGGTTTAAAACCTGACTGCGATATTAATTTTTCACTTTTGAGAAAATTTTCATGACCTTTAAAATTCAGACTATATCAAGTATTGTTTCAGCCATTGAAGAAAGTGCTTTTGATAGAGATAGAAGAGGGAAACCAAAACATTTCTCAGAGCCTCACTTTGAACTCTGTCCTTGTTACAAACGGCAATTGAGCAAATTCATTTGCCTTTGGAACAGAAAACGACAAGGTAACAGGCTAATCATTACGGATCTGAGTGTTCCAGGTTCTTTAGATAGTAAGTGATCTATTCAAGATGATCTCTTACTGAAATAGATCCATTTTGAGAAGGGATATGGATTTCTTAGAAGAAAGCAAATCCCTATGTTAAAACGGTGTGGTGGGTGTTTTTTGTTGTTGTTTTGCTTTTAGAACTTGGAAGGCACAATCGACTTCATAGTTCGAGATCCAAATAAGACCACGACATTCCAAATAGGTGTTTCTTTTTGGTTGTTTTTCAATCTGTATATCTTTGGATTGTAACCAGTAGAACTGTGCTTGAACTGGAAAGAAGTAGCTGAGGTTTCAGAAGGGGAACATGCAGTGGAACAGTAAGCTGAGAGCATTTTGCAAGGAGAGGAAAGAGGGCAAAATGGTAAGAGTTTCCTGAGTCGGAAGGGACCCCTAGGGAACGTCAAAGTCCAACTCCTGACCCTGCACAGACGCTCCAACAGTCCCACCCTTTGCATCCCTGAGAGCATTGGCCAAACGCTCCTGGATCTCTGGCAGCCTTGAGGCTGTGCCCATTGCTTGGAGAACCTATTCAGTGCCTGACCAGCCTCTGAGGAAAAAAGCCTTTCCCTGATAGCCAGCCTAATCGTCCCCTGACACCGCTCCTGGCATTCCCTTGGCTCCTGTCCCTGGTCGCAGAGAGCAGAGAGCAAAGCTGTCCCTGTGCTGCCCTTGAGAGGGGCTGAGAGGTCCCAAGTGAGGTGTGAGCTCAGTGTCCTCTCTGCAGCTGAACCAAATGCCCTCAGCCACTCTTTGTATGGCTTCCCCTCCAGTTCCTTCACGGTCTCTGTGTCCCTCCTTTGGGCATTTCTCCAATAGCCTGAGGTCTTTCTGACGTTGTGGCACCCAAAATTGCCCCCAGGGCTTGAAGAGAGCACAGTCCCAGCCCAGAGCAGAGCAGGACAATCACCTCTCTCGAGCGAGTGGTGCCACAAGATAGGGACAGTTGTCAAAAATCAGCTGGAGAAACAAATCTAACAGAGAAACAGGTGATCTAGGCACAGGAAATGGAAGAAGCAGAGGAAGAAGTAGATGAGGAGAGGATTCCTTGTAAAAGTGAAGAAAATGAGCATGCAGAACAGGGACTAAGCATTATGCAGGTAAGTGAGCAAGGGAATAAGTTTGAAAGTGAAGGCAGTTTTGTCCAAAAGAAGGAGGAATAGGGATTCTTTTTGCTGAGAATGAATAGAAAGGTTTTTTTCCGTTTAGTTTGTATATGAATCACCCAGGACTCTAGATCCTTTTGTGGGAAACTGGAGTGTGTAAAGCTGCCAATCATTTTGGAGCGAATTTGGAGGGTTTTGGTGTCCCAGGTGAATTTTGGGTTGAATTCTGGGGATTTGGGGGTTCCCAGGTGAATTGGGGGGGGGGGGGGATTTGGGGAGATTCAGGTGAGTTTTGAGGGGTCCCAGTTTGATTTTGGGGGAGGATTTGTGGAATTTTGGGGGATACCGGGTAGCGAGGTTTGGGGTTGTGTTTGTTTGAAAGTAAAACCAGTGCGAGACTCCAAGTCAGTAATACAGTTTAATAGGAGAAAAGAGAAAAAATAAAATACATGCAATAATATAAAAGAAAAACCACCAACAAAGTCAGAAATACAACCTGACACCCTATCAGTCAGGGTGTTGGTAGCAGTCTGTATAAATGGTGGCTGCAGTCCTCCTGGATGACAGATGTGGTTCAGTTGAAGCAGTGCTCCTGTAGAAGGTGCAGTTTTCCTCTGAAGATCCAGCGATGATTTGGAAAAAAGTCCGACTTTCCTCTGGGATCAAGTGGAAAGGACTGCCTTGGTGTTCCAAATCTCACTTTTTATCTAGGTAGGAAATGTTTGGCTCCTCCCCCTGTCTGGAGCATCTCCCAATGGGATGATGTAATCTTATCAGTCACACAAGAGGACTTAATGGCCCATTAACAGAATATATCTTCTGGAGGAAGGATGGGTTGTGAAAAGATAACGATGATCATCCCCCTGATCTTATCAGATGGCACATCAGCAGAGGATATCTCCCACAGAGATAAGGATCACCACCCCTCCCACATTTTAACAGATGGTGATAGAATACACATTTTTGCATTGTACCCCAGGACATAATCCACCCCTTATTCTATTACCATCTACATCATACCCAAACAATACCCTGTTACAGATATATAATACAAAATGAAACCTTACATACAGTTCTCTCTAACAATTAGGTCTCCTTGCAGGACACAACGGGTTTCCCCATCTTTCTGTATTACCCACCAAGTGCAACCAGGTCCTTGAGCAAAAACAATCCCACGGATTGGTTTGCCTTTGCCTGTGGTGGGATTAATCCAAACAGTCTTTCCTAAGATACCTTTCATGTGTGCCACAGGGACCTTGTTCCCGTCGACTCTGTGCAGGGGTTCAGAGTGGGCAGGACGGGCTCGACTGATGGACCCTCTGGTGTTAACCACCCAGGTGGCTTTCGCCAAGTTCATTTCCCAATTTCTGAAGGTTCCACCACCTGGTGCTTTCAAAGTAGTCTTAAGGAGTCCATTAGGACTTTCAACTTTCCCGGCAGCTGGCGTGTGGTAGGGGATATGATATATCCATTCAATACCATGTTCTTTGGCCCAGGTGTTGATAAGGCCGTTCTTGAAATGGGTTCCGTTGTCTGATTCAATTCTCTCAGGGGTACCATGCCTCCAAAGGACTTGTTTTTCTAGGCCCAAGAGGGTGTTCCGGGCAGTGGCATGAGGCACAGGGTAGGTTTCTAACCATCCTGTAGTTGCTTCCACCATGCTCAGTACGTAGCGCTTGCCCTGGTGGGTTTGGGGAAGGGTGATGTAGTCAATTTTCCAGGCTTCCCCATACCTGTACTTTGACCATAGTGCACCGTACTGCTGCCCGATGCCCCAAACAGAACACAAACTAACAGAGTGTCAGTTTATGCGGTGCTTTATTCAGGGCCCGGGGAACCTGCGGACTAGCGTCCAAAGTCAGGGTCCCACAGTTCCCTTTTTCGTCAAGTTTTTTATACCTTTTTACAAAGTAGTCCACGTGCAGAGGTACACATTCTTCAAGACAATACAGATACATAAATCTTGTAGATATCATTCCTAAAAGTTATAAATTTTGCATGCTTGTCTATTCAAAACTATAGGCTACCCCCCCTTTAATTCCCCCTTGCATGTTTTCCCATCACCAGAACCCTTTATTTATTATTATACTTTAGCCTTATCCTGAAAGTTTCTAGATGTTCTTATATGCTCCACTAAATTCTTTAATTATCTTTAATTATTGTTTCCACAGTCCCCAGCTCATTCCCAGGGCTGGTTCCCAGGGCCTGTTCGAGAACTGCAGTTTTCTAAGCCTTAGCATGACTACTACTATATCTACATTAGTCCTTTTTCTCATTATTTCGGTATCAACTCCCCCCTTTTGAGCATTCTTCAGATTTTCTGCAAGGATGCTCAATTCTTCAAGTTATGGTTTCTAAGTAGGATGGTGAGTCTTCTTTTCGAGTTGGCAGAATTACTTCTTTCCGGGTCAGTGCTCTCATAACACGTCGAGTATGAGTTCCTTCTCTGGCAATCATTCCTAAAAGACATCTGTACATAATCATGCATACTACAATAATCAATACAATCATTATTACATATTGTACAATTGATGATATCCAACCAGAGACTTGGATTCCTAGGGAGCTAAACAGTGCTCCTACCCAGTTATGTTCAGCTTCCTCCTGGACTTCATGCACTTTTGTTTCAATTTGTTCTAATTGACTTATGTCTTTTTCTACTTCTTCTGTGACATTTGGGATATGTACGCAGCAATGGTCAACCTTTCCTTGGAGGTATCCACAGACTCCATGTTCTTTTAATAAAAGCAAATCTAATGCCATTCTATTTTGAATTGTCATTCTTGTCGTTGCCTGCAACTGTAAGTTTAGATCCCTAAATCCTTTCTTTGTAACTGCGGCTAGCCTCTCAGTTTGTCCTACTAATTTGTACAGCATCTCCCGGTTTCTATATGTAGAAATTGGTGCAAACAAGGACTCCAATACCCATCCAAATTTAACTCCTGATGAGGGTTCATGCCATTCATCTTCATTTCCCAATCCTAGTTCTTCTGCCACTTCATTTGTTTCTCTCTTTGTTCGTGACTGCATCTCTTTCTGTGTTAATTTAGACTGTTTCCAAAAAGGGCAAAGTGTAGGGACTCCTAAAGTAATCTGTGTGACCGGGCCATTAATAGGCATATGAGTAGTCCACTGTCCGTGCCCCATTACCCACACTGAATGCCCTGGACTCCTGATGGTAGTCGTCTGACAATCTTTCCATGCCCCTTTTATTTCACCTGTTACTGTATGATTATACCTTTGACATTCACAGCCCCATTTTAATAGTATCCGTACTGGCACTAAACCAATTTGGGATTCAGGGGTATCACAGGTGATGATTTTGCTACAATTCCAGCTAGGTGTGAGGGTCACTCGATCCCGTCTTACTGTTTCAGTTCCTAACACTCCTAGATGTCCTTGCTCTCTCTGGCCCGACCATTCGACACACCAATGTACTGGTCCTATGTAACTGTAAGGTTCTAACAAACTAGGACCCCAAATCGTTTTCCAATGTTCCCATTCTTCCTTCCCTTCTTGACATACTATCTCATAAGAAAATTCTGTGACTGGTTTTTGTCTTTTTTGTCTTATGTCATAAGTACACCATCCTACATTCTTGAACCGTCCAATTCTTGTAAAAACTGGATTTAGTAATTTTAGGCACTCACTCTTTTGTCCCGGTGTTGACCATTTCCCTCGAACTGTATAGGTTTCCTCTATCATCTTAGTATGATTCCGTACTTCTTTATTACATCTTTTTGTCCCATTTATAGTTACTGGAGGCATTTCCCCAATGGGAATGATGCCCCATGGTATTGGATCTCCCGCCGCTTTAGGTAAAGGTAAACATGCAGTGATGGACGTAGTATTTTGTACTTGTCCAAAATCCCTAACTAATCCCACTATTAAATTTTCTTGTCCCAATTCTTGTTGTGTTTTTCCAGCTTCTGTCACCTGCCATGTTCTCCCATTCTCTTTTAGAATACCTACATTTATGTTCCCATAATCAAAACTTTCTCTAATCCGCACAATGCATGAGAATTGTCCTACCTGATCAGCTTGCTTATGAGATATTGTCAATGTGGTGTTACCTCTTTGCTGTTCCATATCCCAAAGTGTCACAATTCCTTCTGTAAATACCTCGTCTGTGGTGATTTGTCTCCAGGCTGCATGTACTTCTTTTAATCCAGTTCTCTGGTTGTCAGAAAACAAACAGGTTAAATTTACTCCCGCACCCTCAGGCACCATTACATCTGGCTCCGGAACTGTAATTTTAACAAACGCTTCTCCCACCTGCATTATACAGACTAATGTTAAAAGAACTAAGGCCTTGCCCTGAACACCAGCTTTGTTGCTGACAAAGGCTGTACTTCCCATCTTGACGGGACCTTCTTGATTCGAGTGTAGTGAATCCAGTTTTCGATCCCTTGGACTTTCACTGCCGTGTAGGTAGTCATGATCACCTGGTGAGGACCGTCCCATACTTCTTTCAAGGGTTCCGTATTCCAGTTTTTCACATATACTTGATCTCCTGGCTGTATGTCATGGACAGGATTCTCCAAGGGCAGAGGCCGGTTCCACTGCAATGCTCCTCGCAGCGCTGTAAGGACTTTATTTAAAGACAAAATGTAACTCAACAATACTTGATCTCCTACTAAGTGAGGGTCCCCTTTGTAGGTTGTAGCATGATATGGTTTGCCATACAAAATTTCGTATGGACTTACTCCTATCCTTTCTCTGGGTTTAATCCTGATTCTTAGCAGGGCTAGAGGTAGTGCCTGAGGCCACTGTATCTTCGCTTCCTGACAAATTTTCTTAATTTGCCCTTTTAATGTCTGATTCATCCGTTCCACTTGGCCACTAGATTGTGGTCTCCAGGGCGTATGGAGATTCCAAACTATCCCTAACACTCTGGCTACCTCTTGGACTACTCTAGCTACAAAGTGAGGTCCTCTATCTGAGGACATTCCTAATGGGATTCCAAATCTAGGGATGATTTCCCGTAGTAAAGTTTTAATTACTTCCTTTGCTTGGTTAGTCCTGCATGGGAAGGCTTCTGGCCACCCTGAAAAGGTACACACATACACCAGTAAATAACGGTACCCTTGTGCTTTTGGTAGCTCTGAGAAATCTATTTGCCAATAGTCTCCTGGTTGCGGCCCCACTTGTAACTTTCCTAATTGTATCTGCCTTCGTGTCACTGGGTTATTTTTAATACAGACTGGACACATGGCGTTAATCCGTTTTGCCATTGTTAACATCCGATTGGAAATTATCTCACGTTTTAAAAACTGTACCAATGCGTCTGCTCCCCAATGGCACTTGTTATGTTCGATTTCTAAAATTGTTTTCATTACTTTTGTTGGCAATACAACCTGACCTTCAGCTGTGACATACCATCCTTTTTCATTCTTCTGGGCCTGAACAAATTGAGCAAGCTTCTCATCTTCATGTGTATACCATGGTTTCTGCTCAAGAAAAGAAGTGGCAGGGTTAATTCGCACTGGCAATAAAGCTAATTGTGTCCATACCTCTCGAGCAACCTGTTTGGCAACTCTGTCAGCCAGCTGGTTTCCTTGGAACGCTTTTCCCTCTTCCTTTTGATGTCCTTTTACATGCATCACTGCTACTGCCTGAGGTTTATGCACTGCTTCCAATAGTGCTAATATTTGTTCTTTGTGCTTAATTTCTGATCCTTGAGAATTCAACAGTCCTCTTTCTTTCCACAGTGCTCCATGTACATGTATTACTCCAAAGGCATATTTTGAATCAGTCCAAATGTTTACTCTTTTCCCCTGACTCAATTCTAAGGCTCTTACCAGAGCTTGTATCTCGGCTTTCTGGGCTGAAGTTCCCGGGGTTAAAGCTCGAGCTTCTATTATTTGTGTCAAAGTCACTACTGCGTATCCCGCATACCTGATTCCGTTTTCCACAAAGCTGGATCCATCTGTAAACAGTTCCCATTCCGGATTTTCCAAAGGCTCATCTTTCAGGTCCTTCCGGCTGGCATATACCTGTTCAATGATTTCTACGCAATCATGTGTCAATTCGCCTCCTTCTTCCTGGCTGCTGCACCTAAGAAATTCTGCTGGATTAAGATGATTGGTTATTTTTAATTCAATGTCATCCTGTTCTCGGAGGAGTGCCTGATATTGTAACATGCGACTCGACGAGAGCCAATGCCCCCCTTTTTGTTCCAAAACTGCAATGACCATATGGGGAACAAATACTTCCATCCTTTTTCCCAAAGTCAATTTTCTGGCTTCTCGAATTAGGAGCACTGTTGCTGCCACAGCCCTAAGACAACTGGGCCATCCGGCACTTACAGAGTCTAGCTGCTTTGAGAAGTACCCCACCGGGCGTTTCCATGAGCCCAATTTTTGGGTGAGAACCCCTATTGCCAGTCTCTGTCTTTCATTTACTTATAGTTGAAAAGGTTTTGTGAGATCTGGCAATCCTAGTGCTGGGGCTTCCTTTAAAGCTTGTTTCAGACTCTGAAATGCCTTTTCTTGTGTTTGTCCCCACTGAAACACAGGGCTTTTGGCTGCTTCATACAAGGGTTTTGCTTTCAGTCCAAATTCCGGAATCCACAAGCGGCACCACCCTATCATGCCCAAAAAGGATCTTAACTCTTGTGGATTTCGTGGTGTGGGTATGGTGCAAATTGCTTGTACTCGATTGATTCCTAACTTTCGCACCCCTTGTGAAATTTCGCAGCCTAAGTAAATCACTTGGGTTCTTACCAGCTGAGCTTTTTCTCTCGATACTCGGTATCCAGCTTGTCCCAGCATATTAAGTAATTCAATGGTGAGTCTAAGGCAAACATCCTTTTCTGCGGAGGCTATAAAGATATCATCAACATATTGTAGGAGAACATATAAAAAAGGTGATTCTTTTACCTGAGTCATCTTCCATTCTTCTAACTCTCGAGCCAATTGATTTCCAAAAATAGTTGGTGAGTTTTTGAATCCTTGTGGTAGACGCGTCCAGGTGAGCTGCTTCTTGCGTCCCGTGTCTGGGTTCTCCCACTCAAAAGCAAAGTATTTCCTACTTTCAAGTGCCAAGGGGATACAGAAAAATGCATCTTTCAAATCAATCACTGTGAACCACTTAAACTTTTCCGACACAGCTGTCAACAATGTATACGGATTAGCTACTACTGGGTGTATATCTTTAGTGATATTATTAATTGCTCTTAAATCTTGAACTAATCTATACTTACCATTTGGCTTTCTAACTGGGAATATCGGAGTATTGAATTCTGACTCACATTCCTGTAAAATTCCTAAGCTAAGAAATTGTTCAATCATAGGTGCTATTCCTATTCGTGCTTCCAATTTCAAAGGATATTGTTTTACCCTTACTGGGGAGGCTCCTTCTTTTAGTTCTATTACAACCGGTTGTGCCGCTTTTGATTTTCCAGGTACTCCTGTTTCCCATACCCATGGTACTACAGCTTGCTCTATTTCTTGTGGTATTTCTACTGCTTCTACTTCTTTCACTACAAACAGCTTAGCAATATTCTCCTCGGGAAATTCCAATCTTACTCTACCTTTTTCAAATATTATCTTTGCTTCTAACATTGACAATAAATCCCTCCCAAATAGTGATTCTGGGCTATTTGGCATATATAAAAATCGATGGTCAAATTCCTTCCCCCCAAATTTTATATCTAATGGCCGCAAAAATGTTCGTTCCTCAACTTGTCCCGTAACTCCCACTACTTGAATAGTAGAATCACTCAAAGGTCCTATCTTAGTGTTGACAGCTGAAAATGATGCCCCAGTATCTACTCTAAATTCTAACGGTTCCCCATCTACTTCCATTATTACCTTTAAATCCTGGTCTAGTCAGCTCTGATTCTGGTAATTCCCCATCATAAAGGCCTGGGCGGCACCTTGTGGATTTCCCGGGAAAGCACCTGTATTATTCATCAGTCCCTGATTTCCATCCCCACTGGCTATAATTCCTCCCCCAAAACCCATTCCTTGGTTGAGAGGGCACTCATTTTTCCAATGTCCTCTATTTTTACATAGAGCACATTGATCTATCCCCAGCTGCATTCTTCCTCTTCCCATATTCAATTGTCCCATGAGTCCTCCCGCCCCCATTGGCATTTCCCCCTTTGCTATTCCTCTACCCCTTCCTCGTCCACGTCCACGACTCCCTCCTCTCATATTATTTCCAGCCACTTGCTGTAACACCGCTAACATAGTAGCCTGTTGTTTCCTGGCCGTTTCTTTTTCCCTGTTATTATATACCTTCCACGCAACTTCCAATAGTTTATCTAAATTCCGAGTATCTTCTCCCTCCAATTTTTGTAATTTCTTTCTAATATCTTCCTGGGACTGCCCCATAAAAATTAATGCTAGCTGTAATTTTCCCGATTCTCCCTCAACTTCTAAATTAGTGTATCTACGAGCTGTCTCCTTAAGCCGCTCTAAAAAGGTTGATGGAGACTCATTCTTTTCCTGTCTGACCGAATATAACTTGGACCAATTCAAAGTTTTTGGTATTCCATTCCGTATTCCTTCTGTTAACAAATCCTGATAAGCTTTAAGTCTCTGAGACCCGCCCGTCGAGTTGGGATCCCACTCCGGATCTTCCCTAGGCACCAAGTCATTTACTGTACCATCCGCAAGCTGCAACCTAATCATTTCCCGTGCTTTCTCTGTCATGGCTTTAAACACCATTTCCTTTTCAGTAGAATCCATTATTGTGTCTAACAGAACTTGTAAATCATTCCAATCTGGGTTCTGAGTCTTAATTACCATTTTTACCACCCGCGCAGTTCGTTCAGGATCCTCCCGATACGCCCCCGCTGATTGTTTCCAAATTAGCAAATCATTCGGAGAAAAGGGAACTTTCACTATGACCCGTTCCCCCTGCGGCCCGACTGCTTCACGCAGCGGAACCATTAAATGAGCACCTCCTCCCTTTTTCTTCCTTTCTACCTCCCACCTCCCTCTCCGAGTTCTTTCACATAAGGGGGTTCGTGGTATATCTGTGGTTCCTATTTTTGTTTCTTTATCCTCCCTTTCTGCCTCTAACATACTTTCTCCACGTTCTTCCATCGGAGGAGCACTAGGGGCTATCAGCAAAGAAACATCCTCTTCAGGTTCCAAAAACTTAACTGAGCATTCCTTCTCTTTCTGCCACCCCTTACATCCTTCACAATTCAGGTTTAATGTTTTCAAAACCATGATCCCACACTCCTTTTGCCACTCTGGTTTATCTTTCAAATAATAAAAGAGGTCTAGGTACGGTATTTCATCCCATTTTTCATTACTTTGCAGGAAATGCATCAAAGGTGTAATAATGTCAGGATTCAGTGTACCGTTCCTAGGCCATTGCATACCATTGGGTTCATATAAAGGCCATACATGATTACAGAAATCAATCAATTTCCTTTTACTTAATTCTTGACCAAAGTTCCCCACATTCCAGTGTTGTAATAAACAGCCCAATGGTGAATCGTCCGGGATTTCCATCCCAGAACTTGCTAGAGTCTTAAACGTTTTTAAAGGCATCATTACACTTTTTTCTTTTTTTCTTTTTTTTTTTTTTTCTTTTTTTTTTTCCTCCTCTTTTTTTTTTTTTTTTTTTTTTTTTTTTTTAACACAATACACACCACACACAGCACTCACACCCTTTCCAATACACACCACACACAACACTCACACCCTTTACACTCACACCCTTTCCACAAATCTTGCCTTTCTCGTCTCTGCGAGTGGCAAGTGCTGAACCTGCGCAGTCACTGCTGCGTCTGACGGTCAGCGCCTAGGCTTTTTCCACAACCTTAAAGACGTCTGTGACCCCCGTGCGGAAACGCCGTTCCGACTTAATCGGCAGGCCCCCCTTTCCCTTGATAAAAGGAATAAAGCACCTTCGGGCTTACCTCCTGGTCGTCCGTCAGGCGCGGGGTCGGGCACGGGTTGATGTCCTCCCCAGAAATCACCTGGTGCCGGCGTGGAGTGGATCAGCTCGCGAACCGCCCCTGCCGCCTCCGGAGTCCCATCTGGGTCGCCAGAAAACTGCTGCCCGATGCCCCAAACAGAACACAAACTAACAGAGTGTCAGTTTATGCGGTGCTTTATTCAGGGCCCGGGGAACCTGCGGACTAGCGTCCAAAGTCAGGGTCCCACAGTTCCCTTTTTCGTCAAGTTTTTTATACCTTTTTACAAAGTAGTCCACGTGCAGAGGTACACATTCTTCAAGACAATACAGATACATAAATCTTGTAGATATCATTCCTAAAAGTTATAAATTTTGCATGCTTGTCTATTCAAAACTATAGGCTACCCCCCCTTTAATTCCCCCTTGCATGTTTTCCCATCACCAGAACCCTTTATTTATTATTATACTTTAGCCTTATCCTGAAAGTTTCTAGATGTTCTTATATGCTCCACTAAATTCTTTAATTATCTTTAATTATTGTTTCCACAGTCCCCAGCTCATTCCCAGGGCTGGTTCCCAGGGCCTGTTCGAGAACTGCAGTTTTCTAAGCCTTAGCATGACTACTACTATATCTACATTAGTCCTTTTTCTCATTATTTCGGTATCAGTACCACAGAGGCTTCACCTGCTTAGCCTGTTTGATTGCAACACAGGTCTCGCAGTCGTGGATGACCTGTGAGATGCTGTCCATGCTAAGGTCCATCCCTCGGTCACGGGCCCATCGGTATGTTGCATCTCTCCCCTGATGACCAGAGCCATCATGGGCCCAACGAGCTAGGAATGATTCTCCCTTGTGCTGCCAGTCTAGATCCACCTGTGATACTTTCACTTTGGCAGCTCTGTCCACCTGCTCGTTGTTGTGATGTTCTTCATTAGCCGAGCTTTTGGGTACATGTGCATCCACATGTCAAACCTTTATGGTCAATTTCTCTACTTGGGCAGCAATGTCCTGCCAAATCTCAGCTGCCCAGATGGGTTTCCCTCTGTGTTGCGTTTCCTGGTGTTGGAGGTTGAATTAAGCCCTTTTCTTTCAGTGGAATTTTCTCCCATTGTTATGCTAAGTAATTGTGGCTACACCTTAAAACGACAGATAATGTTCTCTCGTAGGGGGGTGGCTGGAGGGGGAGGGGGGGGGAACCGGAAAAGGAAAGGTGGGACGGGGGTCTGGAGCTGGGCTCTCTCTCTCTCGCTTGGCTCGTGGAGTGGGAAGACAAACTGGGCTCTGCTCTGGCATCTTCCCCTGCCATCCCAGCACTGAGATCCACGCTCCCTGCCTTTGGACATCGCTCTGCTGCTCTCCTAGCTCACCCTACTACCTCCGGAGACTCTGCTGAGCACCACGACTGACACCGTGAGGGGGGAGTCACTTTCCCATCCCTCTCACCCCTGGGCCGCGGCCGCCATCACTCCAGCCCTCTTCAACTGCGCGGGACCTGCCCTGCCCCCACAGCACCGGTAACAGCACAGGGAGACGGCCTGCGGCCAGAAGGGACTGGAGCAGAGCTAGACTGTTTCTGTTGCCAATTTTTATAGCTGTTGTTGTTTTTCTGCTTTGTTAGATACCAGTAAAGAACTGTTATTCTTATCCCCATATCTCCTGCCTGAAGGTGTCTGAATTGGACCTAAAATAATTAAAAGGGAGGGGGGTTGCACTCTGCATCGCAGAAAAGGGGCTCTTGCCTTTCCTTAGACCATACCTCTCTTTCAAACCAAGACACCTAGATACATTGTAAATGGTACATTCCGTGACCCCTGCTGTGCCCTGTATCTTGGTCCCTCTCCCCTCCTGGCCCCACAGAGCTGGCTGGGATCCAATTTCTCCACGCCCCCCCCCTTTCCAGACCCTAGAAAAGATCAGTACCCCCTGGCCTCGCTCTCTTTTCTCTCTTTTTCCCTCTTTCTGGCTTTTTTCCCTCTTTTCCCCTCCCTTTTCCCTTCCCTTTTTCACTCGCTACCCACGAGAAATAAACCTGTAACTTTATTAGGGGAAAGAGCCTCTTTTGATATCTTATTTACATCCATGAGGCAAGGGCCCAGGGGAACTTCACCCTAACACCTGAGCTAGACCGGAGGAAGGGTGAAAAACCCCATCTTGGGGCCAAGTAAAAGCCTCACCTCGGCGTGGCCAGTTGGCCTTTTTCCAGCGATCCAGCCATCCCCACAGAGCATTAGCTACCATCCATGAGTCAGTGTAGAGATAAAGCCTTGGCCACTTCTCTTGTTCAGCAATATCCAAAGCCAACTGGACGGCTTTTAGCTCTGCGACCTGACTCAATCCACCTTGTCCCTCGGTAGCTTGTGCAACGTGTCGTGTGGGGCTCCATACTGAAGCTTTCCATTTCCAGTTAGTGCCTACAATTTGGCTGGAACCATCCGTGAAGAGGGCATATCATCTTTAAGTCTCCCGTAGCTCATTATATGGTGGGGCTTCCTCAGCACGTGCCCCTTGCTCCTCTTCTTCTTCAGAAGACAATCCAAAACTCTCACCTTCAGGCCAGTTTGTAATTATTTCCAGAATCCCAGGGCGATTTCGATTCCCAATATGAGCGTGCTGAGTGATGAGGGCAATCCACTTGCTCCATGTGGTGTCAGTGGCGTGATGTGTGGAAGGCACCTTTCCCTTGAACATCCAACCCAGCACTGGGAGTCTGGGTGCCAGGAGGAGTTGTGTTTCTGTGCCAATCACCTCTGAGGCAGCTTGAACTCCTTCATAGGCGGCCAAGATCTCCTTCTGTGTGGGAGTGTAGTTGGCTTCAGATCCTTTGTAGCTTCTGCTCCAGAATCCCAGTGGTCGACCCCGAGTCTCACCAGGCACCTTCTGCCACAGGCTCCAAGACAAACCATGGTTCCCGGCTGCAGAGTAGAGCACGTTCTTCACATCTGGTCCCGTCCTGACTGGGCCAAGGGCTACTGCATGAGCAATCTCTTGCTTGATCTGGGCGAAGGCTTGCTGCTGCTCAGGGCTCCAGTGGAAATCGTTCTTCTTGCGGGTGACCAGGTAGAGAGGGCTCACAATCTGACTGTACTCAGGAATGTGCATTCTCCAAAAGCCTATGGCACCTAGAAAAGCTTGTGTTTCCTTCTTGTTGGTAGGTGGAGACATAGCGGTGATCTTATTAATTACCTCTGTTGGGATCTGACAACGTCCATCTTGCAACTTGACTCCTAGAAACTGAATTTCCTGAGCTGGTCCTTTAACTACTTCTCTTAATGGCAAAACCAGCTTTCAGCAGAATCTGGATAATCTTCTCTCCTTTCTAGAAGACTTCCCCTGCTGTGCTGCCCCATACAATGATGTCATTGATATACTGTAGATGTTCGAGGGCTTCACCCTTTTCCAGTGCAGCCTGGATCAGTCCATGACAGATGGTGGGGCTGTGCTTCCACCCCTGGGGCAGACGATTCCAGGTGTACTGCACGCCCCTCCAGGTGAAAGCAAACTGAGGCCTGCATTCTGCTGCCAGAGGAATGGAGAAAAATGCATTGTTGATGTCAGTGGTGGCATACCACTTTGCTGCCTTGGACTCCAGCTCATACTGCAGTTCCAGCATGTCCGGCACAGCAGTGCTCAGCGGTGGAGTCACCTCATTCAATGCACGATAGTCTACGGTCAATCTCCATTCTCCTTCAGATTTACGCACAGGCCAGATGGGGCTGTTGAAGGGTGAGTGGGTTTTGCTGACCACCCCTTGACTCTCCAGTTTACGGATCATTTCATGGATGGGAATCACTGTCTCTGTCAGTACGGTATTGCCGATGGTGTACTGTTGTTCTGGCGATTGGTACCTGTTGCTCTTCAACTCTCAGTAGTCCCACAGCAGAGGGGTCATCTGCAAGACCAGTCAAGGTGTTCCGTTTTCTAATGCCGTCTGTCTCTACAGCAGCTATCCCGAAAGCCCAGCGATATCCTTTTGGGTCTTTGAAATATCCATTTCTAAGATAGTCTATGCTAAGGATGCATGGGGCCTCTGGGCCAGTCACGATGGGGTGATTCTGCCACCTGTTCCCAATTAAACTCACTTTGGCCTCCACTACAGTCAGCTGCTGGGATCCTCCTGTTACCCCAGAAATAGAGATGGATTCTTCTCCTACATACTTTGATGGCATCAGAGTCCATTGGGCGCCGGTGACAACCAAAGCCTTATGTTTTTGTGGGTCGGATGTGCCAGGCCATCGGATCCACACAGTCCAATAGATCCGATTATCCCTCTCCTCTACCTGGCTAGAGGCAGGGATACTCTCTTCCTGATCTTGGTAGGCATCACTCTCTTCCTGTAAATAGGTTCTTGAGGTCCCTTCAAGAGGATCAGTCATATCCTCATTCTGATACTGTCTGGAGTTCTGTACACGAGAGACTGGAGCAGCATTGACTCTAGATGAGCTTCTTGTGGTAGGTGTCCCTCTTTTCAGCTCACGTACCCGGGCTGCTAAGGAGGAGGTGGGTTTTCCATCCCACTTCCTCATGTCTTCTCCATGCTTCTGAAGGAAAAAACAGAGGTTACCTCGTGGAGTGTGTCTTCTCTCCCTGCCTGAGGATTGCCGGCTCCTAATGGCAGAAACTCTTGTTGGTTCTGGAGAGATCTGGTAGTTGTTTTCCTTAAGTTCTTTTTTTAGTTTCTGATGGCCCTCTTCAATCAAGCTTCAGACTTGCTCCACCAGCCTTGTTTCCACGGATGAGACATGGGTACGAAATGGGGCTGTGACAGTGTCCTCATCAATTCTTAGTTTATTGGCCAAGACGCCTACCATGTCCTCACCTTCCCTCCACTGCAGCGTTGCCAGGTAACGGGAATACATCTCTGATCTAAGCCGTGCAAATCTCAACCACATCTGTGACGTGCACCGGACACAGTCTGGGCTCTTAGGAAATCTCTCATCTTCTGAGAAAATGATCTCCAGCACGGCCAATTCCCTCAGGCATCGGATACCTTGTTCTATTGTGCTCCATTTTCCTTGGTACAACTGGAGATCTTCTTTACAAAGGTATCTGTCCTTCACACTTGTCAGCAGTCGCCTCCAGAGGCTGAGAGTTTCTTGGGTTCTCCCAATCCCCTGGTCAATGACCACATCCCGGGACAGAGATACCAGTTGCCTGGCCTCACTTCCATCCAGAATGGTGTCATTGGCTGCAGCACCTCGGTGCGGAGCAGCCAGGTCAAGATGGACTCATTTGTCTGGTGAGTGAATTCCCTCCGCAGGTCACGCAGCTCACCCAGGGATAGAGAGCGAGTGATGATTTCTGTCTCTGTCTCTTCCGCTGGGTGCGAAGGTCCTGCCACGTCCTCGTCAGTCACTATGCGGACTGATTTGCTCTTTGATTTCTTCTTCTGAAGGGGGCAACTGCTACTGGTCTAGGCTGTTCTGGTGCAGTGATGGTTTGTGTGGAGATGCTGATGGCGCTTCTGGCTTTTGTTCTCCTCTGTGGCAGTCTGCGTAGACATGGACACTGTTGCTTTGTGTTTGGTTCTTCTCCTCTTTGTGATATTGTCTGCAGACGTGGACGAAGTTGATTTGTTTCTTTTTCCTCTTCCTCAAGAATACGCAGCAATACACCATGTAGTGTTTTATTTCTAAGCATGTTGTAGGCTGTGCAGAGGAGACAAAGCAGAACTAACAACAATATTATGCTGTCCTTAGCATCCAGCGGGAACTCAACATTTCCAAAAACTACTGAATCAGGCCGGAAAGATTGGAAAAATCATTCTTTACCCCTCCCCCCAAGGGCTGGGTGTGATTGTTAAAACCCCGGATGTAGCAACCTAGACTAGGACAAGCAAACAAAGTCGAGTATATATTCGGATTTATGTTCATTCCCTCAGAAGTTGTAATGCAGTAGACATAATAGGCCAATAAAGCAATTTTTATACCATATCCTGGTCTACACAGGAGCATTACAGCTGGCAGATAGTTCCCCATGTGCGGAAAAATATAGACAACAAGATATAAAACCCATGTAAGCATGTTGAGAATCATGGTGAATACAAAATTGTAATACTGACCTTTCTCAGTACCCTTCGTGCCCCACGTTGGGCGCCAATAAATGTGTTGGTTTGAAAATAAAACCAGTGCGAGACTCCAAGTCAGTCATACAATTTAATAGGAGAAAAGAGAAAAAATAAAATACATGCAATAATATAAAAGAAAAAACCACCAACAAAGTCAGAAATACAACCTGACACCCTGTCAGTCAGGGTGTTGGTAGCAGTCCGTATAAATGGTGACTGCAGTCCTCCTGGATGACAGATGTGGTTCAGTTGAAGCAGTGCTCCTGTAGAAGGCGTAGTTTTCCTCCGAAGATCCAGCGACGATGTGGAAAAAGGTCCGACTTTCCTCTGGGATCCAGTGGAAAGGACTGCCTTGGTGTTCCAAATCTCACTTTTTATCTAGGTAGGAAGTGTTTGGCTCCTCCCCCTGTCTGGAGCATCTCCCAATGGGATGATGTAATCTTATCAGTCACACAATAGGACTTAATGGCCCATTAACAGAATATATCTTCTGGAGGAAGGATGGTGTTGGGGGTTGAATGCTTCCTTTTTCTTTCTGTGGAATTTCTCCCATTGTTATACTAAGTAATTGCGGCTACACCTTAAAATGACAGATAATATTCTCTTGTAGGGGGGTGGGTGGAGGGGGAAGGGGGGGAACAGGAAAAGGAAAGGTGGGACGCAGGGTCTGGAGCAGGGGACTCGCTCTCGCTTGGCTCGTGGAGTGGGAGTACAGCCCGGGGCTCCGGTCTGGCATCTCCCCTGCCATCCCAGCACTGAGATCCACGCTCCTTGCCGTTGGACATCGCTCTGCTGCTCTCCCATCTCACCCTACTATCTCCAGACACCCTGCTGAGCATAACGAACGACACCGTGAGGGGGAGTCACTTTCCCAGCCTCTCTCACCCCTGGGCCGCGGCCGCCATCACTCCAGCCCTCTTCAACTGCGCGGGACCTGCCCTGCCCCCACAGCACTGGCAACTGAGCGCAGGGAGACGGCCTGCCGCCAAAAGGGACTGGAGCTGAGCTATACTGTTCTGTTCTGTTGTCAATTTTTATAGCTGTTGTTGTTTTTTCTGCCTTGTTAGATATCAGTATAGAACTGTTACCCTTATGCCCACATCTCCTGCCTGAAGGCTTCTGATTTGGACCTAAAATAATTAATAGGGAGGGGGTTGCATTCCGCATCTCAGGAAAGGGGTTCTTGCCTTTCCTTAGCAGATACCAGTCTTTCTAACCAAGACAATAATATAACATAATATAACATAACAAGGTGATTTTAAACAGAATTATTTAATCATATAATTTCCTTTATCTAGTGTCCATGCTTCACTTCAGAACTTAGTATTCTGGTTTATGCAAACCCAAATGCTTTTGTGATTAACACGAATCTTTTATCAATTGTCACACTTTCCCCACTTCTCTTTTTTTATCCCATTGATTAGTGTTCTGGTTTCCAATTTTGTCAGTACCTCTTGTACTGCCATTAATTTTGTTGCCTTCTCAGGGTCTATTGGTATTGTAGCAACTTGCATTCCTTGAACCACCGACTGGATTAGTCTAAGGAAGCATGGAACAAGACAAGGGATGAACAGTAGTCCTAATAAAGCACATGTTAACATAAATCCTAATTTCTTCCACCAAGTTTCCCCCAACAGGTTATTCCACCAATTATCATTAAACATAGAGTTCCCGGTTTGTACAGGTACATGGGCTATTCGTTTTATTTGTTCTGCAATTTTAGTAATTACTTCACCATCTTCATCAATTTCTAAGCAGCATTCAGAATTATTAAACTTTCCACACACTCCCCCTTCTTCAGCTAACAGATAGTCTAGAGCCAGTCGGTTTTGATATACTGCTGCTCTAGTTTGGGTAAGTTGTTTAGCTATCAATTCCATTGCTCGGGCTGTCCGGTTTGAAGTAATTTCTACCACGGCTTGTAGCCTGATAATTCTATTTAGCATATAAATTGGAGTGCGATAGCCCCAGCTCCCATCTTGAGCCCAGGTAGCTGGTCCATAATATTCAATAATTCGTTCTGGGGGCCATTCATCATCCTTCCATATTTGTGTTCCCCCTATGTCTGTGCTCCTTTTATTTCGATACAAAGTTTCATACAAGGGAACTCCTAACACTCTATTACCCTTTTCCTTTGGTAATGTAAAAAAGGCAGGCTGGATAATCCCTAGAGTACATGTCCCTCTCCATCTTTTTGGTAGGGTATTATAAGCTTTTTTCCCACAGATCCAAAATATTCCATCTGGGGCTTTCCAGCTTAGTGTAACTGATTCAGGTTGTTGCCAGTAGGTCCTTACACTTTTTATTTCTTCATATGGGTTGGCTCTGTTTTTATTATACCAGCATAGTCCTGTAAAATTGTTCTTTATACAATTACCTTTACTTAACTTTCCCCAATATCCTTCTGGAGCTTTGGGCCACCAAGACTGTTTGCTTGCATTTATAATCAGGATAGTCTTACAGGGGGTGTGCCCCACATATTGGGTAAAGTTAGTTCCCTGACATGTTATACATACCTCTCCTATTACCTCATGACTTAGAACCCACCCTTCAGGTCTATTGACTCCCCTTGATATTTCCGTTTGAGTCCACTGTAACAACTGCTCTGGGCCCAATCCCTCCCCCCTCCATGGCCATTGTTCAGTCATTTGCATTCCTCCACAGATCCAACAGTGAGTTCAGTTCAGTTCAGTAGTGATTTCTTTCATTAATTCTACAAATAAATTTTTTCCCCAAGGTGGGCAAGTCCCGTTCGCTGAGTTGTTGTTTTATTTTCTCATACAAGTTAAAATTTCCCCCATGGTTTGTCTTTGTTCCTTTGAACACCTTAGTTATATTTTTTATCAATTCTTCCTTGTAGTGATCTTGCACTCCTCCCTGATCTGAATATCCCCACATACCTTCTTTTGTGAAGCAGAGGTGTGTCTCTCCTAATGGACAACTTTGGTATGCTGATGGAGCCCACCCTCCTTTTCCCAAATTGGTGGCTACCCAGTAACTTCTTCCCATAATAGTGCAAGTTTCTAAGTTGTGTTTATTATAGCAGGCCGAATTGATATGTGTATGGAAGGCAAGGGTGGATACCGTGCGTCTGCCATACTTAATTGTCTGGTAACACTTGGAACAAGCATCAGCACTATTTCCTTTTATCATCATTAGCAATAGGATGACTCCCATGACAATTTTCATCCCTCTGCCTCCCTCAAGGCCTACGGGGTTGCTGCCAGTAGCCGAGGTTTGTTTAATCTTCTCGGCAGCAGGGAATATGTCCTGGGGTCTCCCACATTGTCTTTCTCTTTTGGTAGTGTTTCTTAATTTTGTCCCAGCTTTTAGCTTTAACATTCCAGTACAAGGTACAGCAGTAACAGCACAGTATACACAACCCTTCTGACACTTTCTTGTCAATACCTCTGTTCTGGCTCTCTTTTTTTTCCTTATTCCTCCCACCAGTTATGATCATCAATTTCGATTTCTCCTTGTGCTGATAGGGTATTAATACTTTAATAGTTTCCTTACATTCATTTCTTCTACACTGGACACATAATGCGAATGGGGGATACCCACCATAGGAACAACACCACAACAACTCAGTACAATATGGACACCTTTTCTTGATGAACAGGCTACACCCGGGTTTGGGGCAGGTGACTTTCAGTCCTGATTAGGAGACCTTTGAGACGAATTGATCCGGTATTGACATCAAGTCTTCCGAATTCGCACTTTGAGGTCTCCAGGCTCAGATGTCACTGTCCAACCTGCAGTAGGAGGGGTTACAGGACCCTTGCCTCTACTCACGTGTCCATCCCTTTTCAGCTGTCCTCACAGCTGTTTCAGTCGTTAACAGAACTAAATACGGTCCTTCCCATTTTGGAGCTAGATTTTCTTCTTTCCATACTTTCATTAACACATGTTGTCCTGGCTTAATTTTATGTATGGCAAATCCTAGAGGGACAGTTTGAGCTAAAATCCCCTTCTCTCTTAATTCTTCCAAGTTTTTGCTGATTGTTATTATGTAATTCTGAAGAGAAGGGTCCTGAACTAAGGTCGGATCAAGGTGTACTCCTTTAGGGTAAGGCATACCATACAGCATCTCATATGGTGAAATCCCTGTTTTTGAATTTGGCATTGTTCGTATATTAGACAGGGCTAGTGGGAGGCACTTTGTCCATGGCATTTTAGTCTCAATCATTAATTTTGACAGCTGTTGTTTTAATGTTTGATTCATCCTTTCAACCCTCCCAGAACTCTGAGGGTGCCAAGGTGTATGATACTCCCAGCTGATGCCCAGCGCTGAGGTCAGTAACTTAAGCACCTTTGATGTAAAGTGCGTCCCCTGGTCTGAGTCTATTGCTTGAACCAGGCCATACCTTGGGATTATGTGTTCCAACAATATTTTGGCTACCACTTGTGATGCGGCCCTAGCTGCAGGGTATGACTCTACCCAGTGGGTTAATTGGTCTACTCTCACTAGTAAGTATTTCCACCTTCCTATTTTTGGCAATTCTGTAAAATCTACTTGTATTCTTTCAAAGGGCCTGTAAGCAGTTTTCCGTCCTCCTAACGGACCTTGTCGCATACCTTTTTTATTAATTTTCTGACAAGTTAAACAACCCTGTACACTCTGCTTTGCAATATCAAAAATGCCGATGCATGCAAAAAATTTTAAAAATTGGTCTGCTAGCGCTCTGGTTCCCCAATGTGTTTGTTGGTGTAATTGTTCAATAATTTGTCTGGCCTGGGTCTTAGGTAAAATTTCCCTGCCATCTGGTAAAACCCATTTGTTCTCATGCTGTTCTGCCTTTAATTTTTTTATCGCTTCTTTTTCCTGAGGAGTAAATAGCTTCTGTAATTCCTGGTTGGGGCTGAGATCTTTAACTGTAGTACTTAATACAGAAACCGGTTTTTGCTCCAATGCTGCTTTTTTTGCTTCTTTGTCAGCCAGATTATTCCCCCTTGTATGGTAGCTTGTTCCTTTTTGGTGCCCTCTTATATGGGCCACAGCAATTTCAGTGGGGCCCCTAAGAGCCTCTAGTATTCTAACAATTAATTCTTGATGTATCAACCCCCGTCCTTGAGTGTTAATTAACCCCCTTTCTTCCCAAATTTTACCAAATGTGTGGACTATGCCATAGGCATACTTAGAATCCGTATATATCATCCCTTTTTTACCTTCTAAATAAGATAATGCCCTATAAAGAGCAAATAGTACACAAGCCTGAGCGGACCATGCTGCGTTTAAGGGTCCGGATTCTACTAATTTCAATTCTCTCCTCCTACTATGGCATATCCCGATTTTCGTTTTCCTTCCATCACTCAAGAAGATCCATCTATAAACAATTTTACTCCATCCTTAAATTCAACTTCTGCCAAGTCTGGTCTAATTTTTGTTTGTAATTCTATAACATCCACACAATCATGTTCTAAATTTTCTCCTGGTTCCCCATATAGGAATTGTGCAGGACTTTGAGCAGTTGTTGTTTTTAGCTCCAAATCTGGGGAAGTGATTAGAATAGCTTCATATTTTAATATTTGGGCATCGGTTAAGCATTCCTCGGCTTTTTGATTCAGAATTCCCCTTGCGTTATGAGGGGTGTGGACCACTAGGGGTGCCCCAAAGGTAATTTTTCGGGCTTCTTCAATTAAAAGTGCTGTGGCCACTAGGGCCTGGAGGCATGTGAGCCAACCCCGACTGACAGGGTCGAGCAGTTTAGAATAATATCCCACTGGCTTTCGATTGCCTGCCCATTCCTGGATGAGTACCCCATATGCTGTTTGATCAGATGTATTTACAAATAACTCAAATGGTCTCTCCAAGTCTGGGAGACTGAGTACAGGGGCTTGAATTAAAGCATGTTTGACCTTTTCAAAACTTTTATCATCCTCTTCTGTCCATTTTAGGCGATTAATGGTACGTTTTTCATATAGAAATTTTACTTTCTCACTAAATCCCTCTATCCATTGGCGACAATATCCCAGCAATCCCAAAATTTTCCTCACTTCTTTTTTGGTTTTTGGAGGTCCCAGACTTAATATTCCAGAGATTCTATTAGGATCCAATTTCTTTTTCCCTTTACTTAGCCAATGTCCCAAATATTTTACTTCTGGTTCTGTGAACTGTAATTTGGCTTTGGATACCTTCAATCCCTGTTGTCCCAAAAAGTTTAAAAGTTTTATAGTCCCATTTCTAGTAGATTTCTCGTCCTTTCCTGCTATTAATAGATGATCTACATATTGTAACAATTTCACCCCGTCTGGTGACTCAAAAGACTGCATTAATTCTTCTAGGGCTTGTCCAAAGAGATTAGGGGATTCTGTAAAGCCCTGAGGCAATACTGTCCAAAGCAGTTGTTGTTTCCTGCCCTTATCAGGATCTTCCCATTCAAAGGCAAAGTAATCTCTACTACTTTCTTCTAATGGGCATGCCCAGAAGGCATCTTTTAGATCTATTACACTATACCAAGTGGAGTCAGGGGACAACTGGCTTAAGAGTGTGTAAGGGTTTGCTCCTATGGGAAATTTGGTAACAGTTTGCTGATTTATAGCTCTCAAATCCTGTACCAATCTGTAATTCCCGTCTGTCTTTTTGACAGGCAGAATAGGAGTATTATGTGGGGACATACATGGTTCCAAAGCCCCCTGTTGCAAAAGGTTTTCTATGAGAGGCTTAAGGCCCCGTCTCCCTTCCAGAGATATTGGATATTGACGAACTCGGATAGGCAAATCGGGATCAGTGATTTTCACTTTGATAGGCTTCATTTTTAACTTCCCTATTTCTCCAGGGGTGTACCACACCTCAGGACATATTTGCTCCTCGTCCTTTTGAGTTAAAGCAAAAATTTTAAGCTGACCTTGGGATACTTCAATTTTCAAATCCAATGCTATTATTAAATCCCTCCCCAATAAATTATTTTCTGCCTCTGGCAGTAACAGCAGATCTTTTAATTCAATTTTGGTTTGGGTCTCAATTTGCACGTTTTTAATAATAGGGACCCGAAATGGTTCACCTTTTGCTCCAACCACGAGTGCTGTTTCTCTACTAGGTTTACACCCTTTTGGTAGGTGTTTAATTGTGGAATTTTCGGCTCCTGTATCTACTAAAAATTCCACCTCCTCCCCCTGGGGACCAATCTTTAAATTTATCAAGGGCTCTTTGGATGGTATGGTCCCTAATACATACAGCCCCTGACACCCCTATTCATCTTCCTGGAACATTTTTTCATCCCGTATCCGTTCTTTACAATTTTTCTTTATATGACCTTTCTTGTTACAGTAAAAGCAGGTTCGCCTTGGTGAATTATTTCCTGCTTCATTTCCTTGTTTTGGTGGGGGTTTTCGTGGTTTTCCTCCCCCTTTCTGCTGGGTTTCTTTCTGTGTTTCACGAACTGCAGCTATAAAGATTTTTGCTTTTGCTTTCTGCTTCTCTTCATCCCTCCTTACATAAACTTTTTGTGCTTCTCTTAGCAATTCTTGTAACCCCCGATCTTGCCAATCATCTAACTTGTCTAATTTCTTTCTAATATCTCCCCATGATCGAGCAACAAATTGGGTTTTGAGGAGTGCCTGACCCACTTGTGTATCAGGGTCTATCCCGGAGTACATTTGGAGATCTTTCCTCAGCCACTCCAACCAGTCAGTAGGGGATTCATCCTTTTTTTGTTGTTCACTAAAGGCTTTATTAATATTTTGTCCTTTCGGAACTGATTCTCGGATACCTTTAACGAGTATCCATCTTAAGTCCATCATATTCTGGCGATGGACATAATTCTGATTATCCCAGTTAGGATTATTTAATGGCCATTTCTGGTCTCCCCTAGGTCCAATCTGATGCTCCCGGTCCCATACCCTCATTCCAGCCTGTCTGATCATTTCCCGTTCTTCCGTGGTGAATAGGATACTTAATATAGATTGTAATTCCATCCAAGTATACATACTTGGTCCGAGGAATTGATCTAGTCTCTCTGATACCCCTATAGGATCTTTTAATAGTTTTCCCATTTCTTTTTTAAAGTTGCTCACTTCCCCTGTGTTCAAGGGAACATTTACAAATCCAATTAAGCCAGCCTGTTGTCCTGCTAATTGAACTTCCCTCAGGGGGTAAAGGCGAGCCTTTGTATTGTTATCTCCCTCCTCTCTGGTGATACTATCTCTCCTGGTATTCCTTTCACTGGAGTGAGTTCTTAGAGCTATGGGAGTACCAGGAGGAGAAGTGGGTGTGTGTGGGGGGGTCTCCTGTATTTTCTGTATTATACAGAGGTGGGAGATTATCAAGGGGTTCCCAGGTAACCTTTTTTTTATCTTCATCCTCTTTTTCTTTTAAAGTATATATCAAGGATGGCTTGGACTGTTTTGCCCACAGGGCAGCATACTCACATTCCTCTCTGTTAAATGGTTCTTTATGAGCCACATATGTGTTTAATGCCCGACAAATCCAACCCTCAAATGATCCGAACATGGGCCAGTATAGGTTATCTTTACGGATCATTTCTCTGGTCCACTCCACCATGCAATATTGAATAAATTTTTATTTACTTTTTCCTCTGTATAACACCCCTGTGTCCCAACATTTTAATATTACTCCCAAAGGGCTGCCTGGTGGTATTTCTGGCAACCTACTTGTCTTGTCTTTATATTCCCAGTCTCCTTGTGGACCAAATGAACTTGAATCTCTTCGTGGGTCCCTGGGACTCAGAATCTTACTCCCTCTTTTTCCCATTTTTACCTCAAGGGACTGTCTTGAGGTGTTTGTACTCCCCGATGTGTTCCGCCCAAACCCCTGCCTCTCCTTGGGTCAGGATGGACTGGAACCCACCTCTACCTGGGCTGGGATGGGAAAAGCAGCTTTTCCCTTCTCCCTCCGTGACTGGTGTGTTGCAATCTGCTTTTCTTTTCCTCCCCCTTCCCCACCCGCCCCCCCCTTCCCGGGTCCTGCCTTTTCCTGGACTAGGATGGGAAGGACTTAGCCTCTACCTGGGCTAGGACAAGAAAATCTGTCTCTCCCTTTGTGCTCACTCGCTTCGTCCGGTCACCGGCCAGGTCCCTCACGGGATGCTGGAAACGCAGATAGAACTCCACTCTCGCTTCGCAGCAAAGGCCACGTCTCATTCAGACAAACACACAGTCATCCCCACCAAACAAGACAGATACTCACAGTCCGATGCTCCTGTCTGGGTCTTCATGCACAAGAATTACAGGTGATTTTGCCGCGGTCTTCCGGGGAGATTTTCCTTGCTCAGTCTATATGGTGCGGTACGTCCATGGCTCCTGAGATTCACTTACGAACCGGGACCAGAGCAGTGGGGCGCCTCTCTGAAATCGCAGTGCCTCTCAGGGCTCCAAGGAAGTCCCGGGTTTCGGCACCAAATTGTTATAAATGAGAGACAAAAGTCTCGATATTAAGCAAAATTTTGGATTGCTTTATTTGCTATAGAAAAAGCAAGCAGCACGCTGGGGAACGCGAGGGGTCACCGCCCCCTCCACGCTCCACCGAACCTTGGTATTGTTATGAATGGTTTTCTATTTTTCCAATTAAACAAACAACAAAGATTAAAAGTAACAACAAATTTTTAATAGTAACAATTATAAATGAATACAATCAGAAGTATTAAAGATGATTACAAAAATTATTGAAACTAAATACCATCCAAGTAAAGTATTACAGTTGTATAATTTGGGATGGATAAAATTTGAGAGTAAGTGTTTTAGTATAATTGAGGTTCTTATAAAGCATAAGCAAAACCGACCGGGGGTACGGGGAGGGGCCTGCCCTTCCTCTTGTACCAAAGCATTTGGGCTAACAATCCCACTTATATACTATAGGCTACAAAAGTTTCTAGGAAGCTCCTCCTAGTTTCTATTCCTAAAATCTACGTAACTATACTGCACGGCGCATGCTCTACTAATGGGTTAGGGGGTCTCTTATCCTTTTGAGGGTCTTATTTCCGGTGAAGGCTCATCATCTTCATCGGTGACCGAGGTGTGACCTGCAGGTAGCGCAGGCACCCTGTGTGACTGAGCAGATGTTTTCCATAACATGACTCTAATTAAGTCCCATGCTTGGAATCATTCCATTTTTGACAGCTTCAAGGTTGAAGCTGTATTTCTAGATGCTGCTTATCAGACCTACGTCCTTCTACTATTCTTATCTGACTTTCTTGTAACCTTCTTCTTTGACTCCCAACATCTGGAAGATGTCTTTTGTCCTGTCTCACCCATCTCCCCCCCTTTCACTCGGTAACAATAGTCTTCTATTGATCTAAATACAATTTTGCAAATATAGTTACAATTTAATTACCACGAATCACATTTATCACAGTTTGCAGCCTCTTCTTATACTGTGGGTTCTCGTTGTTCACAAATTCACAAAGCCTTTGGGTGATAATTAGTCACAGATAGCCATCCGGTCCTTGTAGATGACCACCAGAGAAGTTCTGGGAGTCTGGTTTTTGGGATAGGCAGTATTGATTAGACAAAGGTAGGAAGGGCTTTATGGGAAGTCCGATTTTGCAAGCTGGCTAGCTGATACAACTTATTTGAAAAACATAACATAATATAACATAATGTAATGTAACATAATACAACATAATATAACATAACAAGGTGATTTTAAACAGAATTATTTAATCATATAATTTCCTTTATCTAATGTCCATGCTTCACTTCAGAGCTTAGTATTCTGGTTTATGCAAACCCCAATGCTTTTGTGATTAACATGAATCTTTTATCAATTGTCACAAAGGGAACCAAGGAGCACCACAAGCAGCAGTGCTTCAGCTTGCTCCTTTCGACTGCTAAGGGCACTTGGGAAGGCAAGCGAGAGGCAGCCACCTTCCTCTCCTAGTAGCCCGTATAGTAATGTACACAAGAACGGTACCTGTGCGGCTTCGTTCACCGCCCTCACCCACGCCTGGCGCCGCATTCACTCCCGGGCGGCCAGAAGTAGCTGAAGCGGCACCACACAGCCAGCAGGGTGCCAGCAGCCAAGCGCTCGAGAACGCTGCTTCTGCCCAAGCCCGCCTAGGGCGTGCACCTTTGTTCTCAGAGCTCCGTGCAACACTCTGTCTCTCTCGCAGTTCGAATGGAAAACGAAAGCTTTTTGCCTACGCCCTTCACAGAGATCTGTTGCCAGGACGAGAAGGTCTAGTGGCCGGAGGTCGCCACCGACGCGAGGAAGCTGCTATTAGCACCGCATTGCAGGGGCACTTCTCGCTCCTTGACTACGTGCTCAGCGCTCTCCGAATTCGCTGCTAGCTCCACGGTCCTTCTCAGCTGCAAGTAGCAGCGCTCACAATACATAGAGTTTCGCATGGACAGAGGACATGGAGGGACATATCCCACACGAAAATGTGCCAGGACAGAGACGTGTTCTACATTGTCCCTTCTTGCCATCCAGTTTGTGCTTCTGCTGCTTCTGCTGTTAGGAATCGCTCCTTGAAAGACAAGAGAGCATCTTTCTGGGTGCATTGCACTGAGTGAGAGATCGCTAGGGCCTTTGCACTGGGAGCCAAGGCAACAGGGCGTGCTTGCCCGCAGAACTGAGGACAAGCTGTTGGGCAGAGCTGAAACTGACCAATGGAGTTCAGCTCTGTCCGGAAGGCAGAAGGAGCAGAACGAAGCCGCAGGGCACCGGGCTTGAGAGCACAGTGCGGCAAAGAGCACAGGAGCAGTCAAAGAGCTCCTTCAGAATCGCTTTCACTTCTCAGTGCTCTTGCTGTTTGGAAAAATAGCACAGAGCCCTTGGAAGCCAGGGCAAAAGCTGGGCAGTGCCCTTCCTCACACCTTCGATGCGGTGTGCTCCATGCAGCCAGAGCAAAGTGAGAAGGACGCGAGGAAGAAGAGGGCGTTCTTAAAGTAGCCCTCTGTCAGCAGCCTTGAAAGGGCGCATGACTCACGGCGTCTCGCTGCCCTCCATTCTACATACTTGCAGCTCCCTTTGCCGACGTGCAAAAGTTGCTACCAGAGCAGAGGGGGCCAGATTGGAGAGGCAGTGCCTAGGTTCACCTTCAAGTAGCAGCGCTCACAGTACATAGAGCTTCGCAAGGACCAATGACTTGGAGGGACATATCGCATGGGAAAATGTGCCACGGCAGAGACGTTCTACACTGAGTAGAGACAGAGACAGAGAGTTCTACACTGCCCCTTCTCGTCGACCATCTTGTGCTCCTGCTCCCTCTGCTGTGACAAATCGTTTTTTGAATGACGAGCGAGAGCACCTCTCCAGGCACATTGCACTGAGTGAGAGCTCCCTAGGGACTTTTCGATGTAAAACTTTTTCCGCCTCCAAAAATACATGGCTAAGTCCTACAAGTTTTAGTTTTATTCAGATTAGTTATGTCCAAGTATTGCTGTTCTAAACACCCTTGGTTTCAGTCTAAAATTAACTGCTTGTTTCTGTCTTTTTGCATAGTGGCAATCTAATACCAAGGTAACTAGATGTGTTGGAAATCCATAAATTACATCACAGGTTAGGTGGGATAATTGGCTAGGAAGAAAATGGAATTGAGAATTTGGAAGGAAACCAAAGTGAGCTGATGTCAAAATCCGAGATTCCCTTGGGTTCCAAATCCTTTCATTTGTGCTTTTGTGGGCTTTTTTGAAGGTGGTGTACAGATGAAGCCATGATTTAGCTGCGGTGAGACCTGCTCCGCTGTAAAAGCATTATTTTCTCAGTGAGCATGGACAACAGTTACAGTGTTGTCTTTTAAGATTCCCTACACTCCACTTATGGTGGCAAAAGCAGTGCCTTGACTATAATTATAAAAGTGATTACAGTTTCATTGCTTTGACATCATGTACGATGTTTCTTCCTTCTACTGTGGTCAGCATTAAGTAACAGATTTCTCAGTTTCTAGGAAGAGTCTAGCAAACAATCACCTTGCTCCTTCTCTTGCATTTATTCATCACTGCTATGCTGCTATACAGACAGATAGTCTGTTTATGATTCAACAATTCAATGGGACATCAAGTAAATAGCAAAGCAAAACTAACTACTGAAAGCACTATAAGGGCCAGAGATTAGCTTGGATCAAAACAGGTATTCTCCTAGCATTGTTTACAAACAAGTCATCTTGTGAAATAGAAGGCGCAATGTAGTTTGTGCCTTGTTTTGGGCATGCCCGGAAGAAGGAAATTCTGATTTCACATATGGGAAAAGAAATGTTGACATTTGAATGAGATTGTTCATACCCCAGAAAAGGTTGCTTTGAAAGGTTGTGCAAGTCCTGTTAGGAAACATGGCTTTACAAGTCCTTTCCACCAGGAGACAACAGCTGCAGAACATCTGGGTGTGCCAGTGTTGAGAGCACCAGCAAAGATCAAAGTGGAGAAGTTGGTGAACAATGGCAGTGGCCTGGGGGAGAGCAAGTGGGGTGCTGGCTGTGGGACCAGGGGAGTCCTGACTGATTTAGGAGGTAGTAGTGCTGTGGCCTTGGGACAGTGCAAATACTGGAATTCAGTGGGGTCACTGGGCAGGCTGAGTGTCTGAGCTGCTGGAGGGACCCAGTTTGCTCACATGTAAACATCCAGTCTCACTCTAGCCAGCCACAGAAAGGAGCAGGATGTGGCTGCTGGTGATGCCTGTCGTGTATATGTAGTGTATATGTGTGCTATCCCAGCCTGCTGGGAACAGTTCTTCTTTGTGACTGCTTGGGCTGAGGGAGAGAAAGCAGTGGTAGTTTCTGAGGTTTTGAGTTTGCTCGAGTTTCTCAGGCTGTTTCTGGAGCCACCCAGAGTTCTCTTCCTTGAAGCATTTCAAATCCTGCTAATTTTCAAAATTCAAACAGACACAGCCCTAAGCTAGTTGATCTGACTTTAGAGCTATTCTTACGCTGAGCTGTTGGATGATCTGATCTCCTGAGATGTCTCCCATCTCAGTTTATGACCTGGTTCTTGTGAAAAGTAGGATCTTTTAGCCTGGAGAAGAGAGGTTTCTGGAGAGACAGTATTGTGGCCTTTGAATATGTAAAGAGGGTATAAGACAAATGGAGAAAGACTTTTTAGGAATGTTTGCAGAGACAGGACAAGGGGCCATGCTTTCAAACTGAGACTAGGTTTAGATTGGCTAAAAGGAAAAACTTTTCTACAATGAACCTGGTGAGACACTCAAACGGGTGTTCCAGAGAAGTTGTGGATGCCCCATCATTGAGAGTGCTCCTTATCAGTTTGGCTAGTCTTGAGCAATTTGATCTACTGTAAGATCTACTGGGCAAGGATGTTGGACTAGATGATCTTTAATCACAGACTGTTCTATGATTCCGTGAAAGACAGAAGGCAATAAAGTTCATATTTCAGATTTTGGCGCAGACATATTTATTATTTATCACTTTATGCATCATTGCAATGACAACTTGTTAGCTTCTGAAATGATGAGCTGAGATTGATTTCTTTCCTTAGTTTCATTTTCCCTGTTATTCCTTCACTCTTGGACTTTTTTTTTCACTAGGTTTCCTCTTTTAGTAAACTGCCCTTAAGTATCACATTGCTTCCTACCTGGCTTTTTTTTTTTCAATGCCACTTTTTCACTGGTTCGTTTTGGGCCTTTGCTGCTTGAAGTCCAGCAGCCCCCTTGCCTGAGCATTATGGAGCTTTCTTTAGAGCTTCATCACTATGCAAAAAGCCATAAATTACTGTGTTCCATCTCACATACCATCAAGTATCACACTAATATTCCCTCTGCTGAATAGCTGGTTGGCTTACATAGACCAGCCAAATACCAGGAAATGCAGATGGCAGCAAGAATCTTGTAGACTACTCAAGCTGTTCATTGAAAATCGGGAGAAGTCACGTGAGGTATCACATGCTCTTGAAAGAAGTGTATATCACCTCAGACATTCTAGAATGGGCTATTAATACTGTCATGAGTTTCTGGCTAGACTTTTTAGTATGCAAATTCAAATTCAAATGATCTGAAATGATAGAACTCCAAGAAATTTTTTTCCCAGAATCGAAGTATGATGGAGTTGCATAGGGAGAATCTTAATCTTAGTTATTCTATTCCATCTCACATCATGGCTGGTGGCAGGGAGAAGGGAGTATCTTTGGGGGACAGTGGGTTCCAGTGTAGTCAGTAAGCTGGGCAGAGGAGCCATCAGGTATTGTCTGTTGCTGGGGGGGGATTCATGTGAACTCTTCCTTTCTTGTACCCTGCCACTAGTATTGTTGCTAAAATTGTTTGTTTTCTCATCCAAGTGACAAAATCAGCATACTTAATGAGGGATGAAGAGGGAGCAGCGACCTCAGAACAGGAGGAAGAAGAAGCAGAGCCTGCTGTCCTCCAGAAGAAAAAAACACTACCAGCCAACTTTGCATTATCTGTGAACTTCCTGGGTGTGTACTCTAGCCCCTTGTCCAGATCACTGATAAAGATATTAAACAGGACTGGGCCCAAGACTGAGCCTTGGGGACCAGCTGGATGAACTCTATTTCCCACCACTCTGTGGGCCTGGCCATCACCCAGTTTGTCACCCAGCAAACTGCCCACCCATCCAAACCATAAGCAGACAGTTTCCTCAGGTGAATGATGTGAGACTCATTGCAAAAAGGATCAGGGAGATGCCTAGGAAGAGTCTCAGGTGAATCCAGGAGACTATAGTGGAGGACTATTCAGTTTTCCAATCAATTTGCCTAAAAAACTCGAAAAAAACATAATAAAAAAACAAACAAACAAACAAAAAAAGCAGACCAAACAAACACACAAAAAACCCCAACCAATAATCCCCAAAGAGACCAAAAAGGCCACAAATAAAGCTTACAAAAAACCTCCCATACTGGAAAAAAACCCCAAACCCAACACATGAAAAAATCAGGGTGAATGTTTTCAGTAACTTTAAAAATAACAAAACAAAACAAAACAAAAAAAACCAGAAAGTCACATTTCTAAAGGTGCTGTCCCAACCTTTTCTCTCAGCAGGGAGGACATCCTGAAGTGGAGCCAGTTGGAAGAAAATGGGACAGGGCAGCCCCTGGGCCATTGTCACAGGACGGCCCTGTGGCTGCCCCATTGCCAAAACCTGGACACATAAATCAAACACAGGTATGCACATGTGCTTAGACACAGCAAAAATATATTTGTCTGAAAAGAATACTGGTCCATTTATATCACTGGAAAGAGCATAATGCCTTGTCTCATCTTTCTTTTCAGTCACGACAAATGTTTCGAAAATATAGGAGTGCAGAAAATGGAAATATCCAAGATCAACATGAGGACCAATAACAAAGATTCCCTTTTTGAAACTGCATTGGGAATCCTCTGCAGAAATTGACTCAGAGCTCTAAGATTCACAAAAAAGACCAAGAGTATTGGAGTCAATACAACACAGTGTCTGGAGACTTCAGCTGGTTGCCTTGATTTCTCAAATATGATGGAGGAAGCACCTTAGCAACTACAGCTGCCAGTTCTCTCAGGGCCCTGACATTCCTCTGGGTGGGTCCCATGGTCTTGCATGCTCAGGTTCCTCAAGTGGTCTGAAAGCTGACCTGCTACAATGGCTTAGAATCAAGTCCACCAGTCCAATAACCTGACAGATGTGGAAATAGTGACTGGCAGTAAAAACTGAGACCAACACTTGTTGAGTACCTCAGCCTTCTCCTTGTCTGTTGTCACTAGTCCTGTCTGGCTTATGGGGGTGGGGGGGAATAGGGGAGGAGTGATAGGTTTCTTTTCATCTTCCTTTTCCCACTGAAATACCTGTAGGTGCCTTTATTATTCTTATATTTGGCATGCTTTTCCAAATTCAGCTTCAACTGAGCCTTAGCTATACTGATCCCATCCTCACACACTCATGTGTTACCACTGTATTTTTCCCATGATTTGTCTCGCTGTGTATTGTCTGCATATTACCTACTTGCATCACATCTATTAATTTTCAATAACCTTCTGGCTTCAACTTGTTTTCAAAAAAAACCTTTTTGAAACTTTTCACCTCAGAAATTCACCTGGGAAACCCAAAATCCCCAAAATTCACCCCGAAGTCCCCCCTGGGATGCCCAGCACTCACCTGGCAAATCCCAGAATGCCACAAATTCACCCCAAAATTCACGGGGGACCCCCAAATCCCAGGGCTTCACCCCAAAATCCTGCCTGCAACCCCCAAAATCCCTCAAATCACCCCCAAGACCCAGTCCTTCAACACCTTCCAAATTCACCCCAAAATGTCTCCAATCCCCCTCAAAACCCACCCAGAAACCCCCAAATCCACCAAATTCACTCCAAGACCCATCTGGGACTCCCAGAAATCACCAAAATTCCCAGTAATACCCACCTGCATCCCCCCCAATTCATCTCAAAATTCTCCCACGACTCCCAAATGCTCACCTGGATACCCCAAAATCGACAGAATTCACCCCAAAATCTGCCTGGCGTCCCCCAAACTCACCTGAGAACCCTAAAATTCACATGTATACCCTAAAATTCCCCTGAGATGCCTAGAATTCCACTAATTCCACCTAAAATTCAACCGGGACTCCCCACATTCCACAAAGTCACCCCTGTCCTGGGGTACAATAAAAAGAATGTGTATTCTATCACCATCTGTTAAAATGTGGGATGGGTGGTGATGCTTTTCTCTGTGGGAGATATCCTCTGCTGATGTGCCATCTGATAAGATCAGGGGGATGATCATCATTATCTTTTCACAACCCATCATTCCTCTAGAAGATATATTCTGTTAATGGGCCATTAAGTCCTATTGTGTGACTGACAAGACTACATCATCCCATTGGGAGATACTCCAGCCAGGGGGAGTAGCCAAACATTTCCTACCTAGATAAAAAGTGAGATTTGGAACACCAAGGCAGTCGTTTCCACTGGATCCCACAGGAAAGTTGGACCTTTTTCCACATGATTGCTGGATCTTCGGAGGAAAACTGCACCTTCAACAGGAGCACTGCTTCAACTGAACCACATCTGTCATCCAGGACGACTACAGCCACCATTTATACAGACTGCTACCAACACCCTGACTGACAGGGTGTCAGGTTGTATTTCTGACTTTGTTGGTGGTTTTTTCTTTTATATTATTGCATGTATTTTATTTTTTCTCTTTTCCCCTATTAAATTGTATTACTGACTTGGAGTCTCGCACTGGTTTTACTTTCAAACCAACAGAACCCCAAACCTCGCTCCCCGGGATCCCCCAAAATTCCACAAATTCTCCCCCAAAATCAACCTGGGACTCCTCAAAACTCACCTGGATCTGCCCAACCCCCACCCCCCCCAATTCACCTGGGAACCCCAAAATCCCCAGAATTCAACCCAAAATTCACCTGGGACCCCAAAACCCTCCAAATTCACTCCAAAATGATTGGCAACTTTACACACTCCATTTTCTCACAAAAGGATCAAGAGCCCTGTGAGCATCGTATACAAACTAAATGGAAAATACCTTTCTATTAATTCTCAGCAAATAGACTTCCTATTCCTCCTTCTTTTGGAGAAAACTGCCTTCACTTTCAAACTTATTCTCTTGCTCACTTACCTGCATAATGCTTAGTCCCTGTTCTGCATGCTCATTTTCTTCACTTTTACCAGGAATCCACTGTTCTTCTTCTTCCTCTGCTTCTTCCATTTCCTGTGCCTAGATCACCTGTTTCTCTGTTAGATTTGTTTCTCCAGCTGATTTTTGACAACTGTCCCTATCTTGTGGCACCGCTCGCTCGAGAGAGGTGATTGTCCTGCTCTGCTCTGGGCTGGGACAGCGCTCTCTTCAAGCCCTGGGGGCAAATTTGGATGCCACAACGTCAGAAAGACCTCAGGCTATTGGAGAAATGTCCAAAGGAGGGACACAGAGACCGTGAAGGGGCTGGAGGGGAAGCCATACGAAAAGTGGCTGAGGGCATTTGGTTCAGCTGCAGAGAGTACACTGAGCTCACACCTCACTTGGGACCTCTCAGCTCCTCTCAAGGGCAGCACAGGAACAGCTTTGCCCTCTGCTCTCTGCAACCAGGGACAGGAGCCAAGGGAATGCCAGGAGCTGTGTCAGGGGACGATTAGGCTGGCTATCAGGGAAAGGTTTTTTCCCTCAGAGGCTGGTCAGGCACTGAATAGGTTCTCCAGGCAATGGGCACAGCCCCAAGGCTGCCAGAGATCCCGGAGTGTTTGGCCCATACTCTCAGGGATGCAGAGGGTGGGACTGTTGGAGTGTCTGTGCAGGGCCAGGAGTTGGACTTTGACGATCCCTAGGGGTCCCTTCCGACTCAGGAAACTCTTACCATTTTCCCCTCTTTCCTCTCCTTGCACAATGCTCTCAGGTTACCGTTCCACCTTATGTTCCCCTTCTGAAACCTCCGCTACTTCTTTCCAGTTCAAGCACAGTTCTACTGGTTACAATCCAAAGATATACAGATTGAAAAACAAGCAAAAAGAAACACCTGTTTGGAATGTCGTGGTCTTATTTGGATCTCGAACTATGAAGTCGATTGTGCCTTGCAAGTTCTAAAAGCAAAACAACAACAAAAAACACCCACCACACCGTTTTAACATAGGGATTTGCTTTCTTCTAAGAAATCCATACCCCTTCTCAAAATGGATCTATTTCAGTAAGAGATCATCTTGAATAGATCACTTACTATCTAAAGAACCTGGAACACTCAAATCCGTAATGATAAGCCTGTTACCTTGTCATTTTCTGTTCCAAAGGCAAATGAATTTGCTCAAGTGCCGTTTGTAACAAGGACAGAGTTCAAAGTGAGGCTCTGAGAAATGTTTTGGTTTCCCGCTCCTATCTCTATCAAAAGCACTTTCTTCAATGGCTGAAACAATACTTGTTGTAGTCTGAATTTTAAAGGTAATGAAAATTTTCTCAAAAGTGAAATATTATTATAGCAGTCAGGTTTTAAACAAACGGGAAACCCTGTAACTTCATCAGGGAAAAGAGCCTCTTTTGTTATCTTATTTACGTCCATGAGGCAAGGGCCCCGGGAGCCATCACCCTAACACCTGAGCTAGACCAGAGGAAGGGCGAAGAACTGCATTTTAGGGCCGAGAAAAAGCCTCAGTTGGCACCCTAAGTGAATGGTCTCTACAGAACACCCCACGTTCGGCTGTGACTCCTATTTTCGGGATTGAAGAATCCTTGGTGCTGATCAACCCGCTTAAATTTCTTTTAGCTGCATTTTGTGCAGTTCAAAGACTTTTAAGCATGAACCGGGAGCCTGTCTGAAGCCCAGGCTGGTCGGTTCTGGACGTAGACCCACTACAGTTACTTAGACGCCTCTGCCTGCAAGAAAAAAAAAGGTGAGTGGAAGCCTCCTTTCACGCAGAGGGAGGCAGCTTTGATCGGTTTCAAAGTGGTGGCACAGAGGTTTTTTTGCGGTTTTTTGCGGTTTTTGTGGGTTTTTGCCGAGGGATCGGTCCCTACAGCGGCGCGGGCCCCATGTGGGTTTTATCAACAGAAACAGCGAAATTAACATCGGCTCCGCATCCAGTAAAGCCTGAAAACCGTAGTGTACCTGGCACGTTTTAACAACTAACTCCTTTCCTGTGTTTTCAACTGTTGTGGGGTAGATATAGTGGCAAATTGCTAATCATCATGCGCTTAGAGCAATCTGCCTTAAAAAAGAGTATAAAAAAACAACTCAGGGAAATATTAAGTTCAGGAAATGTTTTAATATCTAAGAAAAAGTTAGCCCGTTTTGCCACCTGGCTGTCTGTTGAAAAATCTGACCTTGAATTGCAAAATGTAAATTCCATTTCATTTTTAGATGAATTAGGGGATTTATTAACTTTAAAAGTGGAAAATGGAGATAAAACAGCTCCTGTATTCCTCCCGAATTTTTTACAAATTTGGAAACTTTTAATTCAGACAGAAAACAACAGACAGCAGCAGCAAAATGATTCAAACTCACCTTCCCTTTCCCCAAAACCCTATAACCCGGACCTGGAGGGGACCCACGGGTCTCCCTGGGGGGTGCAGGGCTCCCAGCACTGCTGTGGCTGCTCTGAGTCCCTGGGTCCTCCCCGGTATCCCGGTTCTGATAATTTTTCGAAAATTGTCAGCACTCCTTTCTTGTTCCCTTCCCCTCTGGGCAACGGTCATGTGGCTACACCTGAAGGTGTCGGGGTCCCAGATAGCTCTGGCCATGCGATACAGCCCGTAGGAGGGGGAGTCCCATATGGTGGCAGCCACGTGTCTCCTCCTTCATCCCGCAACCCCCTTCACCCTCCGGTCCCTGCCCCTAAGCCTGTCCCCTCCCATAACCCATCCCTGCCCTCGGCTCCACTGCCCCCTCCCCCCTCCAAGACCCAGCCCTGCATGGCACCCCGCGACCCCGCCCACAGGTTTTGCAACCCTGAATCCCACCACCCCTCCCCCACTCCGGTTTCACATTCCTTCCCTCCAAGCTGCTGTGGGGTGGGGGAGGGCAGTGGAGCCCCTGCTGAGTTCAGTGCCGGTGGGGGTGGGGAGGGATCAGCTCACAGCCCCTGGGGGACTGATGGTGTCACCGTGGTGAAGGGGGTGGGCAGCCTCCCGGTCTGGGTGGGGGGGGATGCCCAGCCCTGAAAGTCAACACCAGTGAAAAGAGTATATACCATCAGTTGCTCCTGTAGTTTATCTTGGTAAGAGGAATGGTAGAAGAAGTTATCAACCTTTGTCCTATCAAGATAAAAAAGGAAATTTGTAAAGTACAGAGAGAATTTGGTAGAAATAGTGAAATCTTTAAAGGCATGATGAGAGCCACCTTTAACTCAAACGAACTGGTTCCATATGATATCAAATAGCTTTTCCGATGTCTGTTAACTCCTTCAGAATATGATCTATGGGAAAGCCTGTGGAAAAGATCTTTGAAAGTGCTTTTACTAGAGCTTTTAAAAAGCTCCGATGATGCAAAAGATGCTGATAATAATGAAATAATATATTAACACCTATGTGGGGAAAAGGATTGGCATTGCCCTGAAAGCCAAACCAGAGTACTATCCAAGTCTGTCCTGGATAAAATATGCAATGTTGCAGAAAAGGCTTTTAATCAATTACCAACAGTAGATACTAAAGGCAGTTATGTTAACATTAAACAGCTTGCTTCTGAGAATTTCTTACAGTTTGTGGACCGCCTTCGTGCGCAAGTGGAAAGACAGGTGTCTGATCCAGGGGTACAAGCTGATTTAATTAAAGAGATGGCTCAGAGGAATGCTAATGAAACCTGCCGTAGGGTTATTCTTGGCCTTCCCCTAGAGCCAGCACCTAGCTTAGCACAGATGATAGAAGCCTGCGCCAGGAAAGCAGAACTGCTCAGTGGACAGGAGAGAAATCCAGGACTGGTACGCCCAAAGACCACTGCAACTGTAACACCAGAAGCCAAGAAGCAACCAATGGCACCAGAGCAACTGCAGCACATCATCTGCTTCCAGTGCAAGCAGCCAGGACACTTCACCAGAGACGGTCCACACAAGCAGAAACAGAAGAAGACCAACAAACAAAAAAACTAGCTTTACTGCCCGTACCCGCCATTAACAAAATAGCGCGCTCAGCTATAAATGCGGTGGGCTCCACACTTGCAAAGGACTCTCTCTTAATAAACAAAAAGGGGGAGGATGGTAGAGAGGGTTTGGGCATGCACGGCAATCAAAATATTAAATGTTCAATTAACAAGGTTTGGAAGCCACTAGGCCGTTTTAGGCTTGTGACTACCAAAGGTTTTCATTTCAGGTCACCTGACTGGACAGTCATAACAGTGGACTTACCTAACAGTACATAGGACGTGACGTTAAACCACATGAAACTGGACAGTGAGTACTTTCTTGTCGGGGACACAGCACACACACCCCCAGAGATTGAGGTAGCTCCCATGACCATCTAGGGAAGCATAACTGGCCTCATTCTCCTGGCACGATGTCCTCTACCACCATATTACCTGGTTGAGGGACAAATCCTCGCCCAGGCCATTCCTGTTCCACAGGAGGTCCCAGTAGATGGAAAATCACCTGAAGTCTACTGGGCAGAAGTGGTGGGTGAGGACAAACCTTCTCTGGCATGCAACCTAACCCTTGGATGAGATCACCTCCATGTGGAGGGGGTACTGGACACAGGTGCTGATGTGACTATCATACCCGAAAGGATGCGGCCGTCACGTTGGGAACTTCAGCCTGTGGCAGGCAGAATCCAAGGTGTAGGAGGAGTAAAATTGGCAAAAATATCAAAAAGCATCGTGCAAATTGAAGGGCCGGATGGAAAATTGGCTAGCATCCGTCCATTTGTTACAGACTATAAATGCCCTCTAAGGGGGAGAGACACCATGTCCCAGTGGCGGGTAAAATTGATTATTCCTAAGTCTCCTCGGGATTTTTAGAGGCGGCCACTGTAGAGCACCCTACCCAAAAGTTGAAATGGCTAGATGATATCCCAAAGTGGGTAGCACAGTGGCCGATGAGTAAGGAAAAGCTCAGGGTGCTTGAGGAGCTTGTGGAAGAGCAATTGGCTAAAGGCCACATAGAGGAGACCACAAGTGCATGGAATTATCTGGTTTTTGTGATAAAGAAGCCGGGGAAGGACAAGTGGAGGCTGCTCCAGGACCTCCGGGAAATAAACAAAGTAATTGAGGACATGGGGTCTCTCCAACCTGGAATGCCTTCTCCAACAATGCTTCCTAAAGAGTGTCAATTGGCTGTTCTAGACATCAAGGACTGTTTCTTCCACATTCCCCTACACCCAGAGGATGCCCCACGGTTCGCCTTCTCGGTTCCTACCATCAATCGAGACGCCCCAATGAAGCGCTACCACTGGAAGGTTTTGCCCCAGGGATCAAAATGTAGTCCCTCCATCTGCCAGTGGCATGTGGCCTCATTGCTATCCCAGGTGCGTGCCCAGAGAGGGGAGGTCATCATCCTGCATTACATGGATGATGTGCTAGTGTGTGCCCCCGACAACTCTCTACTCCAAGACACACTTGACCTAGTGGTTAAAGTTTTAACCTCTGCTGGATTTGAATTGCAGGAGGACAAAGTCCAAAGGATGCCACCTTGGAAGTACGTGGGCCTGGAAATTACTGCACGGACCATTGTTCCGCAGAAATTGGAAATTAATTGTAATCCAAAAACCTTAGCAGATCTCCATTCCCTGTGTGGGTCATTGAATTGGGTTAGGCCCTGGCTAGGCCTCACTAATGAGGACCTAGAACCTCTCTTCAATTTATTGAAAGGGGAGAGAGAGCTGCTTTCTCCCAGGGAACTGACCCGAGGCAAAGACGGCAATCGAAAAGGTACAAAACACCTTAGGAGAGAGGCAAGCTCACCGTTACCAGCCCAAGCTGCCCTTCAAATCCATTGTCCTAGGAAAACTGCCACACTTAGACTGGTTAATATTCCAATGGATCCAGGGGCAGAGAGATTCACTCTTAATCATAGAGTGGGTCTTCCTCTCCCACCAAAGATCCAAAACTATCACTAAGCCACAAGAGTTAATAGCTCAGCTGATTCGGAAAGCAAGGATGAGACTGTATGAACTGGCTGGTTGTGACTTCACATGTATTCACCTCCCTGTTAAACTGTCTGAGGAGGGAAGGAACGCTCCTGAAAAATTGACTAAAGAGATGTTGGAACACTTGCTCCAGAGCAATGCCAGTCTCCAATTAGCCCTGGACAACTACAGAGGACAAATATCAGTCCATGCCCCGTCTCACAAGTTGTTCAATGAGGAATTCCACCTCATTCCTCGTGAGGAGTCGGAGACCACTCAAAGCTCTCACAGTGTTCACGGATGCATCTGGGGTGTCCCACAAGTCGCTGATGACTTGGAGAGATCCTCAGACTCAGCATTGGGAAGCTGATGTTGAGTTTGTGGAAGGATCACCCCACTTTGAGAAGTTCTCAGAGCCAATAAACTTGGTGACAGATGCAGCCTATGTAGGGGCGGTAGTGTCCAGATTGGAGCAGGCAGTGCTCAGAGACAACGAAAATGAGCAGCTTTTCAGGTTGCTTTCCAAACTAATTTATTTGATTTCTCATAGAGAACACCCGTTCTATGTGATGCATGTGAGATCACACACAGATTTGCCAGGCGAAATTGCAGAAGGGAACTGTCAGGCAGACTCCCTTACAACCCCAGAAGAACAAGCAACCCCAGCAGAACAAGCACGCCTTCCTGACATCCTCCGACAGGCAAAGCTGAGCCACCAGCAGTATCACCAGAATACCCCAGGTCTAATGCGTCAGTTCCAGCTAACACGGAGTCAGGCTCGAGCCATTGTGGCCACCTGTCCCAACTGTCAGCTGCACACCATGACCTCAATAGGCATGGGGGTTAACCCCCGAGGTCTTGGCAGTTGTGAGGTATGGCAAACAGACATCACACACATTCCTAGTTTTGGTCGCCTCAAATATGTGCATGTTAGCATTGACACGTATTCAGGCGCAGTCTATGCCTCTGCCCATGCAGGAGAAAGGGCTGTGCACGCCAAACAACACCAAGTGCAAGCCTTTTCAGTGTTGGGGGTCCCTAAGGAAATCAAAACTGATAAGGGAGCAGCGTATAAGTCCAAGGAGTTCCTGGAATTCGTCCAGCAGTGGGGAGTGGAACATAAAACTGGCACCTTCCACTCCCCCACTGGCCAAGGTGTAGTTGAGCGAGCTAATCAGACACTCAAGCAGGTTTTGGCTAAACAGAGCAGTTCAACTGCGTGGATGTCTCCACAGCAGAAGCTCTGCAAAGCCATGTTTACTATCAATTTCCTGAATTGTTCATTTGAGAACATGAGTCCACCTGTGGTACGTCACTTTAACAGTGCTAAACAGTTCAAGTTATCCCAACATCCTCCAGTTTTGATTAGGGACCCAGAAACCTGGGAAATCAAAGGTCCCTATGAGCTCGTTACCTGGGGGCGTGGCTATGCGTGTGTATCCACTCCCTCAGGCCCTCGGTGGATTCCCCAAAAGTGGGTGAAACCGTTTGTTCCCAAACATCCTTCTCCAACTGAAGGGAACGAGGAGCAGGTGGCTGTGGCTTCATAAAGAAGACGCCACCGGAAAAAAGGAAAATAAATCCTCATAGAGGGTGGCATTCCTGCAGATAGAGACTTTTAATAGGTTTTATAATGTTTGTCTTTCCTTTTAGAGAAAAGCTTCCCTTCTCTAAGTACTGTGATGAAACCCATTCAAGTTGTCTTCCTGTTAACACTGAACAGTTTAGCAGATGCATGAATTGTCCTTCAGCCAGATCAAAACATGTAGATCAACCTGGCACACACACTCCAGAATCGTGCTGCTATAGATTTTCTCCTACTACTGCACCAACGTGAGTGACAGGAATTTGAAGGACTTTGCTGTATGGACCTGACCTCAAGAGCTCCTAACATCCATGCTACCCTAATCTGAAGATTGGTTCAATGGACTGTTCAAAGGCTGGGGATTCACAGGGTGGTGGGCAAAGCCATAATTTAAATGAAACTAATATCCTTCTTTCAACTTTGTAAAACAAAAAATGGGGAGATATTGCATTTCCTAGATGCATTGTAAATGGCATATTCCGTGACCCCTGCTATGCCCTGTAGCTTGGTCCCTCTCCCCTCCTGGCCATACAGGGCTGGCTGGGAACCAATTTCTCCCCGCCCCCCTTTTCAGACCCTAGAAAAGATCCGTACCCCCTGACCTCTGTCTCTTTCTCCCTCTCTTTCTCCCTCTTTTCCTCGCCACCCACGAGAAATAAACCCTGCAACTTCATCAGGGAAATGAGCCTCTTTTGTTATCTAATTTAGGTCCATGAGGCAAGGGCCCAGGAGGCTTCATCCTAACACCTGAGCAAGACCGGAGGAAAAGTTGAAGACCCCATTTTTAGGGCCGAGAAAAAGCCTCAGCACTGCTGCTTGTGCTGCTCCTTGGTTCCCTTGCAGCCCGCCGTGGAAATACTGGCGGTAACTTCTAGGCGCCGAGTTGCAGAGAGCACCACGTTAAATGCCGCAGAGAAGGGAAATACAGAGAGCAGAGAGGAGCTGGACGTGGCTTACGTGCAATAAGTACAAGGTGAACCTAGGCACTGTCTCTTCAATCTGGCCCTCTCAGTCCTGGCAGCAACTTTTGCAAGTCGGCAAAGGGAGCTGCAAGTATGTAGAATGGAGGGCAGCGAGACGACGTGTGTTATGCTCCCTTTCAGGGCTGCTGACAGAGGGCTACTTTAAGAATGCCTTCTTCTTCCTCGCGTCCTTCTCACTTCGCACTAGCTGCATGGAGTACACCACAGCAAAGGTGTGAGGAAGGGCAGTGCCCCAGCTTTTGCCATGGCGTGCAATGGCTGGGTGCTACTTTTCCAAACAGCAAGAGCACTGAGAAGTGAAAGTGATTGTGTAGGAGATCTTTGGCAGCTCGTGTGGTCTTCGCTGCACTGCGCTCGCAAGCGGCTTCGTTCTTCACCTTCTGCCTTCTGGACAGAGCTGAACTCCAGCTGTCCGTTTCAGCTCTGCCCAACAGCTTGTCCTCAGTTCTGCGGGAAAGCACGCCCTGTTGCCTTGGCTCCGAGTGCAAAGTCCCTAGCGAGCTCTCACTCAGTGCAATGCACCTAGAAAGACGCTCTCGCTTGTCTTTCAAGGAGCCATTCCTAACAGCAGAAGCAGCAGAAGCACAAACTGGATCACGAGAAGTGACAATGTAGAACACGTCTCTGTCCTGGCACATTTTCGTGTGCGATATGTCCCTCCAGGTCGTCGGTCCATGCGAAGCTCTATGTACTGTGAGCCCTGCTACTTGCAGCTGAGAAGGACCATGGAGCTAGCAGCGAATTCGGAGAGCGCTGAGCACGTAGGCAAGGAGTGAGAAGTGCCCCTGCAATGCGGTGTTAATACCAGCTTCCTCGCGGCGGGGGCTGTAAGGGTTGGTCCGAAATTCCCCTCGATTTTGCCTCCCGACCGTCGCAAGGAGAACTCGAGGACCCCCACCCAGGCTGACTCCGAACAATGGTTTCCTGGCCCGGCCAAGGTGGATGCCCGTGACTGTGTGCTGTTGTATTGTGTTCACTGGACTGTGCTGTCATGGCACAAACCAGAGTTTGTGTTGTACCACCAAATGAGGAGTGCTTGACCGTACCTGTCTCCTGCAGCACCACACAATGGTCCATAAATCTTCCTGCCTCATGGCCAGAGGCCACTCGCTTTGGAGAAGGACTATAAAAGAGCAACTCTCTGAGAAACACCCTTTGAGATCTCTCCACTGATGAAGACGCATCTACCCCCTGAAGAAGACCCCTGAGATGTCCCAACCGATGAAGACTCGTCTATCGGTTGACCCGTGAGGAAGCCCGTCTTGTCTGTTGGTAGCTATTTCCCCATCCCTTTCTTTCCTTCCCCTCTCCCTATACTTTGTTTCCTATACCTCTCCCCCTTACCATAACTGAGTTGTTGGCATTTGATGAAATGCATTGCTGTTGTTGAATAAACCGATTTTCTGCTGTTGAATAAACTGATTTTGTGCCTTGCACTTTGCCTGTTTGCACCTTTAAGATGAAAAGAACCATCATGACCCCTGCTCTGTATTAATAGTGGATCGTGAAAGCGGCGCCAGGCGTGGGCGAGGGCGGTGAACGAAGCCACACAAGTACCGTGCTTGTGTGCACCACGTTACAGGCTACTGGGAGAGGAAGGTGGCTGCCTCTCGCTTCCCTTCCCAAGTGCCCTTAGCAGTCGAAAGGAGCAAGCTGAAGCACTGCTGCTTGTGCTGCTCCTTGGGTCCCTTGCAGCCCGCTGTGGAAACATTGGCGGTCACTTCCAGGCACCAAGTTGCAGAGAGCACCACTGTAAATGCCGCGGAGAAGGGAAATACAGAGAGCAGAGAGGAGCTGGACATGCCTTACGTGCAATAAGTACAAGGTGAACCTAGGCACTGCCTCTTCAATCTGGCCCCCTCTGCTCTGGAAGCAACTTTTGCAAGGTTGCAAAGGGAGCTGCGAGTATGTAGAACGGAGGGCAGCGAGACGACGTGTGTTATGCGCCCTTTCAGGGCTGCTGACAGAGGGCTACTTTAAGAACGCCTTCTTCTTCCTCGCGTCCTTCTCGCTTCGCTCTAGCTGCATGGAGTACACCACAGCAAAGGTGTGAGGAAGGGCAGTGCCCCAGCTTTTGCCATGGCGTGCAATGGCTGGGTGCTACTTTTCCAAACAGCAAGAGCACTGAGAAGTGAAAGTGATTGTGTAGGAGATCTTTGGCAGCTCGTGTGGTCTTCGCTGCACTGCGCTCGCAAGCGGCTTCGTTCTTCACCTTCTGCCTTCTGGACAGAGCTGAACTCCAGCTGTCCGTTTCAGCTCTGCCCAACAGCTTGTCCTCAGTTCTGCGGGAAAGCACGCCCTGTTGCCTTGGCTCCGAGTGCAAAGTCCCTAGCGAGCTCTCACTCAGTGCAATGCACCTAGAAAGACGCTCTCGCTCGTCTTTCAAGGAGCCATTCCTAACAGCAGAAGCAGCAGAAGCACAAACTGGATCACGAGAAGTGACAATGTAGAACACGTCTCTGTCCTGGCACATTTTCGTGTGCGATATGTCCCTCCAGGTCGTCGGTCCATGCGAAGCTCTATGTACTGTGAGCCCTGCTACTTGCAGCTGAGAAGGACCATGGAGCTAGCAGCGAATTCGGAGAGCGCTGAGCACGTAGGCAAGGAGTGAGAAGTGCCCCTGCAATGCGGTGTTAATACCAGCTTCCTCGCGGGGGGGGGGCGAGCTCCGGCCACAAGACCTTCTCGTCCTGGCGACAGATCTCTGTGAAGGGCGTAGGCAGAAAGCTTTCATTTTCCATTCGAACTGCGAGAGAGGCCGACTGTTGCACGGAGCTCAGAGAACAAACGTTCACGCCCTAGGCGGGCTTGGGCAGAAGCAGCGTTCTCGAGCGCTTGGCTGCCGGCACACTGCTGGCTGTATGGTGCCGCTTCAGCGGCTTCTGGCCGCGGGGGAGTGAATGCGGCGCCAGGCGCGGGCGCGGGCAGTGAACGAAGCCGCACAAGTACCGTGCTTGTGTGCAGCACTGTTGGAGTCAGTAAGTCAGGAGTTTCTCTGAATCCTTCAGGGAGAGATCAGAATGCAGGGATTGAGTTGAATCATTTGGATGGATTGAAGTATATTAGGCCTCTTATAAGGCAGAGGTGTAGACTTAAGCTATAACATAAGAGAAGGAAAATAAGTAAGTAAATGGAATAAGTTTTAAGTGCTTTTAGTGAGCAAAAGGTCTTAGATGCCTAAGAAGTACTACATGTTCTAGTGAAGGTTGAAAAACATACTAGTGTTTTCTTAGAGGCTCCAAGAATTTAGCTATAGACATAATAGAGTTAGAGTTAAGAAAATTGCTGACATTTTCCAGTTAGAACAAGATAGGCCATGAACGTAATTTATACGTAGCTTGGCGTGTTAAGAAATTAGAATTCTAATAGGTTAAGAAGTAGTGGTCCGAGTCTGCTCCGATTCTACGTCTTAGTTTGCTCATAAGTTTCTATAAAAAAGACGCTTGGAAAGAGACATTGCTTTTAGCCATTGCTTTTATGCCACAGCTTTTGCTCTGCTTTTGTTTTCGCCGCTGAAATCAAGACCCGAGAAGAAGATAGGAGCTGCCCGGCTCCTCCGGCCCTGCTGGGACCACGGGGAGCTTCTGCTTCTGTTTGGGACTTTGAGCTAGAACCTGGAATGGAATTTGTTAGCTTTGACTCTGCATTTGAGACTGATGTGCTTCTGCAATAAATAACTTTACAGCTACTATTAGCTGCTTTGCTTTTTACATAAAAGAAGAAGTAGCCTGAGAGTGTGGGTGCACAAGAGGCACCCGGAGGTCCCCAGAAACCTCACATTTGGTGCCCCGTGTTTGGTGCCATGCTTTCACCTCGCTGTGCAAGGCTTTATATCTACTGTCGGGCCTCCCTGGAACCCTCATTTGAGTGTGGTAAGAAGAAGGCTGGACACCCCACCGGTTGCTGAGAGGAGCAAGCACCCCTAAAAGGTGGATGAAGGGGGCTGTGTCTGGACCTTCTCATTGCCTGTCTTATATTGAGGTGAGCTTTGGGGTGAAGAGTAGTGCCATTTAGAATTAGAGAAATGCGAAATTATATGCCAAAAGAGCAGAAATAAGTCTTTGATTACTTAAAATTCTTTTTAAGAAAGCATTGTTTTAACGTTTCTGAAAAAAAGTTGAAAGAGCTTTTAGTATATGCTCATAGTGTGTTTCCTGATATAGATCTTGATTCTGCCTTAAGTGCTTCTTATTGGGATCAGATAGGATTTATGCTTTTTGAAGATATTACTCGAGGTGATAAGACAGCCCCGTTGCTGTTACCAACTTGGAAGTATGTTAGTGATTCTCTGTTAATGCATAATCGTGTCGATACAGAGGTTTCCTCTCTCCCTTCTGTGATGCCGTTGCGAGCCTTTGAGGGAAATTCTGGTACCGAGCCCCCCCCCACCGCGATCTCGGGCAGCCACCCCACCGCGGTCTCCTGCAGCTAGGGAGGATGGCCCTGAATGCGATCTCGGGGTCTCGCCGCCACGATTGTTACACAGTGAGCCCTGTTTTGCGAGTGCGGGACCTGGTTCTGTCCCACCGGCCCCCGAACGGAGTTTCGAGGGCGAAAGAGCTGCGGGTCCTGTACCGGGTTCCAGTGTCGGGGATTCGGGTGATTGTCAGTTTCCCTCCCCTCCGCGGTTGAGTCGAGCGGCAGCGCCAGTTTTGGCTGCGCTGGAAGCACGTCGCGATTTTTACGGCATGACTGCGGGTGCTAGGTACCTGCCGTGCGGGCCGCTTCCTTTAACGGTAGCTGCTCCGCCGTTTTTTTCTACCTTGCACCGGGACGATGCGGGCTTTGCTGCATTTTACGGGCCTTTTCCACAAATGACTCAGTCGGCTTTCATACCTTATGCCGCGAGTTTGAATTCGGAGCGCATTCGGGGAGTTTTCCATCTCTGCATACTTATCGGGACAGCGCGGAAGTTTTCGAACAAGTGCTGCCTCATGACGTCTGTCCTTTGCATCGGGCAGCCGTCGCATCTTCTGCGCCTGCGGGTCCCCAACCCGGCCCTCGTTGCTGTGTTCATTGTGCACCTACGGAGGCGGAGTTGCCGGTCCCCGCCCACAGCCGGACAGGCAATGTGATCGGGAGATCGGGATCCCCGCCTCCCCCCCGCGTAGCCGCGGTGCTGCGGTTTCTGTGCCTGCATGGGACAACCCTCCTTCTGTGTCCATAGATGAGGCAGAGTTGGCAAAGAAGAGGGGGAATTGGAGGGAGGAGGGGCAGGAAGGCGTGATTGAGGGTGAGAGGGATCAGTGGGCTGTTGAGAAAAAGAGAGGAGTTGATTGTCCCGTTCCAGGGAGATCAGAGGTTCCAACATCAAAGCCAGAAAACTCAAACGGGGAAAGAAGTTCGTCTGTTTTTAAGCCTGAGGATTCTCAGTCAAAGACTCCACAGCATGTTTCTGTAAATTGGACAGCAATGAGGCACCAAGCAATTAAAGAGAAAGATTTTCATTTAGCTACTGAACCGTTATTAGCTCTGCCTGTTAGATACGGCAGAGGAGGAGCGAACCCTAGATGGGAACCAATAGATCATCAAGATGTTAAGGAGCTGAGGAAGGTATTGAAGGAGGATGGATTGGGCTCACCATATTTTAGGCAATTATTGAGAGGAATGTTTAACAGTGTGGATTTGACACCGCATGATTGCCGTTGTATTGCTGGAGCATTGTTGACAGAATCACAGTTAATTTTGTGGGAAGGAAGGTGGAAAAGGTTTTTAAATCAATTAATTGAAGGATATGCTGGGGGTCCCAATGCTCAGTTTACACTGGCAGATTTAGCAGGAGAAGCCCCACATGATAGAACTGAACACCAGGCAGTAGATTTGCCTAGAGCAGTGCTCAATGATATTAAGAGGGCTGCCTGCAAAGCCTTGCTTCTGACTCAGCCAGCGGGGACCCCAGAGGGAGATTTTGTGCAAATTAAACAAGGGCCAACAGAACCCTATGCAACATTTGTTGACCGCCTATCACAGGCCCTGGACAGGCAATGTGAAGATGATAGAATCCGTACACTGATGCTTCAAACTCTTGCTTTCATGAATGCTAATAGTGAGTGTAAAAAAAGGTATTCAAAGCCTGCCAGATTCTAACCCTGATCTCTCACGGATGCTAGAGGCTTGCAGTAAGATTGGCACTCCCCAACATATAGCTACTCTTCCAGCAGATACTATGGGAGAGAAGATTGGGGAAAAACTTAAAGAGAATAATGATTACCTTGCAAAGGCTCTTGATAATATTAGTTCAGCACTTTTGCAAAATAATAAGTTTCAGAAAGATGGTGCTTCTAAAGGATCATGTTATAGATGTGGAAAATCAGGACATTTGATAAAGAATTGCCCAGACCCAGCAGAGAGCAAAAAGTCAACTGGTCGTTGCCCAAGATGCAGAAAGGGGAAGCATCAGGCTAACCAATGTCGTTCTAAATATGATATTGAAGGGAATCTGTTGATGGGAAACGGGAGAGTGAGCGCGCCCCACCTCGTGCCGAAACAAATAGTGGCTTTCCAGCAGCCAGGAGGTTTCCCTGAGGCAGGATACATGAATTATCCGGCCCCATCATACCCTGGGTGGCCAGTCAGTTACCCAACGATCCCACCCTTTTACCCCCAGGGGCACAATTCGAGCTGGCAACTTGCAAATTAACCTGCTTTTTACAGAATTGTCATGCAGTTGTTTCTACAGGAGTGAGGGAACTTCACAAAGGAGACAAGATTTTCTAATTATAGGTAAAGAAAGGAATCGTATTTTGGGACTTGTGGTTTTTCCGACTATTGTTTCAGCAAATTGTAATGAAGAATTGACAGTTTTAGTTCAAGCCTGGTGCCTTCCACTTGCTATTCCAGCAGGAACTCCAATAGCTACAGCTGTTGCTTTGCCACCTAATATAGAGGAGCAGCTTGTTGAAGGTCAACGGATGTCAACTGGGAACATGAATACAGCTTCTCATGTTTTTTGGGTGGAACATATAGGCCGCAACCGACCAAAACTGACTTGCAGCCTAACTCATAATAACAAAACTATTGAAATTACAGGTCTCCTGGACACTGGTGCTGATGTTACAGTGATTTCTTATTTGCTTTGGCCAAAGGACTGGACTTTAATTACTCCTTTAGATCCTATTACAGGTATCAGAGGGGCCACTGTTTGTCAACGAAGTGAATACATGATCACAGTCAGAGGACCAGTGGGGAAGACAGCGGCCATCTGTCCCTTTGTGGTGCAAAGACCCATCACAGCCTGGGGAAGGGACCTGCTGTCTCAGTGGGGAGCAAGGCTGGAAGTGGATTTTTGTGAAAAGCCATGACAGCATTTATCACTCCAAAATTATCCTGGAAAACTAATAATCCTGTATGGGTGAGTCAATGGCCTCTGGAGGAAGAGAACTTGAGTGCTCTTAAAGAACTGATTAGAGAACAACTAAGAAAAGGCCACATTAGAGTGACGAACAGTCTGTGGAATTCACCAGTGTTTGTCATTCGAAAGAAAGCATCTGGTGCCTGGAGGCTGCTTCAAGACCTCAGGAAGATCAATGAGGTAATAGAAGACATGGGACCACTACAACCGGGTCTCCCTTCGCTCTCAATGATCCCGAGAGACTGGCCTCTTGTTATTATTGACTTAAAAGACTGTTTTTTCAATATCCCACTTCATCCAGATGACGCTCCACGGTTTGCTTTTTCTATTGCAAGTATCAACAGACAAGAACCCCTGCAAAGATACCACTGGGTGGTTCTGCCACATGGAATGAAGAACTCTCCTACTATATGTCAATGGTTTGTGGCTCAGGCTTTGGCCCCTGTGCAGCAAAAGCATCCTCGAGCAATGATTTTACATTACATGGACGATTTACTTATTTCAGCTTTGACTCCAAAGGAAGTAAAAGAGGTTTGTGATAATGTTGTTGCAGCAGTTCAGGAAGCAGGACTTGAAATCTCCACTGAAAAAATACAAGAAGTTTCACCATGGAAGTATTTAGGGTGGAGAATGACAGAGCATTCCATCAAGCCTCAGAAAATTCAGCTCCAAACTAAGGTCAACACCTTACAAGATCTGCAGCAACTCTTGGGGGAAATCAACTGGATCAGAGTTACTTTAGGGATTACCAATGATGAATTTGCTCCGGTTTTTGACTTGCTTAGAGGGAATTGTGACATCACTTTTCCGAGATCTTTGACACCTGAAGCTCAGAAAGCCCTTGAAAAGGTCACTGAAGCCCTTCAATCTAGACAAGCTCATCGATGTGTGCATTCATTGCCTTATTTTCTTGCAATTTTGGGGGGAAACAAACAGTTATATGGACTGATATTTCAGTGGGACTTTCTGAAAGGGGACTCTTTGTTGATAATAGAATGGGTTTTTTTATCTTCTAGGTCTCCCAAGACAATTTTTACCAAGATGGAAATGTTGGCTCAGATTGTAATTAGAGCCAGGGAAAGGTTAATGGCCATTGCAGGTCGGGATTTTACCATAATCTACTTGCCTTTGAGGAGAGAGTATTTTGATTTGGCATTGCAAAAGTCAGAGGATTTGCAGATTGTGTTGTTAAATTTTTCTGGTATTTGTTCTCTACATTTCCCAAGTCACAAGTTATTGCAAGCAAAATTAAATTTTAGGGAAAAGCCCATTTTAAGTCAAGTGCCTCTGGAAGCTATTAGTGTTTACTGATGGTTCAGGGAGAACCCATAAGTCAGTTATTACGTGGCAAAACGAAAAAACTAAAGACTGGGAGTCAGATATTCAGTCAGTGGAAGGTTCACATCAAGTTGTGGAGTTAGCAGCTGTAGTTAGAACGTTTCAACTTTTTCCAGAACCTTTTAATTTGATCACAGATTCTGCATATGTAGCAAATATAGTAAACAGAATAGAGGGATCAATTCTAAAAGATGTCAATAATGATGATTTATATTGATACCTTGCATGTCTTTATACTATCTTGCAAAATAGAACTAATCCATATTTTGTTTCCCATATTAGGGCTCATTCTTCACTTCCAGGATTTCTGGCAGAAAGGAATGCTAGGGCTGATGAGCTGACAGTGGCTGCTGTTAATACTTTGCCCAACATTTTTGGGCAAGCAAAATTGAGTCATGCCTTCTTTCACCAAAATGCTCAAGCACTTGTGCGGACCTTTCACCTTTCTAAAGATCAGGCGAAGGCAATTATAAGTGCCTGTCCTGACTGTCAATTGGTGCAACCTCCTGTCTCCACAGGAGCAGTCAGTCCACGAGGGTTACACAGCCTTGAATTGTGGCAAACAGATATTACTAAGTACCCATCATTTGGGAAGTTTAAAAACATCCATGTGTCAGTGGACACTTTTTCAGGTGCAGTTTATGCCTCCCTTCATACAGGGGAGACAGCTAACCAGGTGTGTCAACATTTTTTGCAAGCTTTTGCTTCATTGGGTGTGCCTCAGGAGATAAAAACTGACAATGGCCTAGCATATAAGGCCAAAAGATTGTCTGATTTTTTGATGGATTGGGCTGTTCGACATGTTTTTGGTATCGCTCATTCTTCCACAGGTCAAGGAATTGTTGAAAGAACGCATCGCTCTTTAAAACGTATCTTAGATCAGCAGGAAGGAGGATTGGCACAAGCCACACCACAAATGAGATTGAGTAAAGCTTTGTATGTTTATAATTTTTTGAATAGCTCTCCTACAGAGCCTGACCCACCAATTTTTAGGCATTTCTATAACAATACACGGGCAAAATTGAAAGAAAATCCTCCAGTTTTGATCAAAAATTAAGAAACTGGGAAAATTGAAGGCCCATTTCCTTTAATAACTTGGGGCAAGGGTTTTGCTTGTATTTCCACAGATTCAGGACCCAAGTGGATTCCAGATAAGAACGTGAAACCTTTCCAAGAGCAAGAAAGCACTACCCACTCCTCCAGTGAAGAAGCGGGCACACAAACGTGAACTGTTAAAGATCTTTACTTACACCTGATATCTCATGCTTCATCTAAAGAAGACTGTGTGCTCTGTTCTTTTTTTTTTTTTTTTTTTTTCTAAAGAGGGGGAATCAGTAGTATTGTAGAATTTTGTTTTGTATTAGTTTAGGGAAATATGGGGTTTCATTTTATGCTGTGCTTTTATTGCTTTGCTTTGTTTACTATTAGTAGTACAGATTTGCCAATTAGCCAGACTACGACGAATGTTTGGGTGACATTAGCTAATGTGACCGGTCTGGATACTATATGTCTGTCCAACACAACCCCGGAGAAGCCATTTTCAATTTGTTTAGTTGGTGTGACTGTGGATGTTTGGCCAATTCCCATAGAAGTTGATAGAGCTATACGAGGACCTTTGGCAGGAACGCCAAAATGGGACCTTCAAACCCCTGTTAGTACGTGGGAGTGGTGGGTTCCCCATCTTCCTGAAACAATTTCAGAACCACAAGAATTGGACATTTTTGGTTCCGTGAAAATGAAATTTTGTGCTGTGTTTAACTACACAGAAGAAAATCGAGCTTTAGTTAAAGATGTTTCTTCCCATCATGTTATTTATAAAAATCAAACTTTTTGGTGTAATCAGACTTTTTTGGTCCAATTGACGTTTAATAATGTTACTTATCAGTTGCCACGAGGGATGTTTTTTATTTGTGGGGACAGAGTTTGGCCTGCCATCCCGGCGCACATCAAAGGTGGACCATGTAGTATTGGAAAACTTACTTTGCTAGCACCCAAAATGAAGAAGTCTATGAAGTATAGAGTGAGGAGATTTACCCATCTTTACAAACCAGACTGCAAGGATGATTTTACACCTTGGGGTCTTGGGAAGAGACTTCCATCGTCTCTTCTTTTGCCACAACTTAGTTCGGCAGTGGCATTGAAGCAATTAGATCGATTGGGGTGCTGGTTGAGTAAAGAGACCAGTGCTACTTCCCTTGCAATGAGTGATATGTTAACGGATGTTAGCAGTAATAGACATGCAACTTTCCAAAATAGAGCTGCAATTGATTTCCTTTTGTTAGCCCATGGCCATGGATGTGAAGATTTTGATGGAATGTGTTGCATGAATTTATCTGATCATTCAGAATCCATTCATAAAAGTATACAACTTCTTAGTGAAGGTATGGCAAAGATCAAAATTGATGATGGAACTTGGTTAGATGATTTCTTTAATGGATTAGACCTGAAGTCGTAGGCAAAGAAGCTTTTAAAAATGGGTTTATATGTTTTAGTTATTATAATAGTGGTACTAATTATGGTGGCCCATTTTTTCCGATGTATTCGACGGATAATTGAAAGATCTGTTGAGGGGATCTTTATGGTCGAAAGAGGAGGGGGAGATGTTGGAGTCAGAAAGTCAGGAGTTTCTCTGAATCCTTCAGGGAGAGATCAGAATGCAGGGATTGAGTTGAAACCTTTGGATGGATTGAAGTATATTAGGCCTCTTACTTATAAGGCAGAGGTGTAGACTTAAGCTATAACATAAGAGAAAGAAAATAAGTAAGTAAATGGAATAAGTTTTAAGTGCTTTTAGTGAGCAAAAGGTCTTAGATGCCTAAGAAGTACTACATGTTCTAGTGAAGGTTGAAAAACATGCTAGTGTTTTCTTAGAGGCTCCAAGAATTTAGCTATAGACATAATAGAGTTAGAGTTAAGAAAATTGCTGACATTTTCCAGTTAGAACAAGATAAGCCATGAACGTAATTTATACGTAGCTTGGCGTGTTAAGAAATTAGAATTCTAATAGGTTAAGAAGTAGTGGTCCGAGTCTGCTCCGATTCTACGTCTTAGTTTGCTCATAAGTTTCTATAAAAGAAGAGGCTTGGAAAGAGACATTGCTTTTAGCTATTGCTTTTATGGCACAGCTTTTGCTCCGCTTTTGTTTTCGCCGCTGAAATCAAGACCTGAGAAGAAGATAGGAGCTGCCCGGCTCCTCCGGCCCTGCTGGGACCACGGGGAGCTTCTGCTTCTGTTTGGGACTTTGAGCTAGAACCTGGAATGGACTTTGTTAGCTCTGACTCTGCATTTGAGACTGATGTGCTTCTGCAATAAATAACTTTACAGCTACTATTAGCTGCTTTGCTTTTTACATAAAAGAAGAAGTAGCCTGAGAGTGTGGGTGCACAAGAGGCACCCGGAGGTCCCCAGAAACCTCACACACCACGTAACAGGCTACTAGGAGACGACTGTGGCTGCCTCTCGCTTGCCTTCCCAAGTGCCCTTAGCAGTCGGAAGGAGCAAGCTGAAGCACTGCTGCTTGTGCTGCTCCTTGGTTCCCTTGCTGCCCTCTGTGGAAACATTGGAGGTCACTTCTAGGCTCCGAGTTGCAGACAGCACCACGGTAAATGCCGCGGAGAAGGGAAATACAGAGTGCAGCGATGAGCTGGACGTGGCTTACATGCAATAAGTAGAAGGTGAACCTAGGCACTGCCTCTTCAATCTGGCCCCCTCTGCTCTTGTAGCAACTTTTGCAAGTCGGCAAAGGGAGCTGCAAGTATGTAGAATGGAGGGCAGCGAGACGCAGTGTGTTATGCGCCCTTTCAGGGCTGCTGACAGAGGGCTACTTTAAGAACGCCTTCTTCTTCCTCGCGTCCTTCTCACATCTCTCTAGCTGCATGGAGAACACCATAGCGAAGAGGTGAGGAAGGGCACTGCCCCAGCTTTTGCCCTGGCCTGCCTCTGCTGCGCCTTTAGCTTCACACCAGAACAACGGCATTTCTTACCCAAAAGGTAAAATAAGTGTTAGTAGCCTCAGTATTGGCAAGTGCCTAGGCATTAACTTGAGAGACCACGTATGAGGGAGTCTTTAGAGATTTCCTCCCCCATGGAGCAGGTGTATTCTCATTCTCATGCTGAACTGAAAAGTCCGGGCATGGCAATTCTGGCCTGCCTTGTACAGAGACGAATACAAATGTGGGGCTACGATCCTCTGTTCCGGAGCTCTGGTTCCGGGTGTGCGGTCCGCCATGAGCCAGCAGCAGCCGCAGAGGACACTGTGGATTGTGGATGGGGCTGAGCTGGCCCAGCGCCCCCCGTTGGTGTGACAGCGGCAGGAGTGACGTCCGAGCGGCATCACCTGAAGGCCCCATGGGGGGCGGGGAGAAAGCCAGGAGTGACCCTGAGCGACACTGGAAGCTATATCCGTCGCACCCGGAAGGCCTGAGGTGCATCGAATTTCATGGGTAGGAGGCTGCTAAGCTGCTTTGAAAGCTGGAGATCCTCTGCTCTAGGACAGACTGGGAGAGCCGAGGGTGTCCAATGTGGAGAACAGAAGGCACCAGGGAGACCTTCGAGCCCCTTGCAGTGCCTGCTGGGGCTCCAAGATAGCTGGGGAGGGACTTTGGAAAAGGGTCTGGACTCGCAGGACAAGGGGGAATAGCTCCACACTGCCAGAGGGCTGGGGTAGATGGGATATTGGAAAGGAATTCTTCCTTGTGTGGGTGCTGAGGCCTGGCACATGTTGGTCAAAGAGGCTGTGTGGGAGCCCCATGGCAGGAAGTGTCCAGGGCCAGGCTGGAGCGGATATGGAGCAACCTAGACTAGTGGAAAAGTGTCCCTGCCCATGTCAGGATATGGGAAGAAGATAATCTATCATCTCTAAGGTCGCTTCCAGTCCAAACCATTCTGTGATTCTAGGATTCATGCAAGGCCCTTTTCCAAGTGAAGTGTTGTATCTCTTGGCTCCCAGCTTGTAGTTGCCAGTTCTTCTGGAAGCAGGCCTGGCCAAGCAGCTGTGATGAGCCATGGGTTCTCAATAGGACGAGTGTGATATATTTGCAGTGAGGAAGGCTGCAGACAGATCTTCAAGGCCCAGGTAAAACAAGCAAAGGATTGAATAAAAGCCAAAGGTTGGTTGTGTTATTCAGTTTGCTGGCTGTTGAAATGGCCCCAGGTCATTTTCAACATTTCCAATTTGGATTTGTTTGAGTAAAAAATGAATCTGTTACCTCCAGCGTAGGCTCTCCAATGCATCTCCATGTGCTCCCATCTCTTTGTTGTATATCAGGTTCTATTAACTGAAGACAGAATCATAACACAGTAGTAAAACATTTAGAGGTGTAGTTAGCCAGCTTCAGGAGTTTTCAACGCTGCTGTTGACTTTTCTGGTAACTGTAAGCAAGGCAACACAATCCAGTTACTCCACTTTTCCTCTCTGAGGAAAAGATGATCTTTTTTTTTTTTTTCTCGTTTTAAAAATAGCCTCGAATGAAGAGAGTTACGCATGTGGCATGTAGGATTCATTATTTTACCTTTCTCTTCTGCTGTCTTTCGCGTACTGGTTTTTTTAATTTCTTTTGTGGCTGTTCTCCATTCAGTAGGTTTGAAAGGTTTCTAATTGGTGAGATGATGCTTCTTTGAAGGCTCACTTAGCCCACCTTTTGGGTGAAGGAAAGAAGAAGACAAGGTCCTCTAAGAAGAGTAAAAAGCATACTTTAAAGAGACATTCAGAGATGTCTGCTGATGCCATGCAAATACCGTGTAATCAGCAGATATGTGTTGTAAAGACACCCATCAGTGACTTCACAAGAAAGCCACACTCAAGACAGGTAAAGAACAGAAGCATAAAACCCCAAAGGTATGAAATGGACAGATTTTCATTGGGAATGAGCAACTCCTGAATTCTTGGTTCTAGAACTAGGGGCTTGTAATAAATAGACTTTCTCCTTGCCAAATGTAAATTTGGTGTAATGAACTGCTCACTGCCCGTTGAAGTGCAGGGCTAGTAGACTAATATTTGCCATGGCAGGCATATTGTATGGCTTTCCTGTTAAAAAGAAATTGGTTTTGCTCATAGCAACCTAGATATGTACCCAGTCTGACACCTATTTTTTAGGCTATATTTCCATGTAAATGGCTTCCATGATGATGCAGTAAGTTTATGTCATGAACAGGAATGAAGTGATTGCATGCATCCTTTTTTTCCCCAAGCCAGCTGCTGAATAATGAGACAGAGACTATCACTGATGCCAAGGATTGCCCAAGCTTTTGGGAAAAGCACTGGGCAGATAAAGCCTATTTCCACATTTCTTGCTAGCGTCTCCTTCAAAGTTCATGGGTTTGTTCATCTTTTAGAGCTGTTCTAGATGTCTTTGTAGTTTACATGTACTAAATGTAGCAGGTATTGCTTTCATGCCGTCCTAATAGATTTGAAGTTGGCATCTACTCAGGCTTCAATGTCTCAGAAGAAGCAACGTTGATTCTTTGAATTCTATTCTTGAACGTGAGAATGATACTTATGAAGCTAATGAATTAATTAAATCGAATTCACTTGAATGGAAAAATTGTCTTGTTCATGTAGATTTTAACTTGGGAAATTGATATTTGAGTTCTACTTTTCATTGTTGTTGCTTTTCTGTATTCTTTGCACAGATAGCAGATGTACTGACCAAGTATTCTGTGAAACTGGAGGAAATGTCTTTCCTCTTGGCAGCTGATTTTCACAAGCTCATTAACGCTAAGGCCATGGTAAATGTTTTACCTGGGGCAAGATAACAGTCTGAATATTCCTAGAATGTCTTTCTTTCCCCAAATGAAATTCAATTTTTACGCCTATCAGTCACTGAAATATAAAATAAATTTCTACTTGGCAGGGTATTGGTTATCATTTGTGTTCTTTTCTCCCCTCATTTTCTGTAGAAGAGACAATTTTTTGTTTGTTTTTGTATGTCGTATTCTGCATCTACTTCTGGTTTTATTTTTTAATACACTGAATATGAAGAGAGCACTGCTGGATAATGAGAGGGCAACTGCCAAGCTACTCTTGAATCGAATGAAATCAGAGCTTGAGAAAGAAGAATGGCATCAACTGAAATGGCAAGGGAGAGTCAAGGACTGGAAGCTCATGCAAAAGAAGTGTGTAGTTCAGAGTTTCAGGTCAGAAATGTGGCAGTCTTCTTTTGGACAATGAGCAACACAAAGTGGCTAGTGTTCACTTTTGGTTTCTATCAAATAATACTTGATCATTTTTTCTTTCTACGTGATATCACATATGATATCACATATATCATGTGATTCCATTCTACATATCTACTTTCCATCCTGCAGAGAATTTATGGCAAGTGAAGAAATACATAATCCCCAAACTGTGAATATGGAAAAGTTGATAAAGGAACAGATGGTACTCAGTGAACAGAGACTGAGGGCTTTGCGATATATTGGGTATGGCAAAAGAGGGTATAGCATAAAGGAAAACAATTGTTGCTGGAGTTAATGAAGGACTTGGCTACAAAATGCACTTTGCTTCCTGTCAATGTGTGATTGCTAAATGCAGCAGTAAGGCAGGGTCTACATCTATTTCTGTACAGCTCTTTTGAATGGAAAAAATGCATTCTTGATTTTCAGTGCCCCAGCTACACTTAATAGGTGGCGATCAGGCTCTAAAAATGGAGGAATGCAGAAGTAAATCTTGAAACATAGTAGAAATGGGCAAATATGGGTGGAGAGCTAGAAGCTGGTGCTTTTGTCAAGGCATATTTTCTCAATGGCGTGGGATTTTATTGCGTAATAAATTAAGAGAGGAGTCTGGATAGAAATCTAACGTTGCTACATTTGAATATCCATCCTGAACACAAGACACATTGGTGTGGGTGCAATGCATTATGATCTTTACAGGGAGGTTTTTTAACGGTGGATGTAGGAACAAGGTAGATGACAGTTCCTAATCGGGGAGTAAGCTGTTGGCCTTGAACAACAACAATCTGAGGTTTATTTTCATTGCCATGATGGCTGTAAATAAAAGAAAGCCCAGTAGTATGGATATTCTGATTCATAATTTTATATTTGAAGTACTGACTGGTTTGTATTTTAGGATACCTGACTCTTGATTCCTACTTTGATAGCACCTTGTTGCCTCCAACACGTGCCAAATCTGATGAAAGGGAGTGGTGCAGAACTCTGGAGAACTGAAACAAAAGTCTAGGTAGGTCTGGAAATCCTAAGAACAGTCTGGAATTCAAGCAATATTTTCTTTTCTCCCGGGCAACGATGAGGCAGACAGTTGCTTTGAGAGTGCATGTTTGCTCTATTCTTTGTTCCGTGTGTTCCCACATACCTTCTCAGTTGCTTGGAGGTGGCAGTAAGAGCCAAAGAAGCTGCCTGTGGCATGGCTTTCCTTTGGCCTGTACAAACACCTGTGCATGGTGAGATCTAGCAGGAACTGGCTTGGTTAGAATGAATCTGGGGGAAATCAAAAGTTAATTTTGACATGGATCCGTTCTCAATCATACAAAAATACTCCTTTTTAACTCTTGCAGAAGAAGAGGGGAAGTATGAGAAGAAGAGGGGAAGTATTGGAGATACTTCCTTTCTCTGTGTCCTTGCAGCATGCCTTCCCTCTCTGTGTCTGCCTTCTCTTGCTCCAGAGCACATCCTGTTGGCATGTTTGTAGCCTGTATGGTAGCAAAGAAGTTGGTAGTGGTTGTAAGTACCTTGCTACTTTGAAGCATAATGATAAAGAGCTGTGTATGAAAATGTCTTGATTTCTTTGGCTGGTAGTGTCTGGTGTCTGTAGGCAAAGGTCTGTAGGCACTGCTGGGATCTGTTCCGTGTGCTGAGATTCAGCACATGGCCTCTGTCATGTTTCCATGTCACTCTGCATTATGAAAGATGGGAATTTTGACTGTGGTCAGTTCCATAGCATTCAGACAGCCCTAATGTGGAGTGCGTGGAGAAAATGAGCATCCAGTATGAGCTGGTCGAGGGCAAATGTCAGGACAAAGGGCAGCTGTGCAAGTTGAGTGCCACAGCTTTTGGCTGTGATAGCCGTGGTCCAATGCGTCATTAGAGTGAAATGCGTCTGTGGACGCACCAAACATTGAGATAACAAGTGGAATTCGTTTTTAACCTCCGCCTTACTCTGTTCAAAAAGTAAGCCATCCGTTTGGTTTCACAGCAGTAGTTGGTATTTGTACTTGAAATGTGGAAAAGCTGTAACAAATGCCGGTAATGAAGGGAGTGCTGTCCTACGTGAATGTGGAAGATGCAAGGGGCCTCAGCCCTTGTGCTAAATGTGTCCTATCTAGGGGAAGAAATTCCACCTCTGCCTCAATTTCTCCCTTTGTGTCAAACCAGATGGTATTGTTTACTAATCTAATATGGCATGTAGGAGGCTGAATCTATCTCTGTCCATCACAAGAAAAGAAACACTACATTTAGCCAGGATCTCTGAAAGCCACACATATTTCTTCTGTGCATGTCAATAATTTGTTCTTCTTTTCCTTCAGATGACCCTGTTGGATATGAACATTTGCACAGCAGAAGATGCTGAAGTTGTGCACTCCAACATGCTTCAGATGACTGAGAAACCAAAATGTCGATTTGCAGAAGAAGTGGAGCACGTCGATGTATGTTTCTTTTATTTGATGACATATATTTTCATCACTCCTTGGGATTAGTCTGTTCTACCTGTGCTCCCACCTGCAATGCCTTCTGCATGGTAGGCTATTTATGTCTCCTTAGAAAGAGGTCCATAGTGTGACAAAACACTCCAAAGAAACAGTTTGGTGTGGAAGAGTTTCATGTGGAAGTGTTCATAATTCTTGTGTTTATTATTTGTAATATAAATAGATTGTATTTTTATGATCATTTCTGTCTGAAATATATATGATAGCGATGAATGACGTATGGCCCAGTCTGCTTAAGATCAGACTTTAGGAATAGCTGGAAATGATCTCTCAAATGTCTTCCAATCTTTTCTATACATAAAAAAGTCGGGAAGTCGTTTCTCAAGGGATAAATTATAGAATGTGATTTGGTGCTTTATGGTGCCAGAATAAACAGAAGTTTTGATAATCCGCATTCTTAGCAGTTTACTCGGAGACTGTTGTTTTTTACTCTCCAGATAGAAGATGCCATGTTGGATACCAGTCGTAAAATTCCAGGCAGCCTTTTATCATATTACATATCCTCTTACTCATTCATTTCACCTTCCAGCAGTTTAGAAAGAACTTGTTCACTTGAATGTTTTTCTTTGGAGTGATTTTAAGGAGACGGCTAAATGGCCATAATACAGGTAGAAACATAAAAGCAAGGGTGTGCTATAAAGACAGGACTTCTTAATGCAAAGAGCCCTATGAAATTCAAAACACCTGCTATAAAATTAAAAATATGATCTTTGACTTTTAGATGGGAATTTCTACTCTTCAGTTTCATTCTGTCAGGTGCATTTTTGCTAACTGCTTGATTCACGCTGAATGGACAGTCCTGTCTTATTCTTGGTATGGCAACAGTGATAGAGATCACTGCTGCTTTCTGTAGAAAGTGGCTGCAAGTTGCTATTACGAGATCTTGTGCAGGTCTAGAGTCTGATTGGATGTGAGGTTCTCATTGTTTCAACAAGCAACTTTGGGTGGCAGTGTCAGAGGTGTTCATTATCTAGGAAGATTTTCATAGGCGATGAGTTTTGCTGAGGTAGCTTTCTCTTCTGGGTGTAGAATATATGTGCATAATTAACTTCCCTGAATCCTAAATAGTTGGGGAGATGTTAGTATCTATGAAACCATTTTTACTAGCTTTTTTATGTGGCCTTAGATGATGAAAGAGATCTGGTTACAATTTTAGAAAAAACGAAAACGGTTAGCTGTGAGGAAGAGCTGAAGGAGTATTTGGAGAACACCCTTTCTTCTTGAGATCAAATTAGAACAAGGTATGAATTTTGTATCGTCAACTTAAAAGGTAGAGCATCTTTGAACATTGGTTGTACTACTTAGGCCTTGTTTTAATGCTGTTGTGTGAAGGTATGGAAAAAGAGTGGTTTTCACTTCATGTAAAAATATAGAATAATATCCCTACTGAACAAGGTTAAGGCAAATAATGCCCACGGTTTAGGAATGGGACAAAGGAAGACTGCTATCATTCAAAAACCATAGCACATCAGTATTACTGTGCATACCATCACATTCATGCCTTATTCAGAAGGTCAAAGTAGTAGCACAGATTCTTGGATCACCGGAATCAGAAGTTGGTCTGCACCATCATCTCTTCACTCATAGATTTGATCTCATTCAAAGTTCTAGGAACTCAGAAGTTGAAGATAGCCAAGCACTTGCAACTTTAAAAACCATCTAAAAATTGGTACAATACCGCTCTCCTTCCTGAAGTTATTAGCAGCAGCTCCAAAGCCATTGAGGAAGCAGCACTGTTTTCACACAGCGAGGAGGTCTTTCTTACCTGCTCGATCAGAGGCACATTAGAAGAGCAGTATGGACCTGAGGGGCAGATGCATGCACCTTGACACACCTAGCAGTGGGACTTTGGTTAGAGCTGGAGGTTTGATAATCTTCCTAATAATTTGAGCAGTTAAAACAAAGCCAGAGGTAAGAGACCAAGTGAAAATACAATGCCAGGTTGCAGAAAGAGAATGTTACCTATCTGAACACCTACATAAATTCCCCATCATTCTCTTTGTTTAGGAGACCAAGCCAATGTCCGTGTAAATGAAAACAAGTGTGAATATTGATTTTTCTTGAATCAAGACTCAGCTTTATGTCCAAGTCAAAGGCCAATAAACCAGAAAGGCTCCGCTGAGCACAGTGCAGAACTAACATGGAAGACAGTAATTTGACCTCTTATGTAAGCAGTGTTGGAATGGCTCCCCATACAAAAGGAAAGATGTCAAATGCTTCTTTGGAAATATTTTAACTTCTGTGCATTTCTTTCTTTGTAATGAACTAATCTCTAACAAGCCAGGACGTGATTGTGTTCAGTAGAAACAGATAAATGGCAACATTTAGCCTAATGGTATTATGAGATTGATCAGGAAGTTCGATTTAGATTTAAAGGCACTGTAGTCATATTTAATTTTATTTCTCTCCGTACTTGAGCCTCTTAAACAGGGACCTTCAATTGGACAGGAACGGGACACTGAAGCAAATTGTAATGGATGACGTAATGGCTTACCCGGAGGCATTTTGTGGGAATTGATTTCTTCTAGGTATCCATCAGCCAGCATTTTAATGTGAAGGAAATCTTCAAACAGGTAAAACAAAAATTCCCGTTGGTTTAAAACCTGACTGCTATATTAATTTTTCACTTTTGAGAAAATTTTCATGACCTTTAAAATTCAGACTATATCAAGTATTGTTTCAGCAATTGAAGAAAGTGCTTTTGATAGAGATAGGAGAGGGAAACCAAAACATTTCTCAGAGCCACACTTTGAACTCTGTCCGTGTTAAAAACGGCACTTGAGCAAATTCATTTGCCTTTGGAATAGAAAACGACAAGGTAACAGGCTTATCATTACGGATTTGAGTGTTCCAGGTTCTTTAGATAGTAAGTGATCTATTCAAGATGATCTATTACTGAAATAGATCCATTTTGAGAAGGGATATGTATTTCTTAGAAGAAAGCAAATCCCTATGTTAAAACGGAGTGGTGGGTGTTTTTTGTTGTTGTTTTGCTTTTAGAACTTGCAAGGCACAATCGACTTCATAGTTCGAGATCCAAATAAGACCACGACATTCCAAACAGGTGTTTCTTTTTGCTTGTTTTTCAATCTGTATATTTTTGGATTGTAACCAGGAGAACTGTGCTTGAACTGGAAAGAAGTAGCGGAGGTTTCAGAAGTGGAACATGCAGTGGAACAGTAAGCTGAGAGCATTGTGCAAGGAGAGGAAAGAGGGGAAAATGGTAAGAGTTTCTTGAGTCGGAAGGGACCCCTAGGGATCGTCAAAGTCCAGTTCCTGGCCCTGCACAGACACTCCAACAGTCCCACCCTCTGCATCCCTGAGAGCATTGGCCAAACGCTCCTGGATCTCTGGCAGCCTTGGGGCTGTGCCCATTGCCTGGAGAACCTATTCAGTGCCTGACCAGCCTCTGAGGAAAAAAACCTTTCCCTGATAGCCAGCCTAATCATCCCCTGACACAGCTCCCGGCATTCCCTTGGCTCCTGTCCCTGATCGCAGAGAGCAGAGAGCAAAGCTGTCCCTCTGCTGCCCTTGAGAGGAGCTGAGAGGTCCCAAGTGAGGTGTGAGCTCAGTGTCCTCTCTGCAGCTGAACCAAATGCCCTCAGCAACTCTTTGTATGGCTTCCCCTCCAGCCTCTTCACTATCTCTGTGTCCCTCCTTTGGCCATTTCTCCAATAGCCTGAGGTCTTTCTGACATTGTGGCATCCAAAATTGCCCCCAGGGCTTGAAGAGAGCGCAGTCCCAGCCCAGAGCAGAGCAGGACAATCACCTCTCTCGAGTGAGCGGTGCCACAAGATAGGGACAGTTGTCAAAAATCAGCTGGAGAAACAAATCTAACAGAGAAACAGGTGATCTAGGCACAGGAAATGGAAGAAGCAGAGGAAGAAGAAGATGAGGAGAGGATTCCTTGTAAAAGTGAAGAAAATGATCATGCAGAACAGGGACTAAGCATTATGCAGGCAAGTGAGCAAGAGAATAAGTTTGAAAGTGAAGGCAGTTTTCTCCAAAAGAAGGAGGAATAGGAAGTCTTTTTGCTGAGAATGAATAGAAAGTTTTGTTCCATTTCATTTATATATGAAGCACCCAGGGCTCTGAATCATGGTTTTAAAAAGTTAAGATTTTTGCTAAGAGTAGAAGTGGTTTCCATGACCAAGATGTAAGTTAGATAGGTAAATGGTGGGTTAATAATTATTAGATGCTTAGGCCAGAGCTAATCGGTATAATTATCTGCTATTATAAATTTACGTACAGAAGAATGTAAAATAAGTAAACTGCTAACCATGAAGCACGGAGCCTTGGATCGTGCCAGAGGGTCACTGAGACCTGATGAAGACTCTCCTGACTTCATTCTTCGAGACCACTGACCCAATTCAAGAGAAGAGCTGTGCACGGGTGAAGGACTAATGGGCTCATTTTAATATGGGATGGGGATGGGAGGTGCTGGGGTTATGCATATGTATTGTATGTAAGATCTTGGGGAATAAATAGATGGCAAAGAACCTTGTTCAGGGCCGTCACGCCTTTCGGAGGTGACTCCCGTGCCGGCCGCCGGTGAATAAACATTCCACTTTCTAACTTTAATTAGTTAGTCTTTGTCCGTGATTATACCGGGTTTTTTAATGATTCAGCTCTAGATCCTATTGTGGGAAAATGGAGTGTGTAAAGTTGCCAATCATTTTGGAGCGAATTTGGAGGTTTTTGGGGTCCCAGGTGAATTTTGGGTTGAATTCTGGGGATTTGGGGGTTCCCAGGTGAATTGCGGATGGGGTAGGGGAGATTTGGGGAGATTCAGGTGAGTTTTGAGGGGTCCCAGGTTGATTTTGGGGGAGAATTTTTTGAATTTTGGGGGATCCCGGGGAGCGAGGTTTGGGGTTCTGTTGATTTGAAAGTAAAACCAGTGCGAGACTCCAAGTCAATAATAAAATTTAATAGGAGAAAAGAGAAAAAATAAAATACATGCAATAATATAAAAGAAAAAAACACCAACAAAGTCAGAAATACAACCTGACACCCTGTCAGTCAGGGTGTTGGTAGCATTCCATATAAATGGTGGCTGCAGTCCTCCTGGATGACAGATGTGGTTCAGTTGAAGCAGTGCTCCTGTAGAAGGTGCAGTTTTCATCCGAAGATCCAGCGATCATGTGGAAAAAGGTCCAACTTTCCTCTGGGATCCAGTGGAAACGACTGCCTTGGTGTTCCAAATCTCACTTTTTATCTAGGTAGGAAATGTTTGGCTACTCCCCCTGGCTGGAGCATCTCCCAATGGGATGATGTAATCTTGTCAGTCACACAATAGGACTTAATGGCCCATTAACAGAATATATCTTCTGGAGGAAGGATGGGTTGTGAAAAGATAACAGTGATCATCCCCCTGATCTTATCAGATGGCACATCAGCAGAGGATATCTCCCACAGAGAAAAGGATCACCACCACTCCCACATTTTAACAGATGGTGATAGAATACACATTTTTGCATTGCACCCCAGGACAGGGGTGAATTTGTGGAATGTGGGGAGTCCCGGTTGAATTTTAAAAGGTATTTGTGGAATTCTTGGGATCTCAGGGGAATTTTGGGGGGAATTTGGTGAATTTTAGAGTATACATGTGAATTTTAGGGTTCATAGGTGAGTTGTGGTGATGCCAGGCAGATTTTGGGGTGAATTCTGTCGATTTTGGGGTATCCAGGTGAGCATGTGGGAGTTTGGGAGAATTTTGGGATGAATTTGGGGGCATGCAGGTGGATATTCCGGGGAATTTTGGTGATTTTTGGGAGTCCCAGATTGGTCTTGGAGTGAATTTGGTGGATTTGGGGGTATCTGGGTGGGTTTTGAGGGGGATTGGAGACATTTTGGGGTGAATTTGGAGATGTTGGGGGGACTGGGTCTAGGGGGTGATTTGAGGGATTTTGGGGGTTGCAGGTGGGATTTTGGGGTGAAGCCCTGGGATTTGGGGGTCCCCCGTGAATTTTGGGGTGAATTTGTAGAATTCTGGGAGTTTCCAGTTGAGTGCTGGGCATCCCAGGGGGGACTTCGGGGTGAATTTCGGGGATTTTGGGTTTCCCAGGTGAATTTCTGAGGTGAATAGGTTCAAAAAGGTTTTTTTTGAAAACAAGTTAAAGCCAGAAGGTTATTAAAAATTAATAGATGTGATGCAAGTAGTTAATATGCAGACAATACACAGCGAGACAAATCATGGGAAAAATACAGTGGTAACACATGAGTGTGTGAGGATGGGATCAGTATAGCTAAGGCTCAGTTGAAGCTGAATTTGGAAAAGCATGCTAAAAATAAGAATAATAAAGGCACCTACGGGTATTTCAGTGGGAAAAGGAAGATGAAAAGAAACCTATCACAACTCCCCTATTCCCCCCCCACCCCCATAAGCCAGACAGGACTAGTGACAACAGACAAGGAGAAGGCTGAGGTACTCAACAAGTGTTGGTCTCAGTTTTTACTGCCAGTCACTATTTCCACATCGGTCAGGTTATTGGACTGGTGGACTTGATTCTAAGCCATAGTAGCAGGTCAGCTTTCAGACCACTTGAGGAATCTGAGCATGCAAGACCATGGGACCCACCCAGAAGCATGTCAGGGCCCTGAGAGAACTGGCAGCTGTAGTTGCTAAGGTGCTTCCTCCATCATATTTGAGAAATCAAGGCAACCAGCTGAAGTCTCCAGACACTGTGTTGTATTGACTCCAATACTCTTGGTCTTTTTTGTAAATCTTAGAGCTCTGAGTCAATTTCTGCAGAGGATTCCCAATGCAGTTTCAAAAATGGAATCTTTGTTATTGGTCCTCATGTTGGTCTTGGATATTTCCATTTTCTGCACTCCTATATTTTCGAAACATTTGTAATGACTGAAAAGAAAGCTGAGACGAGGCATTATGCTCTTTGCAGTGATATAAATGGACGAGTATTCTTTTCAGACAAATATATTTTTGCTGTGTCTAAGCACATGTGCATACCTGTGTTTGATTTATGTGTCCAGGTTTTGGCAATGGGGCAGCCACAGGGCCGTCCTGTGACAATGGCGCAGGTGCTGCCCTGTCCCATTTTCTTCCAACTGCCTCCACTTCAGGATGTCCTCCCTGCTGAGAGAAGAGGTTGGGACAGCACCTTTAGAAATGTGACTTTCTGGGGTTTTTTTTGTTTTGTTTTGTTATTTTTAAAGTTACTAAAAACATTCACCCTGATTTTTTTATGAGTTGGGTTTGAAGTTTTTTCACTTTTGGGTGGGGTTTTTGGTGGGCTTTTTTGTCTCTTTGGGGATTATTGGATGGGGTTTTTTGCGTGTTTGATTGGTCTGCTTTTCTTGTTTGACAACAAACAATTTTAGCAACAATACTCGTGGCAGGGTACAAGAAAGGAAGAGGTCACATGAATCCCCCCCCCAGCAACAGACAATACCTGATGGCTCCTCTGCCCAGCTTACTGACTACACTGGAACCCACTGTCCCCCGAAGATACTCCCTTCTCCCTGCCACCAGCCATGATGTGAGATGGAATAGAATAACTAAGATTAAGATTCTCCCTATGTAACTCCATCATACTTCGATTCTGGGAAAAATATTTCTTGAAGTTCTATCATTTCAGATCATTTGAATTTGAATTTGCATACTAAAAAGTCTAGCTAGAAACTCTTGACAATATTAATAGCCCATTCTAGAATGTCCGAGATGATATACACTTCTTTCAAGAGAATGTGATACCTCACTTGACTTCTCCAGAATTTCAATGAACAGCTTGAGTAGTCTACAAGATTCTTGCTGCCATCTGGATTTCCTGGTATTTGGCTGGTCTATGTAAGCCAATCAGCTATTCAGCAGAGGGAATATTAGTGTGATACTTGATGGTATGCGAGATGGAACACAGCAATTTATGGCTTTTTGCATAGTGATGAAGCTGTAAAGAAAGCTCCATAATGCTCAGACAAGGGGGCTGCTGGACTTGAAGCAGCAAAGGACGAAAACGAACCAGTGAAAAGATGTCATTGAAAAAAAAAAGCCAGGTGGGGAGCAAAGTGATACTTCAGGGCAGTTTACTGAAAGAGGAAATCTAGCGAAAAAAAAAGTCCAAGAGTGAAGGAATAACAGGGAAAATGAAACTAAGGAAGGAAATCAATCTCAGCTCATCATTTCAGAAGCTAACAAGTTGTCATTGCAATGATGCATAAAGTGAGAAATAATAAATATGTCTGCGCCAAAATCTGAAATATGAACTTTATTGCATTCTGTCTTTCACAGAATCATACAACAGTCTGTGATTAAAGATCATCTAGTCCAACTTCCTTGCCAGGTAGATCTTACAGTAGATCAAATTGCTCAAGACTAGCCAAACTGATAAGGAGCACTCTCAATGATGGGGCATCCACAACTTCTCTGGAACACCCGTTTGAGTGTCTCACCAGCTTCATTGTAGAAAAGTTTTTCCTTTTAGCCAATCTAAACCTAGTCTCAGTTTGAAAACATGGCCCCTTGTCCTGTCTCTGCAAACCTTCCTAAAAAGTCTTTCTCCATTTGTCTTATAACCTCTTTAAATATTCAAAGGCCACAATACTGTCTCTCCAGAAACCTCTCTTCTCCAGGCTAAAAGATCCTACTTTTCACAAGAACCAGGTCATAAACTGAGATGGAAGACATCTCAGGAGATCAGATCATCCAACAGCTCAGCGTAAGAATAGCTCTGAAGTCAGATCAACTAGCTTAGGGCTGTGTCTGTTTGAATTTTGAAAATTAGCAGGATTTGAAATGCTTCAAGGAAGAGAACTCTGGGTGGCTCCAGAAACAGCCTGAGAAACTCGAGCAAACTCGAAACGTCAGAAACTACCACTGCTGTCTCTCCCTAAGCCCAAGCAGTCACAAAAAAAAGTGTTCCCAGCAGGCTGGGATAGCACACATATACACTACATATACATGACAGGCATGGCCAGCAGCCACATCCTGCTCCTTTCTGTGGCTGGCAAGAGTGAGACTGGATGTTTACATGTGGGCAAACTGGGTCCCTCCAGCAGCTCAGACACTCAGCCTGCCCGGTGACCCCACTGAATTCCAGTATTTGCACTGTCCCAAGGCCACAGCACTACTCCGCTTGCTGGCACAGACCATCACACCCCTCCTAAATCAGTCAGGACTCCCCTGGTCCCACAGCCAGCAGCTCACTTGCTCTCCCCCAGGCCACTGCCATTGTTCACCAACTTCTCCACTTTGATCTTTGCTGGTGCTCTCAACACTGGCACACCCAGATGTTCTGCAGCTGTTGTCTCCTGGTGGAAAGGACTTGTAAAGCCATGTTTCCTAACAGGACTTCCACAACCTTTCAAAGCAACCTTTTCTGGGGTATGAACAATCTCATTCAAATGTCAACATTTCTTTTCCCATATGTGAAATCAGAATTTCCTTCTTCCGGGCATGCCCAAAACAAGGCACAAACTACATTGCGCCTTCTGTTACACATGCTGACTTCTTTGTAAACAATGCTAGGAGAATACCTGTTTTGATCCAAGCTAACCTCTGGCCCTTATAGTGCTTTCGGTAGTTAGTTTTGCTTTGCTATTTACTTGGTGTCCCATTGAATTGTTGAATCATAAACAGACTATCTGTCTGTATAGCAGCATAGCAGTGATGAATAAATGCAAGAGAAGGAGCAAGGTGATTGTTTGCTAGACTCTTCCTAGAAACTGAGAAATCTGTTACTTAATGCTGACCACAGCAGATGGAGGAAGCATCCTACATGATGACAAAGCAATGAAAGTGTAATCGCTTTTATGATTACAGTCAAGGCACTGCTTTTGCCACCATAAGTGGAGTGCAGGGAATCTTAAAAGACGACACTGTAACTGTTGTCCATGCTCACTGAGAAAATAATGCTTTTACAGCACAGCAGGTCTCACCGCAGCTAAATCATGGCTTCAACTGTACACCGCCTTCAAAAAAGCCCACAAAAACACAAATGAAAGGATTTGGAACCCAAGGGAATCTTAGATGGTGGCATCAGCGCACTTTGGATTCTTTCCAAATTCTCAATTCCATTTTCTTCCAAGCCAATTATCCCACCTAATCTGAGATGTAATTTATGGATTTCCAACACATCTAGATACCTTGGTATTAGATTGCCACTATGCAAAAAGACAGAAACAAGCAGTTAATTTCAGACTGAAACCAAGGGTGTTTGGAACAGCAATATTTGGACGTAACTATTTTTAATAAAACAAAAACTTTTAGGACTTAGCCATATATTTTTGGAGGTTGAAAAAGTTTTACACACAAAAGTCCCTAGGGAGCTCTCACTCAATGCAATATGCCTGGAGAGGCGCTCTCGCTCATCTTTCAAGGAACGCTTTGTCACAGCAGAGGCACCCAGAGCACAAGACGGTTGACGAAAAGGGGCAGTGTAGAACTCTCTGTCTGTCTCTGTCTCTACTCAGTGTAGAACGTCTGTGCCCTGGCACATTTTCGTGTGCGATATGTTCCTCCAGGACTTTGGTCCTTGCGAAGCCTTATGTACTGTGAGCGCTGCTACTTGCAGCTGAGAAGGACAGTGGAGCTAGCAGCGAATTCGGAGAGCGCTGCGCACGTAGTCAAGGATCGAGAAGTGCCCCTGCGATGCCGTGCTAATAGCAGCTTCCCCGCGGCGGGGGCGAGTTCCTGCCACAAGACCTTCTCGTCCTGGCAACAGATCTCTGTGAAAGGCGTAGGCGAAGAGCTTTCGTTTTCCATTCGAACTGCGAGAGAGGCAGACTTTTGCACGGAGCTCTGAGAACAAAGGTGCACGCCCTAGGCAGGCTTGGGCAGAAGCAGCGTTCTCGAGCGCTAGGCTGCCGGCACACTGCTGGCTGCGTGGCCCCGCTTCAGAGGCTTCTGGCCACCAGGGAGTGAAAGCGGCGCCAGGCGTGGCTGAGGGCAGTGCACGAAGCAGCACAAAGTACCGTGCTTGTGTGCACCTCGTTACAGGCTACTAGGAGAGGAAGGCAGCTGCCCATCGCTTGCCTTCCCTAGTGCCCTGAGCAGTCAGAAGGAGCAAGCTGAAGCACTGCTGCTTGTGCTGCTCCTTGGTTCCACTTGCAGCAGGCTGTGGAAACATTGGCGGTCACTTCTAGGCGCCTAGTTGCAGGGAGCACCACGGTAAATGTCGCTGAGAAGGGAAATACACAATGCAACAAGGAGCTGCACATGGCTTACGTGCAATAAGTTGAAGGTGAACCTAGGCACTGCCTCTTCAATCTGGCCCTCTCAGTTCTGGCAGCCACTTTTGCAAGTCGGCAAAGGGAGCTGCGAGTATGTGGAATGGAGGGCAGCGAGACGCCCTGTTGTATGCGCCCTTTCAGGGCTGCTGACAGGGAGCTACTTTAAGAATGCCTTCTTCTTCCTCGCGTCCTTCTCGCTTCGCTCTAGCTGCATGGAGTACACCACAGAGAAGGAGTGAGGAACGGCACTGGGCCAGCTTTTGCCCTTTTTTTGCAATGGCTGTGTACTACTTTTCCAAGCAGCAGGAGCACTGAGAAGTGAAAGTGATTATGAAGGAGCTCTTTGGCTGCTCATGTTCTCTTCGCTGCACTGTGCTTGCAAGTCCGGTGCCCTGTGGCTTCCTTCTTTGCCTTCATTATCATTTAAAGCAGATTTGAAGCCCTTGAAGACTGGTGGGGAGAACTTCAAAAACCCTGTGATGGGTTGGGGGATTTCACTTGCTGCCACTTCCTCACAGTAAGTACCATTATTGAAGTAGCCCCAGAAACACACACTTAGAGTGCGATAGCTCTGAATCCATGTGGCCATCTTCCAGAGAAAATAAAAAATCCATGAATTCCTCAACTGATCAATCCACAAAATGAACCGGATAATAGCCACAGTAACCTTGGTTATGAGACTCATGTTTAAAAAAGGCCTTGCAAATGGGAGAGATATAGCAGTTACCACATGGAGGCCAATCCAGGGTGAGCTGGACAGCATGGTGTCACCTACCACAAGCTTGGGTAATTCAAGAACAGTTATCCCCTTTTCTAACCCTCTCTCAATGCCCGCAGGCAATGCCTCACGTTCCGGGCACCAAAATCTGTCTTGGTTTGGAAGACAGGTATGGTCTAAGGAAAGGCAAGAGCCCCTTTCCTGCGATGCAGAGTGCAACCCCCCTCCCTTTTAATTATTTTAGGTCCAAATCAGAGGCCTTCAGGCAGGAGATGTGGGGATAAGAATAACAGTTTTTACTGATATCTAACAAGGCAGAAAACAACAACAGCTATAAAAATTGACAATAGAACTGAACAGTATGACTCAGTTCCAGTCCCTTTTGGCCGCAGGTCGTCTCCCTGTGCTCAGTTACCGGTGCTGTGGGGGCAGGGCAGGTCCCGGGCAGTTGAAGAGGGCTGGAGTGACGGCGACAGCGGCCCAGGGGTGAGAGGGATGGGGAAAGTGACTCCCCCCTCACGGTGTCTGTCGTGGTGCTTGGCAGAGTGTCCGGAGGTAGTAGTGTGAGGTGGGAGAGCAGCAGAGCAATGTCCAAAGGCAGGGAGTGTGGATCTCAGCGCTGGGGTGGCAGGGGAGATGCCAGATCCGAGCACGGGGAGTCCTCTCCCTCCACGAGCCAAACGAGAGAGTTTTCCAGCCCCCTCCCGACCCCCGTCCCACCTTTCCTTTTTCCGGTTTCCCCCCCCCTCCCTCCACCCACCTCCCTGCGAGAGAACATTGCCTTAAGGTGCAGCCACTTAGCATAACAAGGGGCAAAATTCCAGAGAAAGGAAAGGGAAGCATTCAATCCCCAACAATGGAGTACACCACAGCGAAGGTGTGAGGAAGGGCACTGGCGTGCAACGGCTGTGTGCTACTTTTCCAAGCAGCAAGAGCACTGAGAAGTGAAAGCGATTGTGAAGGGGCTCTTTGGCTGCTCACGTGCTCTTTGCTGCACTGCACTGGGAAGCGGCTTCGTCCTTTGCCTTCTGCCTTCTGGACAGAGCTGAACTCCAGCGGTCAGTTTCAGCTCTGCCCAACAGCTTGTCTGAGGCTTTTACTTGGCCCCAAAATGGGGTTTTTCACCCTTCCTCCGGTCTAGCTCAGGTGTTAGGGTGAAGTTCCCCTGGGCCCTTGCCTCATGGATGTAAATAAGATATCAAAAGAGGCTCTTTCCCCTAATAAAGTTACAGGTTTATTTCTCGTGGGTAGCGAGGGAAAAAGGGAAGGGAAAAGACGGAAAAAGAGAGAAAAAGAGAGGGAAAAGAGGGAAAAAGATAGAAAAGAGAGAGAGGCCAGGGGGTACTGACCTTTTCTAGGGTCTGGAAAGGGGGGCGGGGAGAAATTGGATCCCAGCCAGCTCTGTGTGGCCAGGAGGGGAGAGGGACCAAGATACAGGGCACAGCAGGGGTCACGGAATGTACCATTTACAATGTATCTAGGAAACGCAACATCTCCCCATTTTTTGTTTAACAAAGTTGAAAGAAGGATATTGGTATCATTCAAATTATGATTTTGCCCACCACTTGTAGTTGGTGGGAGGGTTAGATTGTTCCAAGTTTTTCATTTCTATGTGATTGACTACTGAGGTAGAGGGAATGAGACTATTAATGGCTTTGAAAACTAAGTGACATCGGATCCCGAACGCTGTTATTACAAGAAAAAGAATAACAAAAATTAACATAATTGTTTTGACTATAGATGTCCACCACCCTGTGAGTCCCCAGCCTTTGAACAGTCCATTGAACCAATCTTCAGATTCTTGCTTCACTTGTCCGATCAAGTTGTTCATGTTTCGGAGGGCAGCATGGATGTTAGGAGCTCTCGAGGTCAGGTCCATACAGCACAGTCCTTCAAATACCTGGCACTCATGTCCGTGCAGTAGCAAGACAAAATCTATAGCAGCACGATTTTGTAGTGTGTCCTGCCTGGTAATTTCCTCGTCTTCTAGGAGGGGGCTGATTGCGGTGGATGTTAAGTTTGTCTGTTTGACTACCCAACACTCTAGGTGGCCCAATTCGCCTAGAGCTTTAGCTGCTGCAACCCACGGAAGAAACAGGGACACAGCAATTCTTTTGGACTTGGCCCAATGGAAAATTTCAGAATTACAGTTTGGGTCCATATTGTCTGCACTTCGTTTTTTGATTATATTACCTGATTTGTTTTTGTGAGTCCAATCGCTAATTAAGGTTTCGTTGGGTGCCAACAGGGACAACCAACCGCAGGTGCATGGCCTTCCTAAGAGCCGAGAAGAAATTCCTGCCCACGCCCGGTCTCCACAAATTAAGAACAATCCCTTTGGGAGGCTTTTGGGGCTTGAATAAGTTGGGGTATCAGCTGCAATATGGCTTATAGTATTGCACCACCTTTTGGCAGTGAATTCCCCACGATGTTGCATTATGTTGTAGAATTCCTTTATGCAAGAAGGTTTTGGGAAGATCCTAAAGTGAATGCAATATTGTGCTGGGTAGGAACCTAAAAGTTCTAATTCTTGGGGTTCTTGAGCTGTTTTGGGCAAACTTGGCAGCAACTCTTCTATGGCGTTTTTATTTACTCCAGCTTGCTGCCTATGATTTTTGTGTGATGAAATGGTGTGTGACTCAGGAATTTCACTGGACATTTGTGTTTCAAAACTGGCTGAATATTCTCCAGCCTTCAATGGGATTCCTACCAGGCAGGTGGACATAGGGTTTGCTGTTGCTGCTGTGGACAGATGTTTTCTTGTTGGAGCGTCTGTGCCAGGGTCACCCAGATGTTCTGACGTGGCTGAGGGACGATCCATGCAGCTGCTAGACTGTTCAGTGTTCACAGGAAGACAGCTTGGATGGGGTTCATCACGGGACTGAGAGAAGAGAAGCTTTTCTCTAGAAGGAAAGACAAACATTATAAAACCTATTAAAAGTCTCTATCTGCCAGAATGCCACCTTCTATGAGGATTTCTTTTCCTTTTTTCCAGTGGCGTCTTGTTTTTGAAGCCACAGCTACCTGCTCCTCGTTCTCCTTAGTTGGAGCAGGATGTTTGGGAACATACGGTTTCACTCACATTTGGGGAATCCACCGAGGGCCTGAGGGAGTGGATACACACGCATAGCCACGCCCCCAGGTAACGAGCTCATAGGGACCTTTGATTTCCCAGGTTTCTGGGTCCCTAATCAAAACTGGAGGATGTTGGGATAACTTGAACTGTTTAGCACTGTTAAAGTGACGTACCACAGGTGGACTCATGTTCTCAAATGAACAATTCAGGAAATTGATAGTAAACATGGCTTTGCAGAGCTTCTGCTGTGGAGACATCCACACAGTTGAACTGCTCTGTTTAGCCAAAACCTGCTTGAGTGTCTGATTAGCTCGCTCAACTACACCTTGGCCTGTGGGGGAGTGGAAGGTGCCAGTTTTATGTTCCATTCCCCACTTCTGGACGAATTCTAGGAACTCCTTGGACTTATACGCGGCGCCCTTATCAGTTTTGATTTCCTTAGGGATCCCCAACACTGAAAAGGCTTGCACTAGGTGTTATTTGGCGTGCACTGCCCTTTCTCCTGCATGGGCAGAGGCATAGACTGCGCCTGAATACGGGTCAATGCTAACATGCACATATTTGAGGCGACCAAAACTAGGAATGTGTGTGATGTCTGTTTGCCATACCTCACAACTGCCAAGACCTCGGGGGTTAACCCCCATGCCTATTGAGGTCATGGTGTGCAGCTGACAGTTGGGACAGGTGGCCACAATGGCTCGAGCCTGACTCCGTGTTAGCTGGAACTGACGCATTAGACCTGGGGTATTCTGGTGATACTGCTGGTGGCTCAGCTTTGCCTGTTGTAAGATGTCAGGAAGGCGTGCTTGTTCTGCTGGGGTTGCTTGTTCTTCTGGGGTTGTAAGGGAGTCTGTCTGACGGTTCCCTTCTGCAATTTCGCCTGGCAAATCTGTGTGTGATCTCACATGCATCACATAGAACGGGTGTTCTCTATGAGAAATCAAATAAATTAGTTTGGAAAGCAACCTGAAAAGCTGCTCATTCTCGATGTCTCTGAGCACTGCCTGCTCTGCCCTGGACACTACCCTAGCTACATAGTCTGAGTCTGTTACCAAGTTGATTGGCTCTGAGAACTTTTCAAAGGCTCTCACGACTGCTGCCAGTTCAGCTACCTGGGGTGACCCTTCCACAAACTCAACATCAGCTTCCCAATGCTGAGTCTGAGGATCTCTCCAAGTCATCAGCGACTTGTGGGACGCCCCAGATGCATCCGTGAACAGGGTGAGAGCTTTGAGTGGTCTCCAATTCCTCTTCTCACGAGGAATGAGGTGGAATTCCTCATTAAACAGCTTGTGAGAGGGGGCATGGACTGATATTTGTCCTCTGTAGTTGTCCAGGGCTAATTGGAGACTGGCATTGCTCTGGAGCAAATGCTCAAACATCTCTTTAGTCAATTTGTCAGGAGAGTTCTTTCCCTCCTCAGACAGTTTAACAGGGAGGTGAATACATGTCAAGTCACAACCAGCTAGTTCATACAGTCTGATCCTTGCTTTCCGAATCAGCTGTGCTATTAACTCTTTTGGGTTAGCGATAGTTTTGGATCTTTGGTGGGAGAGGAAGACCCACTCTATGATTAAGAGTGAATCTCTCTCCTCCTTGATCCATTGGAATATTAACCCATATAAGTGTGGCAGTTTTCCTAGGACAATGAATTTGAAGGGCAGCTCGGGCTGGTAACAGTGAGCTTGCCTCTCTCCTGAGGTGTTTTGTACCTTTTTGATTGCAGTCTTTGCCTCTGGGGTCAGTTCCCTGGGAGAAAGCAGCTCTCTCTCCCCTTTCAATAAATTGAAGAGAGGTTCTAGGTCCTCATTAGTGAGGCCTAGCCAGGGCCTAACCCAATTCAATGACCCACACAGGGAATGGAGATCTGCTAAGGTTTTTGGATTACAATTAATTTCCAATTTCTGTGGAACAATGGTCTGTGCAGTAATTTCCAAGCCCAGGTACTTCCAAGGTGGCATCCTTTGGACGTTGTCCTCCTGCAATTCAAATCCAGCAGAGGTTAAAACTTTAACCACTAGGTCAAGTGTGTCTTGGAGTAGAGAGTTATCGGGGGCACACACTAGTACATCATCCATGTAATGCAAGATGATGGCCTCTCCTCTCTGGGCGCGCACCTGGGACAGAAATGAGGCCACATACCACTGGCAGATGGAGGGACTACATTTTAATCCCTGGGGCAAAACTCTCCAGTGCTAGCGCTTCATTGGGGCTTCTCGATTGATGGTAGTAACGGAGAAAGTGAACCTTGGGGCATCCTCTGGGTGTAGTGGAATGTGGAAGAAACAGTCCTTGATGTCTAGAACAGCCAATTGCCAATCTCTGGGAAGCATTGTTGGAGAAGGCATTCCAGGTTGGAGAGACCCCATGTCCTCAATTACTTTGTTTATTTCCCGGAGGTCGTGGAGCAGCCTCCACTTGTCTTTCCCTGGTTTCTTTATCACAAAAACCGGGAAATTCCACGCACTTGTGGTCTCTTCTATGTGGCCTTTAGCCAATTTTTCCTCCACAAACTCCTCAAGCGCCCTGAGCTTCTCCTTACTCATCGGCCACTGTGCTACCCACTTTGGGGTATCATCTAGCCATTTCAACTTTTGGGTAGGGCGCCCCACAGTGGCTGTTTCTAAAAATTTCAAGGAGTTTTAGGAATAATCAATTTTACCCCCCACTGGGACATGGTGTCTCTCCCCCATAGAGGGCATTTATAATCTGTAACAAATGGACGGATAATAGCCAATTTTCCATCCGGCCCCTCAATTTGCATGATGCTTTTTGATATTTTTGCCAATTTGACTCCTCCTACACCCTGGATTCTGCCTGCCACAGGCTGAAGTTCCCAACGTGACGGCCACATCCTTTCAGGTATGATAGTCACATCAGCACCTGTGTCCAGTACCCCCTCCACATGCAGGTGATCTGATCCATGGGTTAGGTTGCATGCCAGAGAAGGTTTGTCCTCACCCACCACTTCTGCCCAGTAGACTTCAGGTGATTTTCCATCTACTGGGAACTCCGCTGGAACAGGAATGGCCTGGGCAAGGATTTGTCCCTCAACCAGGTAATATGGTGGTAGAGGACATCGTGCCAGGAGAATTAGGCCAGTTATGGTTCCCTTGATGGTCATGGGAGCTACCTCAATCTCTGGGGGTGTGTGTGCTGTGTCACCGACAACAAAGTACTCACTGTCCAGTTTCATGTGGTTTAACGTCACGTCCTGTGTACTGTTAGGTAAGTCCACTGTTATGACTGTCCAATCAGGTGACCTGAAATGAAAACCTTTTGTAGTCACAAGCCTAAAACGGCCTAGTGGCTTCCAAACCTTGTTAATTGAACATTTGATATTTTCATTGCCATACATCTCCACACCCTCTATCCCATCCTCCCCCTTTTTGTTTATTAAGAGAGAGTCCTTTGCGAGTGTGGAGCCCGCAGTATTTATAGCCGAGAGCGCTATGGTGTTAATGGCGGGTACGCACTGTAAAGCGAGTTTTTTTGTTTGTTGGTCTTCTTCTGTTTTTGGTTGTGTGGACAGTCTGTGGTGAATTTTCATGGCTGCTTGCACTGGAAGCAGATGATGTGCTGCAGTTGCTCTGGTGGCATTGGTTGCTTCTTGGCTTCTGGTGTTACAGCTGCCATGGTTTTTGGGTGTGCCAGTCCTGGATTTCTTTCGTGTCCACTGAGCAGTTCTGCTTTTCTGGCGCAGGCTTCTATCATCTGTGCTAAGCTAGGTGCTGGCTCCAGGGGAAGGCCAAAGATAACCCTACGGCCGGTTTCATTAGCATTCCTCTGAGCCATTTCTTTAATTAATTCAGCTTGTAATACTGGATCAGACACTTGTCTTTCTACTTGCGTACGAAGGCGGTCCACAAACTGTAAGAAATTCTCAGAAGTAAACTGTTTAATGTTAATATAACTGCCTTTAGTATCTACTGTTGGTAATTGATTAAAGGCTTTTTCTGCAACATTGCATATTTTATCTAAGACAGACTTAGATAGTACTCTGGTTTGGCTTTCAGGGCAATGCCAATCTTTTTCCCCACATAGGTGTTCATATGTCATATCATTATTATCAGCATCTTTTGCCTTATCTGAGCTTTTTAAAAGCTCTAGTAAAAGCACTTTTAAAAATCTTTTCCAGAGACTTTCCCATAGATCATATTCTGAAGGAGTTAACAGACATCGGAAAAGCTCTTTGATATCATATGGAACCAGTTCGTTTGAGTTAAAGGTGACTCTCATCATGCCTTTAAAGATTTCACTATTTCTACCAAATTCTCTTTGTACTTTACAAATTTCTTTTTTATCTTGATAGGACAAAGGTTGATAACTTCTTCTACCATTCCTCTTACCAAGATAAACTACAGGAGCAACTGATGGTATATACTCTTTTTCCTGGTGTTGACTTTCAGGGTTGGGCATCCCCCCCCACCCGGACCGGGAGGCTGCCCACCCCCCCCCCCCCCCACCACGGGAGCACCATCCATCCCCCAGGGGCTGTGAGCTGATCCCTCCCAACCCCCACCCTCACTGGCACTGAAACTAGCAGGGGGTCCACTGCCCTCCCCCACCCCGCAGCAGCTTGGAGTGAAGGAATGTGAAACCGGAGAGGGGGAGGGGTGGTGGAATCCAGGGTTGCAACACCTGTGGGCGGGGTCGCCGGGTGCCGTGCAGGGCAGGGTCTTGGAGGGGGGAGGGGGCGGTGGAGGTGAGGGCAGGGATGAGTTATGGGAGGGGACAGGCTTATGGTCAGGGACCGGAGGGTAAAGGGGGTTGCGGGATGAAGGAGGAGACAGGTGGCTGCCACCATATGGGGGACCCCCCCCTCTCCCTGTACCGCATATCCAATGCTATCTGGGACCCCGATCCTGACCTGTCGAGATACGGCCACGTGTCCGTGGCCCGGAGGGGAAGGGAACAAGGAAGGAGAGGTGATAATTTTTGAAAAATTGTCAGAACCGGGATACTGGGGAGGATTCGGGGATTCAGAACAGTTACAGCCGTGCTGGGCACCCTACATTTCCAAGGGAGACCCGAGGGTGCTTTCCAGGTTCTGGTTATAGGGTTTTTGGGGAAGGGAAGGTGAGTTTGAATCATTTTGCTGCTGCTGTCTGTTGTTTTCTGTCTGAATTAAAAGTTTCCGAATTTGTAAGAATATCGGGAGGAATACAGAGGCAGTTTTATCTCCATTTTCTACTTTTAAAGTTAATAAATCCCCTATTTCATCTCAAAATGAAATCGAATTTATATTTTGCAATTCAAGGTCAGATTTTTCAACAGACAGGCAGCTGGCAAAACGGGCTAATTTTTTATTAGATATTAAAACATTTCCTGAACTTAATATTTCCTTGAGTTGTTTTTTTATACTCTTTTGTAAGGCAGATTGCTGTAAGCCCATGGTGTTAGCAATTTGCACTATATCCACCCCACTACAGTTAAAACACAGGAAAGGAGTTAGTTGTTAAGATGTGCTAGGTACTCTACGGTTTTTAGGCTTTACTGGATGCGGAGCCCATGTTTATTTCGCCGGTTTTTGTCAGTAAAACCTACGTGGCACCCGCACCTCTGTAGGGATCGACCCCACCGCAAAAAACCGTAAAAACCGCAAAAACTGCAAAAAAAAAACCTCCCTGTGCCGCAGCTTTGAAACCGACCAAAGCTATCTGCCTGCCGCGCCCGGCCTGGGGTCGCCACGTCCAGCCCCTTCCCCAGCCCCCGCGCCGCACCACGTGGCCGCGAGCTCCCGAGCCGTGCACGCTGCAAACGCCCGCCCCGCCTCTCCTCCCGAGAATGGGTCTGGGCCGGCAAAATGCCACTGGTGAGACCCCGCCGAGGAGCTCCGGGAACCACCCGCCACGAAAGGACTCTTTCACTCACCTTTCCTCTTGCAGGCAGAGACGTCTGTGTAACTCTAGTGGATCCACGTCCAGAACCAACCTGTCTGGGCTCCTGACAGGCTGCCGGTTCGTCCTGAAAAGTCTTCGAACTGCACAAACTGCAGCTTAAAGAAATTTAAGCTAGTTGATCAGCTCCCAGGCTTGTTGAATCCCGAAAATAGGAGTCACAGCGGAATGTGGGTGCTCTGTAGAGACCACGCACTTGGAGCGCCAACTGAGGTTTTTACTTGGCCCCAAAATGGGGTTTTTCACCCTTCCTCCGGTCTAGCTCAGGTGTTAGGGTGAAGTTCCCCTGGGCCCTTGCCTCATGGATGTAAATAAGATATCAAAAGAGGCTCTTTCCCCTAATAAAGTTACAGGTTTATTTCTCGTGGGTAGCGAGGGAAAAAGGGAAGGGAAAAGACGGAAAAAGAGAGAAAAAGAGAGGGAAAAGAGGGAAAAAGATAGAAAAGAGAGAGAGGCCAGGGGGTACTGACCTTTTCTAGGGTCTGGAAAGGGGGGGCGGGGAGAAATTGGATCCCAGCCAGCTCTGTGTGGCCAGGAGGGGAGAGGGACCAAGATACAGGGCACAGCAGGGGTCACGGAATGTACCATTTACAATGTATCTAGGAAACGCAACACTTGTCCTCAGTTCTGCGGGCAAGCACGCCCTGTTGACTTGGCTCCGAGTGCAAAGTCCCTAGCGAGCTCTCACTCAGTGCAATGCACCCGGAAAGACGCTCTCGCTCGTCTTTCAAGGAGCGATTCCTAACAGGTGAAGCAGCAGAAGCACAAACTGGATGATGAGAAGGGACAGTATAGAAGACGTTGTTGTTTTTTATGATGTTTTTGATACTTGGTGTAGTGAAGAGACAACCTGGTGTTTTGTAACTAAGGAGTGCCTCCCAAGTAGTTTGGTCTCTTCACACGCACAGGGAAGCGAAGGGGTGCACACAGCGAAAGCTGTTTCGTTGTGTGTGGTAACTTAAGCAATAGACCTCCCTGTTGTGGTTTTTACTTATCCCTTCACAAAATGACTGAGAATTCCACCGTAACAGATAAAGCTGCATTTTATGCTCTATTAGCTAAGTGTAGCGCCAGACCGTCCCAAGGTGGGGAGGAATGGGTGAACAGTAATTGGTTTAATCTGGAGAATGTGACTGATAGAATATATTCTTTGCAACATGAATCAAAGTTCAAACTGGGCAAAAATAAAACCATACTCTGCTCAGTTTTGGGAGCTTGTCTTACGGCAGCCATAGAAACTCGCTCTAAGCGAGTTAGTGAAGAAAGTACAATTATAGATTCTTTGCAAAATCTTGTTCAAATTCTGCAAAAACAATTAGATCAAGAAAGGAATGAGAACCGTTTGTTGTGAGATGAAAATCATTTGCTACAGGCTGCCCTAAGAGAAGAAAGTACCAAAAAAGTAAAGCAGAATGAAACACACACAGAAACAGAAGAGAAGGAGATTGTTCACATTGATCAAATTTATCCCCAAAAGGAGTTAACTATAATGAAAAATCTTGGGGAACACTGCTGTCCAAAGTTGAGACCTATGGTTAAAACACAATATACTTATCTTGGTCCTGATGATTTTGTACCAAACACTTCTACAAAAGAAATCCCATATTCTGCCACTGAATTAGCAAAACTGACAAAGGAATATGGGCGACTCCCTCATGAAACAGAGACTGAATATGTATTTCGAGTGTCTCTTACTGGGGGAGATCAGATTGGATTATCAGAAAGTGAAGCTAGTGGGTATTGGGGACATGGGGTCTTCTTAACAACCGGAGATAAGAGCTACCCATGGTCCTTGACCCAATGTGCAGCTTTTTGGGCAGGGGGCTTTACCCCTTGGAAAGGGGAGACCCTATAGCTTTAGTTGGTACTCCCGACCAACTTTTGGAAAACATTCACAAAGCTGCTTGCCTGCAAATGATACATGAGAGATAACTGACTACCACCTATGAATCACCTATGCAATTGCCTGTAATGCCTGAAATCATGACCCCTTTAATTCGTGGTCTCCCAGAAACACTCAAATCTACCGCAATTCTCCTTCAAAAAACTATCGCATCCATGACACCTGTAGAAAGATTAGATCGATTTCTTGGAAACTCACGTGAGCGATCTGGTTCCGTGGACTCTTTCCCTCCCTATGAATCCCCCTCTAGACGGACTCCAGAATCTCCTGACAATAACCGTAAAGTTTGGACATGGAGCGAAGTTGCAGAGGAATTGTTGAATTACAGCAGGAAATATGGACCCGTAAAAGTCCCATAGGATAAAGTGGAGAAATCTAAAGGTGTTAGACACATTGTTTCTCCTAGTGATAAGCCAGAAAGGGGGAAATTGATTACTTCTCGTCAGTACTGGTGGTCGTTTGGGTTAAAGAAACAAATTCCTAAAGATGTTATGGATGGCCTGCCACTTGACAAGTTGATAAAAATTGTTGTGAATTGGCATTGCCCTAAGATCCTTACATCAAACTCTCCTACTGTCCAGCCTAGTGCACCTCCTCCTCCACCGGTTGTGGTCAGTGAGTCAAACTTAACCCCTCCACAGATTCTGGGCAGTGAGCCAAATCAATCTCCTCCACAGGTTCTGAGAGCTGAGTCAGAGTTTCCTCCTTCTCACTTTTTGGGAAAGGAAAGGAAACGGCTTCAGAAGCAGGGAAACTAGAAACCCCGTCTCTCGTGGGTGGGCAGAGGCATGGGGGGGGGAACTGGTTATTCATTAGAACGCTCACCAGAAATCCTAATACTGGGGACCTCCTGATAACAGCAATGGTTGGCCCTAAAAGATCACCTGTTACCTTTGTGGTTGACACTGGAGCCCAAATTTCTGCACTAACAAGAAAAGCTGCTCAGAAATGTGGAGTTGTTCCAACAAGGAGACAATGCTTTGTTCTCAATGCCTTGGGGACCACAGAAGCTATGGATATAGTTCTGATAAAAATCTTACTACCTGGAGAGGAGAATTTGTTACTTATCAAAATTGTAATTGGAGAAATTCCAAATGATTTATTGGGAATGGATGTCCTTGCTGGAAGACAGTGGGAAGACGAGGAGGGTTGTCTCTGGTCCTTTGGCACACCACGTTTTAATATTAATCTGCTTCAATCCGCACCTTCCTTACCTTTCAGTAAAATTATTAATGTGAAACAATACCCACTTCCCACTGGTGCCAAAGAAGGAATCAAGCCAGTTATTCAGGACCTGAGAGATCAGGGAGTGATAATTGACATTCATTCTCCCTTTAACTCTCCAGTGTGGCCAGTCCGTAAACCTAACGGAAAGTGGAGGCTGACAGTAGATTTTCGCAGACTAAATGCAAACACAGATCCTCTCACAGCAGCTGTCCCAAATTTAGCTGAACTTATAACTTCAATTCAGGAGAAGGCTCATACAATCATGGCAACTATAGATGTCAAAGACATGTTCTTTATGATACCTATACAGCCAGAGGACATGGACTGTTTTGCCTTCACATGGGAAGGACAGCAATACACCTTCACTAGGCTTCCTCAACGGTACAAACACTCCCCTACTCTAGCCCACCATGCTTTAGCACAGGAAGTAGAAAAGATACCCAAACCTGACAATGTTGCTGTCTATCAATACATTGATGATATTCTGGTGGGGGGAGATGAAATAGAAGTAGTGGGGGATACCCAACAGAAAATAATCTCTCATCTAGAAAGCCCTGACTTACAAATTCTCCCAGAGAAAATTCAGAAACCTTCTCAGGAGGTGAAGTTTTTGGGGATTTGGTGGAAAGGAGGTATGACATGCATTCCACCTGATACCCTAACCTCCCTAGATCAAATTAAAATGCCTGGATCCAGGAAAGAGTTTCAACAAGCTCTGGGATTATTAGTGTTTTGGAGAAAACACATCCCTGATTTTTCAATTATTGCTAGACGTCTTTATGACTTGCAGAGGAAAAGGGTAAAATGGGATTGGACTCCTTCTCAGGAGGAAGCATTACAATTACTGATTTTTGAAGCAACTGCACATCAAGCTCTAGGCCCTATTCATCCCACAGATCCTTTCCAGGTAGAATGGGGATTTGCCACCTGGGGGTTGTCAGTGCACATATGGCAACGAGGCCCAGAAGGCCCTACAAGGCCTGTTGGTTTTTATTCTCGTGGTTTTAAAGATGCTGAAAAAAGATACACTACCTGGGAAAAGGGGCTTTTTGTTGTCAGCATAGCTCTCATAGAAGTGGAGAAAATTACACGTCAGCAACCAATTGTATTAAGAGGCCCTTTTAAAGTTATTAAAACAGTCACCAGTGGGACCCCTCCCCCTGACGGGGTGGCCCAGAGATCCTCAGTTAGCAAGTGGTATGCCCAGATAGAACATTACTGTAACATCTTCTCTGTAACAGAAGGAGCTGTAAAAAATGTGGCTATACAAGAAACTGAGAACTTGGCTAGCAGCCACGATAAACCTGCCTCAGTAATTAAAGTGGCCCCTCCTTTCTCCCCTGAACAATCAGTGAATTCTTGGTTTACTGATGCTTCTGCTAAACGAGAAGGAAAGGTGTGGAAATACAGGGCAGTAGCTCACCATACTTCATCTGGTGAACGAATTATTACTGAGGGAGAAGGCAGTGCTCAGGTTGGTGAGCTGATTGCTGTATGGAGTGTTTTCAAGCATGAGGTACATAATACCTCTCTTGTTTGTATTTACACTGACTCCTATGCTGTGTTTAAAGGATGTACAGAGTGGCTTCCTTTCTGGCAGCAAAATGATTGGGAAGTTAACAGGATCCCAGTATGGCATAAGGAAAAATGGCAAGAAATTCTAGATATAGCCAATCAAGGAAACTTTGCTGTGGGGTGGGCGGCTTCTCATCAGACAGATGGAAATTTAGCTGGTGAGTGGAATAATGCTGCTGATGAGTTAGCAAGACTAAGTCCCCTGAAAAAGGAACAAATTACAGAGGATTGGGAGCACCTGCTAGAATGGCTGCATATAAAAAGACAACATACAGCTGCGAAAGATTTGTACAACGAAGCCCTTGCTCGTGGCTGGCCTGTCACCAGGGAAATGTGTAAAACATGCATATCAGCTTGTGAACAATGCCGCAGACGACTAGAAAGGCATCCTTTGGAAGATGACCCTTTGCACTTAAGGAAAGGTAAAGGCTTATGGGATGCGTGGCAGGTAGATTATATCGGTCCCTTTAAGAAGTCTGGTGGTAAACATTTCGTGCTGGTAGGAGTGGAAATAATATCAGGGTTAGCTCAAGCTGAAGCCTTTAACAGAGCTACGGGAGAAAACACTGTTAAGGCATTACAAGAATGGTTTGGAACTTTTCCAAAGCCACAGGAGATTCAATCTGATAATGGGTCTCACTTTACTGCTAAAGTAGTACAGGAATGGGCAAGGGAGGAAGGAATAAAGTGGACTTTTCACACCCCCTATTACCCTCAAGCCAACGGGATTGTAGAAAGGACCAATGGTCTTCTGAAGCGACTCCTAAAACCACATGAGGAAAGTTGGGATCTTCGATTATGGCAAGCTGTAAAAGGTATAAATGATAGATGGGGGGTAAACGGGTGTCTCAAAATAACTGCTTTTTGTCCAAAAGCCCCAAGCATAATTCCTGCACTACAGGGACCTAATGATCCTAAAAATCCAGCCCATTACCCTGGGCAACCTGTTTTAGTAAACCTCCCTACTGTAGGAGAAGTACCACTTGTACTAAAAACTCCTCTGAATAAATATGCATGGGTAGCCACCAATGCTCTGGGAAAGGAGCATCGGATAAGTACCCGTTGGATTGTTCCATCATTTTGACCTCCTGCCTCTTGGTGGCAGACTCTGTTGTGTTTACTTTTCACAGAAGAACGCCCAGGGACATGGGAACCAGACAAACCATGATCACCTTTTTGATACTTAGCTGTATCCTACCACAACACCATGGCCAAAACTCGGCCGAGTGGCCGTGGTCTGAAGCTTCCATCAGATATACCAGTGCTTCAGGACCCTACCCCAGAGATCGTCACCCAAGCCTTGGACCGTAGTACTGCACGATTCTGAGGTATACCGTTCAAGTGACTGGGGTTGGGACAAAAAGGACTGAGCTAGGGTACTAATAGGAGCAATTAGTGAAGAAATCAAGGTAGGATGCAGAAAAGTGGAGAAATCCCTTCATGAGAAAGCCACTACCATTGCAATCGCCGGGAATTACTTAAAATCAGATATAACTAGTAGCTTGCACCCTAACATCACGGCGAGTCTCTGCCCCACGACAGTATGGACATGTAAAAAGCAAGTCCCCCTAATACTGTGCTGTGGCCAAAGGAAGGTTGGTAACTATACCTTGGACCCTGACGCCAACAACGTCGAAGTTACAAAGCTTTGTGCGGATGAACTTACTGACTGTTGGCATAACTTTACTTTAACGAGACCAACCTATGTAACATGCTCCTGGCAGAATAACACAACAGATGAGTCCAGCTTGAAAGGTCTGACCTATAGGTTCAAAATAAATGCCATAGAAAAACCCACACTGACCGCAGTAGTTGCATACCATGGTGTAAGCACCCCCTTAGTGATGGATGACAAAACCAAGGTTTTCCCTCCTTTCGTGGTGACGCAAGGTGATGACGTCGCAATAACTTGTAAATTAGTGGCTGGATCCCTCACCGAACCTGCATACAGTTATGGCATAGGACCCCATGGCCGGACTTTATATTGTAGACACCAAAATCAAGACTGTTGGCTAAATTTAACTGCTATACAATTTTCATATAAAGTCATGTGTGGAAAAAACAATACAAAATACTGGGGGGAACTTGATGTTAATGTTGTAACACCTACCACCCAACCACCGGTTGTGTTGAGCCCTACGATTTTTCAATTTGGGCCATATGTAATTAGAAAAACTGGTCAACAACAAATATTGTTTAATCCGGCATGGTCTCTCAAACAAATCAAATTGCTGATGCAAAATAATGTCTCAGAAGTTCAGCCAGCTTGTTCACACTTTCTACAGACTTCTTTTGAGGGATGGACAACCTGGTTGCGGAAACGGAATCCTTCCAAAAAACGAATGGCAAGAGACATAACCGGTGTTGTGGGAACAGGATTGGGAATTTTGAATAGCATTGATTCAGAAGTACTAATGAATAAATTGGCTACCACAGCTGGAGATGTAACCAAATTACAACGGCCCCTGCAAACAACCTTAACAGCTTTGGGGATTGAACAGTGGTTGTTATAAAACATACTACCAAGTTGGGAAAAGGTAAATGTAAATGACCACAAATTGAAAATCGATGCACTTGGTGCTACACAAAATAACATCTCTTTGGCTCTCAGTTGTATCCAGGCCCAGTTGTGGATGCAGTCGGTTGCTGCTTTAATTATAAGAGAAGGTGAGGAAGGCACTCTTCCCACTGAAATTCGAAAGATAGTCTGGGACAGTGCCACTGATTTTGAAAAAGAATTCCAGTCCTGGTGGAACTTAGTAAATTTTACCTATGATCCCAGCACAAACACAGCCACAGCCTTTGTACTGACTATTCGTAATGCTTCAGTGCATTCAATATTCCCCATCATTGCATTAGGGTTGAACCATGACGGAGCTATTCTCTATCCTTTCGAGCATAGGGAATGGGCCCGTCAAATTGGTGGTAGGTGGCAAACTGTCAATTTGGAAACTTGCATTGTCCGGGAACAACAAGGGTTTATCTGTGAAAGTAATGAAATTAGAGCTCAAGATATCTGCTTGGACACAGAACAGAACGTTTGTAACTTTGAAATTCATCCAAAAGAGATTCCTGAAACAGTACTGGTATATGTAGGCAATGGATGTACATGATTTAGAACTGCTTGTGATAATGTTTTCATAGAAAATTTAGTAGTGAATACTAAAAATCATTCTAACTTTTGTTTCTGTAACTTTACAAGGATTTCAGGATGTGATTTTTCCTATGTAGCCCCAGTTACTTCTCACCATCTTTTGCAGTCAAATTACACACTGATCCACCATCTATTGCCCGCTCCAATTGGAATGAACCTCTCTCTGGTGAAGCAATTGATGCTCCACCAAGATCTGATCGAAATTTTGGAGAAGATCAAGAAAAACGGACAGAAAACTCTAATAGCTGTTCATCACAATGTGGAAAAAATACATGGTGTTTTGGAAAGGGTAAAGACAGATGCTGAACACAGGTGGTGGGATACTCTATTTGGGTGGTCACCTACTGCTACAGGTGTCCTGAACAAATTGTGTCATCCCACCATTGTTCTCTTGATTTTGGTTTTAATTGGTTTTGTTTTATCAGCAATCCTATACATTATGAGTTGGAGAATAATGAAACGGTTAGCACAATTGGCATCTGTGACAAATGTATCCAGATCGGTTACTGTTGGCATCCCTAGGGTTATTGACACAAGGTTTTAAATAGGATAAAATATGATTTTTAACTAGAATTGATTATCTTCAAATTGCAATTAAAATTCTTTAATCAAAATTTTGCTTTAAAAATTTATTTCTAATCAAAAATTGAAAAATTAAAGAATTGAACAAATTGTTTAAGATTGATAGTAATCAAAAATTAAATATAATTGATCTTTTTTGTTTTCCTTTTTTCTCCTTTTCCTTATCCTGTCCCTTATCTTTTTCCTACTTCCCTGTCTCTGTTTTCCGGGATATGCTACCAACTTGGACGAGTCCTGAAGACACCACAACTGAAGACTCCACCACGACTCTACAAAGGGGTGCTCTTGACGACGATCGTGAGTCACGGGGTGGTGTAAGGGTCGGTCCGAAGTTCCCCTCGATTTTGCCTCCCGACCATTGCAAGGAGACCTCGAGGACCCCCACCCAGGCTGACTCTGGACAATGGTTTCCTGGCCTGGCCAAGGTGGGTGCTCGTGATTGTGTGCTGGTGTATTGTGTTCACTGGACTGTGCTGTCGTGGCACAAACCAGAGGTTGTGTTGTAACACCAGCTGAGGACTGCTTGACCGTACCTGTCTCCTGCAGCACCACACAATGGTCCACAAATCTTCCCACTTCTTGGTCAGAGGCCACTCGCTTTGGAGAAGGACTATGAAAGAGGGATCCTCTGAGAAAGACCCTTTGAGATCTCTCCACTGATGAAGACCCATCTACCCCCTGGAGAAGACCCCTGAGATCTCCCCACGGACGAAGATTCCTCTATCTGATGACCCATGAGGACGCCCATCTCATCTGTTGGTAGCTATTTCCCGATCCCTTTCCTTCCTTCCCCTCTCCCTATACTTTGTTTCCTATACCTCTCCCCCTTACCATAACTGAGTTGTTGGCATTTGATGAAATGCATTGCTGTTGTTGAATAAACTGATTTTCTGCTGTTGAATAAACTGATTTTGTCCCCTGCACTTTGCCTGTTTGCACCTTTAAGATCAAAACAACCATCACCACCCCCGCTCTGTATTAATAGTGGATCGTGACAGGGGGCAGACCTTCTCGTCCTGGTAACAAATCTCTGTGAAGGGCGCAGGCGAAAAGCTTTCATTTTCCATTTGAACTGCGAGAGAGGCAGACTGTTGCACAGAGCTCTGAGAACAAAGGTGCACGCCCTAGGCGGGCTTGGGCAGAAGCATCGTTCTCGAGCACTTGGCTGCCGGCCCACTGCTGGCTCTGTGGCACCGCTTCAGCGGCTTCTGGCCGTGGGGGAGTGAAAGCTGCGCCAAGAGTGGGCGAGGGCCGTGACAAAGCCGCACAAGTACCGTGCTTGTGTGCACTACGATACAGGCTACTAGGAGAGGAAGGTGGCTTCCTCTCGCTTGCCTTCCCACATGACCCTAGCAGTCAAAAGGAGCAAGCTGAAGCTCTGCTGCTTGTGCTGCTCCTTGGTTCCACTTGCAGTAGGCTGTGGACACATTGGCGGTCACTTCTAGGCTCCGAGTTGCAGAGACCACCATGGTAAATGCCACGGAGAAGGGAAATACAGAGTGCAGCGAGGAGCTGGACGTGGCTTACGTGCAATAAGTAGAAGGTGAACCTAGTCACTGCCTCTTCAATCTGGCCCCCTCTGCTCTTGTAGCAACTTTTGCCAGTCGGCAAAGGGAGCTGCGAGTATGTAGAATGGAGGGCAGCGAGACGCTGTGTGTTATGCGCCCTTTCAGGGCTGCTTGACAGAGTGCTACTTTAAGAATGCCTTCTTCCTGTCGTCCTTCTCGCTTCGCTCTAACTGCATGGAGTACACCTCAGCAAAGGTGTGAGGAAGGGCACAGCCCCAGCTTTTGCCCTGCCCTGCCTGTGCTGCGCCTTTAGCTGCACACCAGTACAATGGCATTTCTTACCCGCAAGGTAAAAAAGGCGTTAGTGTAGCCTCAGGAATGGCAAGTGCCTAGGCATTAAATTGAGAGACCACGTATGAGGGAGTCTTTAGAGGATTCCTCCCCCATGGAGCTGTTGTATTCTCATTCTCGTGCTGAACTGAAAAGTCCGGGCATGGCAATTCTGGCCTGCCTTGTGCAGGGACAAACACAAATGTGGGGCTATGATCCTCTGTTCCGGAGCTCTGCTTCCGGGTGTATGCCGCCATGAGCCGGTGGGCCACCGAGGACACTGTGGATTGTGGATGAAGCTGGGCTGGCCCCCTGGCTCCCGTTGGTCTGAGAGCAGCAAGAGTGGCGTCCGAGCGGCATCGCCTCAGGCCCCATGGGGGGCGGGGAGAGAGCCGGGAGTGACCCTGAGTGACACTGGAAGCGATATCAGTAGGGCCCGGATGGCCCGCGGTGGGGTCGAGTTTCACGCGTAGGAGACTGCTAAGCTGCTTTGAATGCTGGAGCTCCTCTGCTCTAGGACAGACTGGGAGAGCTGAGGTTGTCCAATCTGGAGAACAGAAGGTTCCAGGGAAACCTTCAAGCCCCTTGCAGTGTCTGCTGGGGCTCCAAGATGGCTGGGGAGGGACTTTGGAAAAGGGTCTGGACTCGGAGGACACTGGGGAATAGCTCCAAACTGCCAGAGAGCTGGGGTAAATGGGATATTGGAAAGGAATTCTTCCTTGTGTGGGTGCTGAGGCCTGGCACATGTTGCTCAAAGAGGCTGTGTGGGAGCCCCATGGCAGGAAGTGTCCAGGGCCAGGCTGGAGCGGACATGGAGCAACCTGGACTAGTGGAAAAGTGTTCCTGCCCATGTCAGGATGTGGGAAGAAGATAATCTATCATCTCTAATGTCGCTTCCAGTCCAATCCATTCTGGGATTCTACGATTCATGGAAGGCCCTTTTCCAAGTGAAGTGTTGTATCTCTTGGCTCCCAGCTTGTAGTTGCCAGTTCTTCTGGAAGCAGGCAGGGCCAAGCAGCTGTGATGAGCCATGGGTTCTCAATAGGACGACTGTGATATATTTGCAGAGAGGAAGGCTGCAGACAGATCTTCCAGGCCCAGGTAAAACAAGCAAAGGATTGAATAAAAGCCAAAGGTTGGTTGTGTTAGTCAGTTTGCTGGCTGTTGAAATGGCCCCAGGTCATTTTCAACATTTCTAATTTGGATTTGTTTGAGAAAAAAATGAATGTGTTACCTCCAGCGTGGGCTCTCCAATGCATCTCCATGTGCTCCCATCTCTTTGTTGTATATCAGGTTCTATTAACTGAAGACAGAATCATAACACAGTAGTAAAACATTTAGAGGTGTAGTTAGCCAGCTTCAGGAGTTTTCAACGCTGCTGTTGATTTTTCTGGTAACTGTAAAAAAGGCAACACAATCCAGTTACTCCACTTTTCCTCTCTGAGGAAAAGATGAACTTTTTTTCTTTTTTTTCTCATTTTGAAAATAGCTTCGAATGAAGAGAGTTATGCATGTGGCATGTAGGATTCATTATTTCACCTTTCTCTTCTGCTGCCTTTTGCGTACTAGTTTTTTTAAATTTTTTTTGTCGCTGTTCTCCATTCAGTAGGTTTGAAAGAATTCTAATTGTTGAGATGATGGTTCTTTGAAGGCTCACTTAGCCCACCTTTTGGGTGAAGGAAAGAAGAAGACAAGGACCCCTAAGAAGAGTAAAAAGCATACTTTAAAGAGACATTCAGAGATGTCTGCTGATGCCATGCAATTACCATGTAATCAGCAGAAATGTGTTGGAAAAACACCCATCAGTGACTTCACAAGAAAGCCACACTCAAGGCAGGTAAAGAACAGAAGCATAAAACCCCAAAGGTATGAAATGGACAGATTTTCATTGGGAATGAGCAACTCCTGAATTCTTGGTTCTAGAACTAGGGGCTTGTAATAAATAGACTGTCTCCTTGCCAAACGTAAATTTGGTGTAATGAACTGCTCACTGCCCGTTGAAGTGCAGGGCTAGTAGACTAATATTTGCCATGGGAGGCATATTGTATGGCTTTCCTGTTAAAAACAAATTGGTTTCGCCCATAGCAACCTAGATATGTACCCAGTCTGACACCTATTTTTTAGGCTATATTTCCAAGTAAATGGCTTTCGTGATGATGCAGTAAGTTTATGTCATGAACAGGAATGAAGTGATTGCATGCATCCTTTTTTTCCCCAAGCCAGCTGCTGAATAATGAGACAGAGACTCTCACTGACGCCAAGGAGTGCCAAAGCTTTTGGGAAAAGCACTGGGCAGATAAAGCCTATTTCCACATTTCTTGCTAGCGTCTCCTTCAAAGTTCATGGGTTTGTTCATCTTTTAGAGCTGTTCTAGATGTCTTTGTGGTTTACATGTACTAAATGTAGCAGGTATTGCTTTCATGCCGTCCTAATAGATTTGAAGTTGGGATCTACTCAGGCTTCAATGTCTCAGAAGAAGCAACGTTGATTCTTTGAATTCTATTCTTGAACGTGAGAATGATACTTCTGTAGTTAATGAATTAATTAAATCGAATTCACTTGAATGGAAAAATTGTCTTGTTCATGTAGATTTTAACTTGGGAAATTGATATTTGAGTTCTACTTTTCATTGTTGTTGCTTTTCTTTATTCTTTGATTGGATAGATAGCAGATGTACTGACCAAGTATTCTGTGAAACTGGAGGAAATGTCCTTCCTCTTGGCAGCTGATGTTCACAAGCTCATTAACGCTAAGGTCATGGTAAATGTTTTACCTGGGGCAAGATAGCACTCTGAATATTCCTAGAATGTCTTTCTTTCCCCAAATGAAATTCACTTTTTCTGCCTATCAATCACTGAAATATAGAAGAAATTTCTACTTGGCAGGGTATTGATTATCATTTGCATTCTTTTCTCCCCTCATTTTCTGTAGAAGAGACAATTTTTTGTTTGTTTTTGCATGTCGTATGCTGCTTCTACTTCTGGTTTTATTTTTTAATACACAGAATGTAAAGAGAGCACTGCTGGATAATGAGAGGGCAACTGCCAAGCTACTCTTGAATTGAATGAAATCAGAGCTTGAGAAAGAAGAATGGCATCAACTGAAATGGCAAGGGAGAGTCGAGGACTGGAAGCTCATGCAAAAGAAGTGTGTAGTTCAGAGTTTCAGGTCAGAAATGTGGCAGTCTTCTTTTGGACAATGAGCAACACAAAGTGACTAGTGTTCACTTTTGGTTTCTATCAAATAATAATTGATCATTTTTTCTTTCTACGTGATATCACATATGATATCACATATATCATGTGATTCCATTCTACATATCTACTTTCCATCCTGCAGAGAATTTATGGCAAGTGAAGAAATACAGAATCCCCCAACTGTGAATATGGAAATGGAAAAGTTGATAAAGGAGCAGATGATACTCAGTGAACAGAGTCTGAAGGTTTTGCAATATATCGCGTATGGCAAAAGAGCATATAGAATAAAGGAAAACAATTGTTGCTGGAGTTAATGAAGGACTTGGCTACAAAATGCACTTTGCTTCCTGTCAATGTGTGATTGCTAAATGCAGCAGTAAGGCAGGGTCTACATCTATTTCTGTACAGCTCTTTTGAATGGAAAAAATGCATTCTTGATTTTCAGTGCCCCAGCTACACTTAATAGGTGGCGACCAGGCTCTAAAAATGGAGGAATGCTGAAGTAAATCTTGAAACATAGTAGAAATGGGCAAAGATGGGTGGAGAGCTAGAAGCTGGTGCTTTTGTCAAGGCATATTTTCTCCATGGCGTGGGATTTTATTTGCGTAATAAATTAAGAGAGGAGTCTGGATAGAAATCTAACGTTGCTACATTTGAATATCCATCCTGAACACAAGACGCATTGGTGTGGGTGCAATGCATTCCGATCTTTACAGGGAGGTTTTTTTATGGTGGATGTAGGAACAAGGTAGATGACAGTTCCTTATCGGGCAGTAAGCTGTTGGCCTTGAACAACAACAATCTCAGGTTTATTTTCATTGCCAAGATGGCTGTAAATGAAAGAAAGCCCAGTAGTATGGATATTCTGATTCATAATTTTATATTTGAAATACTGAGTGGTTTGTATTTTAGGATACCTGACTCTTGTTGCCTACTTTGATAGCACCTTGTTGCCTCCAACACGTGCCAAATCTGATGGAAGCGAATAGTGCAGAACTCTGGAGGATTGAAACAAAAGTCTAGGTAGGTCCGGAAATCCTTGGAACAGTCTGGAATTCAAGCAATATTTTCTTTTCTCCCGGGCAACGATGAGGCGGACAGTTGCTTTGAGAGTGCATATTTGCTCTATTCTTTGTTCCGTGTGTTCCCACATGCCTTCTCAGTTGCTTGGAGGTGTCAGTAAGAGCCAAAGAAGCTGCCTGTGGCATGGCTTTCCTTTGGCCTGTACAAACACCTGTGCATGGTGAGATCTAGCAGGAACTGGCTTGGTTAGAATGAATCGGGGGAAATCAAAAGTTAATTTTGACATGGATCCCTTCTCAATCATACAAAATACTCCTATTTAACTCCTGCAGAAGAAGAGGGGAAGTATGAGAAGAAGAGGGGAAGTATTGGAGATACTTCCTTTCTGTGTGTCCTTGCAGCATGCCTTCCCTCTCTGGGTCTGCCTTCTCTTGTTCCAGAGCACATCCTGTTGGGATGTTTGTAGACTGTATAGCAGCAAAGAAGTTGGTAGCGGTTGTAAGTACCTTGCTACTTTCAAGCATAATGATAAAGAGCTGTGTATGAAAATGTCTTGATTTCTTTGGCTGGTAGTGTCTGGTGTCTGTAGGCAAAGGTCTGTAGGCACTGCTGGGATCTGTTCCGTGTGCTGGGTTTCAGCACATGGCCTCTGTCATGTTTCCATGTCACACTGCATTATGAAAGATGGGAATTTTGACTGTGGTCAGTTCCATAGCATTCAGACAGCCCTAATGTGGAGTGCGTGGAGAAAATGAGCATCCAGTATGAGCTGGTCGAGGGCAAATGTCAGGACAAAGGGCAGCTGTGCAAGTTGAGTGCCACAGCTTTTGGCTGTGATAGCCATGGTCCCATGTGTCATTCGACTAAAATGCTCCTTGATCGAGCTGATAAGTGGAAAGTTACATTTAGTACCTGAGCTGTGGGCTGTAAGAAAAAGTCTAGGAAAAGACTGACTTTTCACCTGCTGAGTGAAAAGCAGGACAAGAAGCAATGGACAAGATAATAAGAATTAAAGGAGAGTACCAGTTTTGTTAAGGAGGGATGACGGGAACTAACCAGAGTTAAGAGATCCCTAAAACTTGTCCTTTGGGGTGCGTTTTGGCACATTGGAAGGAGCTAGTGGGGTATGGAGACTCAGAGAACCAAAAGACCCTTGTAAAGTTTTGTACACAATGGTGGCCACTTTATAAACTTGAGGGGGGAGCCAGGTGGCCCTCAGTTGGATATTTACATTATGAAACTTTGTTGCAGCTTATGTTATTTTTCAGACACAGAAATGGGAGGAGGTGACTTACTCTGACTGTTTTGGATTTTTGGGTTTTTTTTCTCCTGAATCACCTTGAGTGGCAGAAAGATTGTGGACTCAGAGCCCCCTCTGACCCCTTGGTATTGGTCTTAGAAAAAGACAACGAGGCTAAGTTAAAATAATGTTGTAGTATGTGCTCCACCCTGATAAGGTGTATCCAGCTAACCCTCTGGAATAAGAATTGGGGAATTTGTTTGAACCACCCACTAAAAGGCAAAGCGGGGTGAGAGGGGAAGCAAATTTGAGACGGTTATTAACCTCAACTCCCGCTTTACCTTCTACTGAAAAAAAGCCAGCTCGCGTTACTTCAGCTCCTCTTCCCTCATTCCACCTCCTGAGATTTCTTCTTCTATCCAGACTCCAGCCTATGTTCCATCCCCCACTCTAGTTAAAGCAATTTCTATTTCAACTCCAGTATCCAGAAGGAAGAAAAGGTGATGATCAAAGAAGAGGAGATTGAAAAGAGGAATGGAGCAGAGGATCTTACCCTAGGAGACCCTCTGGTTATCATAAAAGTAGGGAACAAAGAAAAAAAAATTTGATAAACACAGGAGCAACATATTGGATGTTAAATAAAGCCTTAATACCAATAACAGATGATTATGTCATGGTAAAGGGGGCAACTGGCCAATCTGAAAGGGCTTATTTTTGCAGCCCATTGAAATATAAGTTTGGGAAACCATGGCGAATTCACAGGTTTTTATATATGCCCAATGCTCCATTAGCACTTTTGGGTAAGAATCTATTGGAAGTATTAAAAACAAAAATAATACTCAAAAATGGGGAAATTAGTTTGGAGGTAAATGATCAGCAATATGTGGAACTGCTAAATGTAATGCTAATAACCAAAGATATTGTGGCTGAAAACAAAGAAGAAATTATTAAGAAAATAATAGATCAGCTGCTCCCTGGGGTGTGGGCCTCCAATATACCAGCGAGAGCAAAGAATGCTCTACCAGTACAAATCCGGCTTAAAGAAGGAAAACAACCAGTTAAAATTAGGCAATACCCCTTAAAAAAGAAAAGTAGGGAAGGGATTAGTCCAGTAATTAAGAACTTTTTGCAAATAGGACTACTAAAAAAATGTCAATCTGATTTTAATACTCCTATTTTGTCTGTAAAAAAGCCCGATGGATCATACAGGTTACTACAAGATTTGCGAGCTGTTACCAGTGGTAGCCAACCCCTACACCTTGTTAACTCGTTTAACATCCAAACTAACCTGGTTTACTGTTTTAGATTTAAAGGATGCTTTCTTTTGCCTTCCTCTCCGTGAAACCAGCCAGAAAATTTTTACATTTGAATGGGAAAATCCCAAAACTGGAGGTAAAACTCAGCTCACATGGTGTGTACTACCCCAGGGGTTCAAGAATTCCCCTACCATATTTGGAGAAGAGCTGGCAAAAGATCTAGAATCCTGGGAAGCTCCATCAAGAGAAGGACAGCTGTTACAGTATGTGGAGGACCTCCTGAGAGCTAGTAAAACTCAAGAAGCATGTATGGAGTGGACGGTAAGCCTCCTAAATTTTTTGGGGTCTACAGGGGTATCGAGTATCACAGAAGAAAGCCCAGATGGTGAGACGAACAGTTGTCTATCCGGGCTATGAGATTAGTGCTGGACAAAGAACCTTGGGACGGGATTGCAAGGAAACAATATGCCAGACCCCAAAACCCCAAACAGTGAAAGAACTGAGAACCTTCTTGGGCATGACAGGGTGGTGCAGACTGTGGATTTACAATTATGGGCTGTTAGTCAAACCCCTATATACCTTGATTACGGAAGGAAGCAGAGATCTCCAACGGATGAAAGAAGCAACATGAGCCTTTGACCAACTAAAGAAGGCTCTCATGTCAGCTCCAGCCCTGGGACTTCCAGATGTGAGTAAACCATTCTTTCTGTTTTCCCACAAAAAGCAGGGGATTGCTCTGGGAATACCAGCACAAGACCTGGGCCCGTACTGGAGGGCAGTCACCTACCTCTCCAAACAGCTGGACACGGCAGCCAAGGGGTGGCCAGGGTGCCTCAGAGCTGTTGCAGCAGTAAGAGGCACACAAATTCACCCTAAGCCAGAAGCTGCAGTCCTGGAGGTGAAAGGAAGACATTGGCTTTCCCCACAAAGATTTCTAAAGTACCAGGACATACTAGTAGAACAAGATGATGTTGAAATTGTGGTAACTAACACTGTCAATCCAGCTTCTTTCCTCAGCGGGAGTATGGGACAACCAGTGATCCATGACTGCCTGGAGACCATTGAAGCCACTTACTCCAGTTGCCTGGATATGAAGGACACCCCTCTCGAGGACGCTGCAACTTGGTTCACTGATGGGAGCATCTACATCATCAGTGGAAAAAGATATGCTGGGTATGCGGTTACCACAATAGAGAGGTGATAGTCTGGACCATTGCCAACAAACACCTCTGCACAGAAGGCTGAAATAATCACTTTAACCCAGGCCTTAGAGCTAGCTAAAAGAAAAGAAATCAACATGAATACACCAAAAAGTGAGCTCTGAATTGGAAAAAGGAAATGAGCTGGTGGACAGAAAGGCAAAAGAAACAGCTAAAGGTAAGGTAATTATTAAAACCATTGAGGCAGCTTTAATTCTAGATGGGCAAATTTCTATGGAAGGTAAGCCAAGATACAATAAAAGGGACAAAAAGCTCATTAGAGAAGAAAACAGGAGTTATAACCAAGAGGGGTGGGCTATTACAGACAGAGGAAAAGGTAGGCTTGTGATCCTCTCTTACATGTTATGGTTATTAGTGAAAAAGGACCATGAGAAAACACATTGGGGAATTGATGCTCTGTACAATTATTTGAAAGATCAAATCATGGCCAGAAACTTGCAAGGTGCAGTAATTCAGGTGACTCGCCAATGTAGCCTTGCCTCCAAACTAATCTCAAGAATATTCCTAAACCAAAGCCTGGACAAATTGAAAAAGGCTATGGGCCTGGGCAACAATGGCAAATTGATTTTTCAGAACTACCCAGGAGAGGGGGGTAGCAATACCTATTGTTATTAATAGGTACCTTTTCAGGGTGGCCAGAAACTTTCCCTACCAAAACTGTCAAAGCATGAAAAGTAACCAAAGCATTGTTATTAGGAAAAGAATTTACTAACTGTGAAGAAGGAGTGGGGAATGAATCATGGTTTTAAAAAGTTAAGATTTTTGCTAAGAGTAGAAGTAGTTTCCATGACCAAGATGTAAGTTAGATAGGTAAATGGTAGGTTAATAATTGCTAGATGCTTAGGCTAGAGCTAATTGGTATAATTATCTGCTATTATAAATTTACGTAGAGAAGAACGTAAAATAAGTAAACTGCTAACCATGAAGCACGGAGCCTTGGATCGTGCCAGAGGGTCACTGAGACCTGATGAAGACTCTCCTGACTTCATCCTTCGAGACCACTGACCCAATTCAAGAGAAGAGCTGTGCACGCGTGAAGGACTAATGGGCTCATTTTAATATGGGATGGGGATGGGAGGTGCTGGGGTTATGCATATGTATTGTATGTAAGATCTTGGGGAATAAATAGATGGCAAAGAACCTTGTTCAGGGCCGTCACGCCTTTCGGAGGTGACTCCCGTGCCGGCCGCCGGTGAATAAACATTCCACTTTCTAACTTTAATTAGTTAGAGAGTCTTTGTCCGTGATTATACCGGGTTTTTTAATGATTCAGCTCTAGATCCTATTGTGGGAAAATGGAGTGTGTAAAGTTGCCAATCATTTTGGAGCGAATTTGGAGGTTTTTGGGGTCCCAGGTGAATTTTGGGTTGAATTCTGGGGATTTGGGGGTTCCCAGGTGAATTGGGGGGAGGGGGGGATTTGGGGAGATCCAGGTGAGTTTTGAGGGGTCCCAGGTTGATTTTGGGGGAGAATTTGTGGAATTTTGGGGGATACCGGGTAGCGAGGTTTGGGGTTCTGTTGGTTTGAAAGTAAAACCAGTGCGAGACTCCAAGACAGTAATACAATTTAATAGGAGAAAAAAGAAAAAATAAAATACATGCAATAATATAAAAGAAAAACCACCAACAAAGTCAGAAATACAACCTGACACCCTGTCAGTCAGGGTGTTGGTAGCATTCCATATAAATGGTGGCTGCAGTCCTCCTGGATGACAGATGTGGTTCAGTTGAAGCAGTGCTCCTGTAGAAGGTGCAGTTTTCCTCTGAAGATCCAGCGATGATGTGGAAAAAGGTCCGACCTTCCTCTGGGATCCAGTGGAAAGGACTGCCTTGGTGTTCCAAATCTCAGTTTTTATCTAGGTAGGAAATGTTTGGCTCCTCCCCCTGTCTGGAGCACCTCCCAGTGGGATGATGTAATCTTATCAGTCACACAAGAGGATTTAATGGCCCATTAACAGAATATATCTTCTGGAGGAAGGATGGGTTGTGAAAAGATAAAGATGATCCTCCCCCTGATCTTATCAGATGGCACATCAGCAGAGGATATCTCCCACAGAGATAAGGATCACCACCCCTCCCACATTTTAACAGATGGTGATAGAATACACATTTTTGCATTGTACCCCAGGACATAATCCACCCCTTATTCTATTACCATCTACATCATACCCAAACCAATACCCTATTACAGATATATAATACAAAATTAAACCTTACCTACAATTCTCACTAAAAATTAGGTCTCCTTGCAGTACACAACGGGTTTCCCCATCTTTCTGCATTACCCACCAACTGCAAGCAGGTCCTTGAGCAAAAACAATCCCACGGATCGGTTTGCCTTTGCCTGTGGTGGGATTAATCCAAACAGTCTTTTCTAAAATACCTTTCCTGTGTGCCAAAGGGACCTTGTCCCCATCCACTGTGTGCAGGGGTTCAGAGTGGGCAGGACCGGCTCGATTGATGGACCCTCGGGTGTTAACCATCCGGGTGGCTTTGGCCAAGTTCATTTCCCAATTTCTGAAGGTTCCACCACCTGGTGCTTTCAAAGTCATCTTAAGGAGTCCATTAGACAGTTCAACTTTCCCGGCAGCTGGCACGTGGTAAGGGATATGATATATCCATTCAATACCATGTTCTTTGGCCCAGGTGTTGATAAGGCCATTCTTGAAATGGGTTCCCTGGTCTGATTCAATTCTCTCAGGGATACCATGCCTCCAAAGGGCTTGTTTTTCTTGCCCCAAGATGGTGTTCTGGGCAGTGGCATGAGGCACAGGGTAGGTTTCTAACCATCCTGTAGTTGCTTCCACCATGGTCAGTATTAGCGCTTGCCCTGGTGGGTTTGGGGAAGGGTGATGTCATCAATTTGCCAGGCTTCCCCATACCTGTACTTTGACCATCGTCCACCGTACCACAGAGGCTTCACCCGCTTGGCCTGTTTGATTGCAGCACAGGTCTCGCAGTCGTGGATGACCTGTGAGATGCTGTCCATGGTAAGGTCCACCCCTCGGTCACGGGCCCATCGGTATGTTGCATCTCTCCCCTGATGACCAGAGGCATCATGGGCCCAATGAGCTAGGAATGATTCTCCCTTGTGCTGCCAGTCTAGATCTACCTGTGATACTTTCACTTTGGCAGCTCGGTCCACCTGCTCGTTGTTGTGATGTTCTTCATTAGCCCGGCTTTTGGGTACATGTGCATCCACGTGTCAAACCTTTATGGTCAATTTCTCTACTCGGGCAGCAATGTCCTGCCAAATCTCAGCTGCCCAGATGGGTTTCCCTCTGCCCTGCCAGTTGGCCTTTTTCCAGCGATCCAGCCATCCCCACAGAGCATTAGCTACCATCCATGAGTCAGTGTAGAGATAAAGCCTTGGCCACTACTTCAGCAATATCCAAAGCCAACTGGACGGCTTTTAGCTCTGCAACCTGACTCTATCCACCTTGTCCCTCGGTAGCTTGTGCAACTTGTCGTGTGGGCCTCCGTACTGCAGCTTTCCATTTCCGGTTAGTGCCTACAATTTGGCAGGAACCATCAGTGAAGAGGGCATATCGTCTTTGAGTCTCCGGTAGCTCATTATATGGTGGGGCTTCCTCAGCACGTGCCGCTTCCTCCTCTTCTTCTTCAGAAGACAATCCAAAACTCTCACCTTCAGGCCAGTTTGTAATTATTTCCAGAATCCCAGGGCGATTTGGATTCCCAATACGAGCACGCTGAGTGATGAGGGCAATCCACTTGCTCCATGTGGTGTCAGTGGCGGGATGTGTGGAATTCACCTTTACTTTAAACATCCAACCCAGCACTGGTAATCGGGGTGCCAGGAGGAGTTGTGTTTCTGTGCCAATCACCTCTGAGGCAGTTTGAACTCCCTCATAGGTGGCCAAGATCTCCTTCTCTGTGTGAGTGTAGTTGGCTTCAGATCCTTTGTAGCTTCTGCTCCAGAATCCCAGTGGTCGACCCCGAGTCTCCCCAGGCACCTTCTGCCAAAGGCTCCAGGACAGACCATGGTTCCCGGCTGCAGAGTAGAGCATGTTCTTCACATCTGGTCCCATCCTGACTGGGCCAAGGGCTACTGCATGAGCAATCTCCTGCTTGATCTGGGCGAAGGCTTGCTGCTGCTCAGGGCCCCAGCGGAAATCGTTCCTCTTGCAGGTAACCAGGTAGAGAGGGCTCACAATCTGACTGTACTCAGGAATGTGCATTCTCCAAAAGCCTATGGCACCTAGAAAAGCTTGTGTTTCCTTCTTGTTGGTAGGTGGAGACATAGAGGTGATCTTATTAATTACCTCTGTTGGGATCTGACAACGTCCATCTTGCAACTTGACTCCTAGAAACTGAATTTCCTGAGCCGGTCCCTTAACTTTACGTCGCTTAATGGCAAAACCTTCTTTCAGCAGAATCTGGATAATCTTCTCTCCTTTCTCGAAGACTTCCCCTTCTGTGCTGCCCCATAAAATGATGTCATCGATATACTGTAGATGTCCGGGGGCTTCACCCTTTTCCAGTGCAGCCTGGATCAGTCCATGACAGATGGTGGGACTGTGCTTCCACCCCTGGGGCAGACGACTCCAGGTGTACTGCAAGCCCCTCCAGGTGAAAGCAAACTGAGGCCTGCATTCTGCTGCCAGAGGAATGGAGAAAAATGCACTGGCGATGTCAATGGTGGAGTACCACTTTGCTGCCTTTTACTCCAGCTCGTACTGGAGTTCCACCATATCCAGCACAGCAGCTCACAGTGGTGGAGTCATTTCATTCAATGGACGATAGTCCACGGTTAATCTCCATTCTCCTTCAGATTTACGCACAGGCCAGATGGGGCTGTTGAAGGGTGAGTGGGTTTTACTGACCACGCCTTGGCTCTCCAGCTCACGGATCATCTTGTGGATGGGGATCACGGCATCTCGATTCGTCCGGTACTGCCGGCGGTGCACTGTTGAGGTAGCAATTGGCACCTGTTGCTCTTTCACCCTGAGGAGTCCCACTGCAGATGGCTTTTCTGATAGCCCAGGCAGGGTGTCCAACTGCTTAATGCCCTCTGCTGGCGCAGCAGCTATTCCAAAAGCCCACCTGAGTCCCTTTGTGTCTTTGTAATAGCCGTTCCTGAGGAAGTCTATGCCTAGGATACATGGTGCCTCTGGGCCAGTCACAATTGGATGTTTCTCCCACTCTTTCCCAGTCAGGCTCACCTCAGTCTCCAGCAGAGTCAATTCCTGAGATCCCCCCGTAACCCCGGCAATTGAAACAGGTTCCTCCCCGACATGTCCCGATGGTATTAATGTACACTGTGAACCAGTGTCAACCAATGCACTGTGTTCCTGTGGCTGTGATGTGCCAGGCCATGGGATCCACACCGTCCAAAAGATCCGGTTTTCCCGTGCCTCTCCCTGGCTAGAGGCAGGGCCCCGCTAGCCCTGGTTATTATTTCTCTCCTGGGCATACATAGCGGAGGTTCCTTCAAGGGGATCTGAGAGATCATCTTCCCTTCTGTAATACCCTGCACCTTGGTCATGGGAGGCTGAGGCTACCTTCACTTTAGTGGTGTTCCCTCTGTTGGTGTTCCCCTCCCTGAGTTGGCGCACCCGTGCTGCCAGGATAGAAGTGGGTTTCCCATCCCACCTTCTCATGTCTTCCCCGTGGTCACGTAGAAAAAAACCACAGGTCAGCACGTGGGGTGTACCCTCTCTCCCTAGCTGGGGGGCGTTGGGGTCTACTTTTGGGGCCCATGACTCGCACTGGTGCTGCACTGATCTTCCTCACCTCTTCCCTTATCTCCTTCATCTCCTCCTTAAACTCCTCTCTGAGGTCCTTAACCACAGCAGAGACATGAGCCTGCATTGGGCCAGCCATCATACTCTGAAAATTCCTGAGCCTGTTGGCAACAGAACCCACTGTCCCTTGGTTGGTATCAGCATTAATCATTGCAATAAAGGGGGTATATTGAGATGGGCCCAGGTTTGCCAGATTCCACAACCTCTGCCCTGTGCACCTGACCTTGTCAGGGTCATTGTCATGCTGTCCATCCCTCCCAAAGAGCACCTCCAGTACTGCCACTTCTCTCAGCTGTTGGATCCCTTCCTCAAGGGTATTCCAACGCGTTCTCTGGTGGTGGTCCCGCATTCTTTCCCTGTGGACAAATCTCTCTCTCACACTCATTAAAAGTCGCTCCCAGAGGGAAAGGAGACCTGTCTCCCTTACAAATACTTGGTCCACACCTGAGTCCTGGGTCAAGGCTCCCAAATTCCTTGCCTCAGTACCATCCAGTTGCACACCTGTGCCCATAAGGTCCCAGACCCGCAGTAACCAGGTTGTAAAAGCCTCACGGCCCCGTCGTACAATGTCTTTTCGCAGGTTACGGAGACTCTCGTATGACAGGGACTCGGTGATGATCTCAACTTCTGGCTCCCCTGCTGGTTGTGAGGGGCCCCCTTCCCGACCCTTATTATCTGGGTGCCTTGTTTTCATCTTAGACTTCCTAGTTTCCACAGGGACAACTGCTGCGGCTGAGTGCCCTTGCAGTTCAGCTGGAACCTGGACAGATGTAATGTCTGTGGGTCCCACTGCTGCACCATCAGAGTCTCCCTCTTTAAGGCAGGGGGAGGGTTTCTCACCAGCTGGGGAGAGGTACTCCTTCAGCATCTGGCCCATCTCATGTGTCTCCTTCGCTAGCACCCCTACCCATTCTGGGTGGTTCCTTTTCAAGGTGGGCTGTGGGGCAGGCTCAAACGCTGGGTTAATACCCCTAGTCTCTGGAACATGGTCAGGCTCTGGGGTAACATCCCTAGTACCTGAGGTAGGTATCAGCGTCGTTATCAAAGTCAATCTCCCCTTATCTCTGAATGTTAGATAGAACAGGTTTAACAGGGATATAAGCAACACTAGCCACAGTATAATGTCATTAGCATTTAAAGCTGATTGGAACCCCTTGAAGACTGGTGGGGTGAACTTCAAAAACCATGTGATGTGTTTGGAGAAGATTTCACCTGCTGCCACTTCCTCACAGTAAGTACCATTATTGAAGTAGCCCCAGAAACACACACTTAGAGTGCGATAGCTCTGAATCCATGTGGCCATCTTCCAGAGAAAATTAAAAATCCATGAATTCCTCAGCTGATCAATCCACAAAATGAACCGGATAATAGCCACAGTAACCTTGGTTATGAGACTCATGTTTAAAAAAGGCCTTGCACATGGGAGAGATATAGCAGTGACCACATGGAAGCCAATCCAGGGTAAGGTGGACAGCATGGTGTCACCTACCACAAGCTTGGGTAATTCAAGAACTGTTATCCCCCTTTCTAACCCTCTCTCAATGCCCTCAGGCAATGCCTCAAGTTCCGGGCGCCAAAATCTGTCTTGGTTTGAAAGACAGGTATGGTCTAAGGAAAGGCAAGAGCCCCTTTCCTGCGATGCAGAGTGCAACCCCCCTCCCTTTTAATTATTTTAGGTCCAAATCAGAGGCCTTCAGGCAGGAGATGTGGGGATAAGAATAACAGTTCTTTACTGATATCTAACAAGGCAGAAAACAACAACAGCTATAAAAATTGACAACAGAACAGAACAGTGTAACTCAGTTCCAATCCCTTTTGTCCGCAGGCCGTCTGCCTGTGCTCAGTTACCAATGCTGTAGGGGCAGGGCAGGTCCTGCACAGTTGAAGAGGGCTGCAGCCCAGGGGTGAGAGGGATGGGGAAAGTGACTCCCCCCTCACGGTGTCCGTCGTGGTGCTCGGCAGAGTGTCCGGAGGTAGTAGGGTGAGGTGGGAGAGCAGCAGAGCGATGTCCAAAGGCAAGGAGGGTGGATCTCAGCGCTGGGGTGGTAGGGGAGATGCCAGATCCGAGCACGGGGTGTCCTCTCCCTCCACGAGCCAAACGAGAGAGTTTTCCAGCCCCCTCCCGATCCCCGTCCCACCTTTCCTTTTTCCGGTTTCCCCCCCCCCCACTCCCTAAACCCACCTCCCTTCGAGAGAACATTACCTTAAGGTGTAGCCACTTAGCATAACAATGGGAGAAATTCCACAGAAAGGAAAGGGAAGCTTTTAACCCCCAACAATGGAGGACACCACAGCGAAGGTGTGGGGAAGGGCACTGCCCCAGCTTTTGACTTGGCGTGCAACAGCTGCGAGCTACTTTTCCAAGCAGCAAGGGCACTGAGAAGTGAAAGCGATTGTGAAGGAGGTCTTTGACTGCTCGTGTGCTCTTCGCTGCACTGCGCTCGCAAGCGGCTTCGTTCTTCACCTTCTGCCGTCCGGACAGAGCTCAACTCCTGGGGTCAGTTTCAGCTCTGCCCAACAGCCTGTCCTCAGTTCTGCGGGCAAGCACGCCCTGTTGCCTTGGCTTCTAGTGCAAAGTCCCTAGCGAGCTCTCTCTCAGTGCAATGCACCCAGAAAGACGCTCCCGCTCGTCTTTCAAGGAGCGATTCCTAACAGCAGAAGCAGCAGAAGCACAAACTGGTTGACGAGAAGGGACAATGTAGAACACGTCTCTGTCCTGACACATTTTCGTGCGCGATATGTCCGTCCAAGTCCTCCGTCTATGCGAAGCTCTATGTACTGTGAGCGCTGTTACTTGCAGCTGAGAAGGATGGAGGAGCTAGCAGCGAATTCGGAGAGCGCTGAGCACGTAGTCAAGGAGAGAGAAGTGCCCCTGCAATGCGGTGTTAATAGCAGCGACCTCGCGTCGGAGGCGAGCTCCGGCCACAAGACCTTCTCGTCCTGGCAACAGATCTCTGTGAAAGGCATAGGCAAAAAGCTTTCGTTTTCCATTCGAACTGCGAGAGAGGCAGACTGTTGCACAGAGCTCTGAGAACAAAGGTGCACGCCCTAGGTGGGCTTGGGCAGAAGCAGCGTTCTCGAGCACTTGGCTGCTGGCACACTGCTGGCTGTGTTGCGCTGCCTCAGGGGCTTCTGCCCGCCGTGAACTGAAAGCGGCGCCAGGCGTTGGGCGAGGGTGGTGAACGAAGCCGCACAAGTACTGTGCTTGTGTGCACCACGTTACAGGCTACTAGGAGAGGAAGGTGGCTGCCTCTTGCTTGGCTTCCCCAGTGCCCTTAGCAGTCGAAAGGAGCAAGCTGAAGCACTGCTGCTTGTGCTGCTCCTTGGTTCCCTTGCAGCCAGCTGTGGAAACATTTGCGGTCACTTCCAGGCGCCTAGTTTTAGAGACCACCACGGTAAATGCCGCGGAGAAGGGAAATACAGAGTGCAGCGAGGAGCTGGACGGGGCTTACGTGCAATAAGTAGAAGGTGAACCTAGGCACTGCCTCTTCAGTCTGACCCCCTCTGCTCTGGTAGCAACTTTTGCGAGTCAGCAAAATGGGCTGTGAGTGTGTAGAATGTAGGGCAGCAAGACGCCGTGTGTTATGCGCCATTTCAGGGCTGCTTGACAGAGGGCTACTTTAAGAACGCCTTCTTCTTCCTTGCGTCCTTCTCACTTCGCTCTAGCTGCATGGAGTACACCACAGTGAAGGTGTGAGGAAGGGCACTGCCCCAGCTTTTTCCTAGGCCTGCCTATGCTGCGCCTTTAGCTGCACACCAAAACAACGGCATTTCTTACCCTCAAGGTAAAAAAGGCGTTGGTGTATCCTCAGGAATGGCAAGTTCCTAGGCATAACGTAGAGAGACCACATATGAGGGAGTCTTTAGAGGATTCCTCCCCCATGGAGCTGGTGTATTCGCATTCTCGTGCTGAACTGAAAAGTCCGGGCATGGCAATTCTGGCCTGCCTTGTGCAGGGACAAACACAAATGTGGGGCTATGATCCTCTGTTCCAGAGCTCTGCTTCCGGGTGTGTGGGCAGCCATGAGCCTGCAGCAGCTGCAGAGGACACTGTGGAATGTGGATGTGGCTGGGGCGGCTGCCCGCCCCCCGTTGGTCTGACAGCTGCAGGAGTGGCGTCTGAGCGGCATCGCCTGAGGGACCCATGGGGGTCGGGGAGAAAGCCAGGAGTGACCCTGAGCGACACCGGAAGTGATATCCGTAGGGCCCAAAAGGCCAGCGGTGGCGTCGAGTTTCACAGGTAGGAGGCTGCTAAGCTGCTTTGAAAGCTGGAGCTCCTCTGCTCTAGGACAGACTGGGAGTGCTGTGGGTGTCCAATGTGGAGAACAGAAGGCTCCAGGGAGAACTTCGAGCCCCTTGCAGTGCCTGCTGGGGCTCCAAGATAGCTGGGGAGGGACGTGGAAAAGGGTCTGGACTCGCAGGACAAGGGGGAATAGCTTCAAAGTGCCAGAGGGCGGGGGTAAATGGGATATTGGAAAGGAATTCTTCCTTGTGTGGGTGCTGAGGCCTGGCACATGTTGCTCAAAGAGGCTGTGTGGGAGCCCCATGGCAGGAAGTGTCCAGGGCCAGGCTGGAGCGGACATGGAGCAACCTGGACTAGTGGAAAAGTGTTCCTGCCCATGTCAGGATGTGGGAAGAAGATAATCTATCATCTCTAATGTCGCTTCCAGTCCAAACCATTCTGGGATTCTAGGATTCATGGAAGGCACTTTTCCAAGTGAAGTGTTCTATCACTTGGCTCCCCGCTTGTAGTTGCCAGTTCTTCTGGAAGCAGGCCTGGCCAAGCAGCTGTGATGAGCCATGGGTTCTCAATAGGACGACTGTGATATATTTGCAGAGAGGAAGGCTGCAGACAGATCTTCCAGGCCCAGGTAAAACAAGCAAAGGATTGAATAAAAGCCAAAGGTTGGTTGTGTTAGTCAGTTTGCTGGCTGTTGAAATGGCCCCAGGTCATTTTCAACATTTCTAATTTGGATTTGTTTGAGTAAAAAATGAATGTGTTACCTCCAGCGTAGGCTCTCCAATGCATCTCCATGTGCTCCCATCTCTTTGTTGTATATCAGGTTCTATTAACTGAAGACAGAATCATAACACAGTAGTAAAACATTTAGAGGTGTAGTTAGCCAGCTTCAGGAGTTTTCAACTCTGCTGTTGACTTTTCTGGTAACTGTAAGCAAGGCAACACAATCCAGTTACTCCACTTTTCCTCCCTGAGGAAAAGATGATCTTTTTTTTTTTTTTCTCATTTTGAAAATAGCCTTGAATGGAGTTATGCATGTGGCATGTAGGATTCATTATTTTACCTTTCTCTTCTGCTGTTTTTCGCGTACTAGTTTTTTTTTAATTTTTTTTGTTGCTGCTCTCCATTCAGTAGGTTGGAAAGAATTCTAATTGTTGATATGATGCTTCTTTGAAGGCTCACTTAGCCCACCTCTTGGGTGAAGGAAAGAAGAAGGCAAGGTCCTCTAAGAAGAGTAAAAAGCATACTTTAAAGAGACATGCGGAGATGCCTGCTGATGTCATGCAATTACCATGTAATCAGCAGAAATGTGATGGAAAATCACCCATCAGTGGCTGCACAAGAAAGCCACACAAAAGGCAGGTAAAGAACAGAAGCATAAAACCCCAAAAGTATGAAATGGACAGATTTTCATTGGGAATGAGCAAGTCCTGAATTCTTGGTTCTAGAACTAGGGGCTTGTAATAAATAGACTGTCTCCTTGCCAAACGTAAATTTGGTGTAATGAACTGCTCACTGCCCGTTGAAGTGCAGGGCTAGTAGACTAATATTTGCCTTGGCAGGCATATTGTATGGCTTTCCTGTTAAAAAGAAATTGGTTTTGCTCATAGCAATCTAGATATGTACCCAGTCTGACACATAGTTTTTAGGCTATATTTCCAAGTAAATGGCTTCCGTGATGATGCCGTAAGTTTATGTCATGAACAGGAATGAAGTGATTGCATGCATCCTTCTTTACCCTAAGCCAGCTGCTGAATAATGAGACAGAGACTCTCACTGATGCCAAGGAGTGCCCAAGCTTTTGGGAAAAGCACTGGGCATATAAAGCCTATTTCCACATTTCTTGCTAGCGTCTTCTTCAAACTTCATGGGTTTGTTCATCTTTTAGAGCTGTTCTAGATGTCTTTGTGGTTTACATGTACTAAATGTAGCAGGTATTCCTTTCATGCTGTCCTAATAGATTTGAAGTCGGGATCTACTGAGGCTTCAATGTCTCAGAAGAAGCAACGTTGATTCTTTGAATTCTATTCTTGAACGTGAGAATGATACTTATGTAGTTAATGAATTAATTAAATCGAATTCACTTGAATGGAAAAATTGTCTTGTTCATGTAGATTTTAACTTGGGAAATTGATATTTGAGTTCTACTTTTCATTGTTGTTGCTTTTCTGTATTCTTTGATTGCACAGATAGCAGATGTACTGACCAAGTATTCTGTGAAACTGGAGGAAATGTCCTTCCTCTTGGCAGCTGATGTTCACAAGCTCATTAACACTAAGGCCATGGTAAATGTTTTACCTGGGGCAAGATAGCACTCTGAATATTCCTTGAATGTCTTTCTTTCCCCAAATGAAATTCATTTTTTCTGCCTATCAATCACTGAAATATAGAAGAAATTTCTACTTGGCAGGGTATTGATTATCATTTGCATTCTTTTCTCCCCTCATTTTCTGTAGAAGAGACAATTTTTTGTTTGTTTTTGCATGTCGTATGCTGCTTCTACTTCTGGTTTTATTTTTTAATACACAGAATGTAAAGAGAGCACTGCTGGATAATGAGAGGGCAACTGCCAAGCTACTCTTGAATCGAATGAAATCAGAGCTTGAGAAAGAAAAATGGCATGAACTGAAATGGCAAGGGAGAGTCAAGGACTGGAAGCTCATGCAAAAGAAGTGTGTAGTTCAGAGTTTCAGGTCAGAAATGTGGCAGTCTTCTTTTGGACAATGAGCAACACAAAGTGGCTAGTGTTCACTTTTGGTTTCTATCAAAGTAATATTTGATCATTTTTTCTTTCTACGGGATATCACGTATGATATCACATATATCATGTGATTCCATTCTACATATCTAATTTCCATCCTGCAGAGAATTTATGGCAAGTGAAGAAATACAGAATCCCCCAACTGTGAATATGCAAATGGAAAAGTTGGTAAAGGAGCAGATGGTAATTGCATTTATTCATCACTGCTATGCTGCTATACAGACAGATAGTCTGTTTATGATTCAAAAATTCAGTGGGACATCGAGTAAATAGCAAAGCAAAGCTACCGAAAGCACTATAAGGGCCAGAGATTAGCTTGGATCAAAACAGGTATTCTCCTAGCATTGTTTACAAACAAGTCAGCATGTGAAACAGAAGGCGCAATGTAGTTTGTGCCTTGTTTTGGGCATGCCCGGAAGAAGGAAATTCTGATTTCACATATGGGAAAAGAAATGCAGACATTTGAATGAGATTGTTCATACCCCAGAAAAGGTTGCTTTGAAAGGTTGTGGAAGTCCTGTTAGGAACCATGGCTTTACAAGTCCTTTCCACCAGGAGACAACAGCTGCAGAACATCTGGGTGTGCCAGTGTTGAGAGCACCAGCAAAGATCAAAGTGGAGAAGTTGGTGAACAATGGCAGTGGCCTGGGGGAGAGCAAGTGGGGTGCTGGCTGTGGGACCAGGGGAGTCCTGACTGATTTAGGAGGCGTGTGATGGCCTGTGCCAGCAAGAGGAGCAGTGCTGTGGCCTTGGGACACTGCGAATACTGGAATTCAGTGGGGTCACTGGGCAGGCTGAGTGTCTGAGCTGCTGGAGGGACCCAGTTTGCCCACATGTAAACATCCAGTCTCACTCCTGCCAGCCACAGAAAGGAGCAGGATGTGGCTGCTGGCGATGCCTGTCATGTATATGTAGTGTATATGTGTGCTATCCCAGCCTGCTGGGAACACTTCTTCTTTGTGACTTCTTGGGCTGAGGGAGAGAAAGCAGTGGTAGTTTCTGAGGTTTCGAGTTTGCTCGAGTTTCTCAGGCTGTTTCTGGAGCCACACAGAGTTCTCTTCCTTGAAGCATTTCAATTCCTGGTAATTTTCAAAATTCAAACAGACACAGCCCTAAGCTAGTTGATCTGACTTCAGAGCTATTCTTACGCTGAGCTGTTGAATGATCTGATCTCCTGAGATGTCTTCCATCTCAGTTTATGACCTGGTTCTTGTGAAAAGTAGATTCTTTTAGCCTGGAGAAGAGAGGTTTCTGGAGAGACAGTATTGTGGCCTTTCAATATGTAAAGAGTGTATAAGACAAATGGAGAAAGACTTTTTAGGAAGGTTTGCAGAGACAGGACAAGGGGCCATGCTTTCAAACTGAGACCAGGTTTAGATTGGCTGAAAGGAAGAACTTTTCTACAATGAAGCTGGTGAGACACTCAAACAGGTGTTCCAGAGAAGTTGTGAATGCCCCATCATTGAGAGTGCTCCTTATCAGTTTGGCTAGTCTAGAACAATTTCATCTACTGTAAGATCTACCTGGCAAGGAAGTTGGACTTGATGATCTTTAATCAGAGACTGTTGTATGATTCCGTGAAAGACAGAATGCAATAAAGTTCATATTTCAGATTTTGGCACAGACATATTTATTTCTCACTTTATGCATCTTTGCAATGACAACTTGTTAGCTTCTGAAATGATGAGCTGAGATTTATTTCCTTCCTTAGTTTCATTTTCCCTCTTATTCCTTCACTCTTGGACTATTTTTTCACTAGATTTCCTCTTTGAGTCAAATGCCCTTAAGTATCACTTTGCTCCCCACCTGGCTTTTTTTTTTTCAACGACACCTTTTAACTGGTTCGTTTTGGGCCTTTGCTGCTTGAAGTCCAGCAGCCCCCTTGTCTGAGCATTATGGAGCTTTCTTTACAGCTTCATCAATATGCAAAAAGCCATAAATTACTGTGTTCCATCTCTCATACCATCAAGTATCACACTAATATTCCCTCTGCTGAATAGCTGGTTGTCTTACATAGACCAGCCAAATACCAGGAAATGCAGATGGCAGCAAGAATCTTGTAGACTACTCCCGCTGTTCATTGAAATTCTGGAGAAGTCACGTGAGGTATCACATTCTCTTGAAAGAAGTGTATATCATCTCAGACATTCTAGAATGGGCTATTAATATTGTCATGAGTTTCTGCCTAGACTTTTTAGTATGAAAATTCAAATTCAAATGATCTGAAATGATAGAACTTCAAGAAATATTTTTCCCAGAATCGAAGTATGATGGAGTTACATAGGGAGAATCTTAATCTTAGTTATTCTATTCCATCTCACATCATGGCTGGTGGCAGGGAGAAGGGAGTATCTTTGGGGGACAGTGGGTTCCGGTGTAGTCAGTAAGCTGGGCAGAGGAGCCATCAGGTATTGTCTATTTTTTGGGGGGGGGGAGGATTCATGTGAACTCTTCATTTCTTGTACCCTGCCACTAGTATTGTTGCTAACATTGTTTGTTTTCTCATCCAAGTGACAAAATCAGCACACTTAATGGGGGATGAAGAGGGAGCAGCGACCTCAGAAGAGGAGGAAGAAGAAGCAGAGCCTGCTGTCCTCCAGAAGGAAAAAAACACAACCGGCCAACTTTGCATCATCTGTGAACTTCCTGGGCTTGTACTCTATCCCCTTGTCCAGATCACGGATAAAGATATTAAACAGGACTGGGCCCAAGACTGAGCCTTGGGGACCAGCTGGATGAACTCTATTTCCCACCACTCTGTGGGTATGGCCATCACCCAGTTTGTTACCCAGCAAACAGCCCACCCAACCAAACCATAAGCAGACAGTTTCTTCAGGAGAATGATGTGAGACTCATTGCAAAAAGGATCAGGGAGATGCCTAGGAAGAGTCTCAGGTGAATCCAGGAGACTATAGTGGAGGACTATTCAGTTTTCCAATCAATTTGCTTAAAAACTCTACAAAGGTGCAATAAAGAAACAAACAATCAAACAAAAAAAGCAGAGCAATCGAACACACAAAAAAACCCAACCAATAATCCCCAAACAGACAAAAAAGCCCACAAAAAAACCCACCCTAAACTGAAAAAAAACTCCAAACCCAGCACATAAAAAAATCAGGGTGGATGTTTTTAGTAACTTTAAAAATAACAAAACAAAACAAAGAAACCCAGAAAGTCACATTTCTAAAGATGCTGTCCCAGCCTCTTCTCTCAGCAGGGAGGACATCCTGAAGTGGAGCCAGTTGGAAGAAAGCGGGACAGGGCAGCACCCGGGCCATGGTCACAGGACGGCCCTGTGGCTGCCCCATTGCCAAAACCTGGACACATAAATCAAACACAGGTATGCACATGTGCTTAGACACAGCAAAAATATATTTGTCTGAAAAGAATACTGGTCCATTTATATCACTGCAAAGAGCATAATGCCTCGTCTCAGCTTTCTTTTCAGTCATTACAAATGCTTCGAAAATATAGGAGTGCAGAAAATGGAAATATCCAAGATCAACATGAGGACCAATAACAAAGATTCCATTTTTAAAAGTGCATTGGGAATCCTCTGCAGAAATTGACTCAGAGCTCTAAGATTTACAAAAAAGACCAAGAGTATTGGAGTCAATACAACACAGTGTCTGGAGACTTCAGCTGGTTGCCTTGATTTCTCAAATATGATGGAGGAAGCACCTTAGCAACTAGAGCTGCCAGTTCTCTCAGGGCCCTGACATGCCTCTGGGTGGGTCCCATGGTCTTGCATGTTGAGGTTCCTCAAGTGGTCTGAAAGCTGACCTGCTACTATGGCTTAGAATCAAGTCCACCAGTCCAATAACCTGACAGATGTGGAAATAGTGACTGGCAGTAAAAATTGAGACCAACACTTGTTGAGTACCTCAGCCTTCTCCTTGTCTGTTGGCATTAGTCCTGTCTGGCTTATAGGGGTGGGGTGGGGGAATAGGGGAGGTGTGATAGGTTTCTTTTCATCTTCTTTTTTCCACTGAAATACCCGTAGGTGCCTTTATTATTCTTATTTTTGGCATGCTTTCCAAATTCAGCTTCAGCTGAGCCTTAGCTATACTGATCCCATCCTCACACACTCATGTGTTACCACTGTATTTTTCCCATGATTTGTCTCACTGTGTATTGTCTGCATATTACCTTCTTGCATCACATCTATTAATTTCCAATAACCTTCTGGCTTTAACTTGTTTTCAAAAAAAAACTTTTTGAAACTTTTCACCTCAGAAATTCAACTGGGAAAGCCAAAATCCCCAAAATTCACCCCGAAGTACCCCCTGGGATGCCCAGCACTCACCTGGCAACTTCCAAAATTCCACAAATTCACCCCAAAATTCACGGGGAACCACCAAATCCCAGGGCTTCTCCCCAAAATCCCACCTGCAACCCCCAAAATCCCTCAAATCACCCCCAATACCCAGTCCCCACAACACCACCCAAATTCACCCCAAAATCTCTCCAATCCCCCTCAAAACCCACCCAGATACCCCCAAATCCACCAAATTCACTCCAAGACCAATCTGGGACTCCCAAAAATCACCCAAATTCCCCGGAAAATCCACCTGCATCCCCCCAAATTCATCCCAAAATTCTCCCACGACTCCCACATGCTCACCTGGATACCCCAAAATCGACAGAATTCACCCCAAAATCTGCCTGGCATCACCAAAACTCACCTGAGAACCCTAAAATACACATGTATACCCTAAAATTCACCAAACTCTCCCCAAAATTCCCTTGAGATCCCTAGAATTCCACAAATTCCCCCTAAAATTCAACTGGGACTCCCCACATTCCACAAATTCACCCCAAACCTCGCTACCCGGGATCCCCCAAAATTCCACAAATTCTCCCCCAAAATCAACCTGGGACCCCTCAAAACTCACCTGGATCTCCCCAAATCCCCCCCCCCCCACGCCAATTCACCTGGGAACCCCAAATCCCCAGAATTCAAATCAAAATTCACCTGGGATCCCAAAAACATCCAAACTCGCTCCAAAATGATTGGCTACTTTACACACTCCATTTTCCCACAAAAGGATCTAGAGCCCTGTGCGCTTCGTATACAAACTAAACGGAAAAAAACTTTCTATTAATTCTCAGCAAAAAGACTTCCTATTCCTCCTTCTTTTGCACAAAACTGCCTTCTCTTTCAAACTTATTCTCTTGCTCACTTACCTGCATAATGCTTAGTCCCTGTTCTGCATGCTCATTTTCTTCACTTTTACAAGGAATCCTCTCCTCATCTTCTTGTTCCTCTGCTTCTTCCATTTCCTGTGCCAAGATCGCCTGTTTCTCTGTTAGATTTGTTTCTCCATCTGATTTTTGAAAACTGTCCCTATCTTGTGGCACCGCTCACTCAAGAGAGGTGATTGTCCTGCTCTTCTCTGGGCTGGGAGTGTGCTTTCTTCAAGCCCTGGGGGCAATTTTGGGTGCCACAACGTCAGAAAAACCTCAGGCTATTGGAGAAATGGCCAAAGGAGGGACACAGAGATAGTGAAGAGGCTGGAGGGGAAGCCATACAAAGAGTTGCTGAGGGCATTTGGTTCAGCTGCAGAGAGGACACTGAGCTCACACCTCACTTGGGACCTCTCAGCTCCTCTCAAGGGCAGCAGAGGGACAGCTTTGCTCTCTGCTCTCTGCGATCAGGGACAGGAGCCAAGGGAATGCCGGGAGCTGTGTCAGGGGATGATTAGGCTGGCTATCAGGGAAAGGTTTTTTTCCTCAGAGGCTGGTCAGGCACTGAATAGGTTCTCCAGGCAATGGGCACAGCCCCAAGGCTGCCAGAGATCCAGGAGCGTTTGGCCAATGCTCTCAGGGATGCAGAGGGTGGGACTGTTGGAGTGTCTGTGCAGGGCCAGGAGTTGGACTTTGACGATCCCTAGGGGTCCCTTCCGACTCAGGAAACTCTTACCATTTTCCCCTCTTTCCTCTCCTTGCACAATGCTCTCAGCTTACTGTTCCTCCGTATGTTCCACTTCTGAAACCTCCGCTACTTCTTTCCAGTTCAAGCACAGTTCTACTGGTTACAATCCAAAAATATACAGATTGAAAAACAAGCAAAAATAAACACCTCTCTGGAATGTCGTGGTCTTATTTGGATCTCGAACTATGAAGTCGATTGTGCCTTGCAAGTTCTAAAAGCAAAACAAGAACAAAAAACACCCACCACACCGTTTTAACATAGGGATTTGCTTTCTTCTAAGAAATACATATCCCTTCTCAAAATGGATCTATTTCAGTAAGAGATCATCTTGAATAGATCACTTACTATCTAAAGAACCTGGAACACTCAGATCCATATTGATAAGCCTGTTACTTTGTCGTTTTCTTTTAAAAAGGCAAATGAATTTGCTCAAGTGCCGTTTATAACAAGGACAGAGTTCAAAGTGCGGCTCTGAGAAATGTTTGGGTTTCCCTCTCCTATCTCTATCAAAAGCACTTTCATCAATGACTGAAACAATACTTGATATAGTCTTAATTTTAAAGGTCCTGGAAATTTTCTCAAAAGTGAAAAATTAATGTCGCAGTCAGGTTTTAAACCAATGGGAATTTTTGTTTTACCTGTTAGAAGATTTCCTTCACACTAAAATGCTGGCTGATGGATACCTAGAAGAAATCAATTCCCACAAAATGCTTCCGGGTAAGCCATTACGTCATCCATTAAAATTTGCTTCAGTGTCCCGTTCCTGTCCAATTGAAGGTCCCTGTTTAAGAGACTCAAGTACGGAGAGAAATAAAATTAAATTTGACTACAGTGCCTTTAAATCTAAATCGAACTTCCTGATCAAGCTCATAAAAACTTTAGGCTAAATGCTGCCATTGATCTGTTTCTTCTGAACACAATCACGTCCTGGCTTGTTAGAGATTAGTTCATTACAAAGAAAGAAATGCACAGAAGTTAAAATATTTCCAAAGAAGCATTTGACATCTTTCCTTTTGTATGGGGAACCATTCCAACACAGCTTACATAAGAGGTCAAATTACTGTCTTCCATGTTAGTTCTGCACTGTGCTCAGCGGAGCCTTTCTGGTTTATTTGCCTTTGACTTGGACATAAAGCTGAGTCTTGATTCAAGAAAAATCAATATTCACACTTGTTTTCATTTACACGGGCATTGGCTTGGTCTCCTAAACAAAGAGAATGATGGGGAATTTATGTAGGTGTTCAGATAGGTAACATTCTCTTTCCGCAACCTGGCATTGTATTTTCACTTGGTCTGTTACCTCTGGCTTTGTTTTAACGGCTCAAATTATTAGGAAGAATATCAAACCTCCAGCTCTAGCCACAGTCCCACTGCGAGGTGTGTGAAGGTATGTGCATGTGCCCCTCAGGTCCATACTGCTATTCTAATGTGCCTCTGATGGAGCAGGTAGGAAAGACTGTTCCATTTCCTAGATGGATTGTAAATGGTACATTCCGTGACCCCTGCTATACTCTGTAGCTTTGTCCCTCTCCCCTCCTGGCCATACAGGGCTGGCTGGGATCCAGTTTCTCCCCGCCCCCCTTTTTCAGACCCTAGAAAAGATCTGTGCCCCCTGACCTCTGTCTCTTTTTCTCTTGCTCCCTCTTTTCCTCTCTACCCACGAGAAATAAACCCTGTAACTTCATCAGGGAAAAGAGCCTCTTTTGTTATCTTATTTACGTCCATGAGGCAAGGGCCCCGGGAGCCATCATCCTAACACCTGAGCTAGAACAGAGGAAGGGCGAAGAACCCCATTTTAGGGCTGAGGAAAAGCCTCAGTTGGAGCCCAACGTGATTGGTCTCTACAGAGTACACCACGTTCGGCTGTGACTCCTATTTTTGGGATTCAAGAAGCCTTGGAGCTGATAAACTAGCTTAAATTTCTTTTAGCTGCATTTTGTGCAGTTCGAAGACTTTTAAGCACGAACCGGGAGCCTGTCAGAAGCCCAGGCAGGTCGCTTCTGGACGTAGACCCACCACAGTTACTGAGACGCCTCTGCCTGCAAGAAAAAAAAAGGTGAGTGGAAGCCTCCTTTCGCGGTGGGTGGGTTCCTGGAGCTTTGCGGCGGGGTCTCATCGCCGGCATTTGGCCGGGGCGGTGCAGCTCTCTAGGAGAGAGACGGTGCGAGTATTTGTGCGGCGTGCGGGCGGGTCGGTGTGCCCGCGGCCACGTGGTGTGGCGTACGGACTGGGGGGGAGCTGGACGCAGTCACCCAGGCGCAGCGTCAGGCAGGCAGCTTCGATCGGTTTCAAAGCGGTGGCACGGAGGTTTTTTGCGGGTTTTTGCGGCGGGGTCGGTCCCTACAGCAGCGCGGTCTCCACGTGGGTTTTACCGACAGAAACGGCGAAATTAACATCGGCTCCGCATCCAGTAAAGCCTGAAAACCATAGTGTACCTGGCACGTTTTAACAACTAACTCTCTTCCTGTGTTTTTAACTGTAGTGGGGTAGATATAGTGGCAAATTACTAAACATCATAGGCGTACAGCAATCTGCCTTACAAAAGAGTATAAGAAACCAACTCAGGGCGATATTAAGTTCAGGAAATATTTTCATATCTAAGAAAAATTTAGCCCGTTTTGCCAGCTGGCTCTCTGTTGAAAAATCTGACCTTGAATTGCAAAATATAAATTCGATTTCATTTTGGGATGAAATAGGGGATTTATTAACTTTAAAAGTGGAAAATGGAGATAAAACAGCTTCTGTATTCCTCCCGATTTACTTACAAATTCGGAAACTTTTAATTCAGACAGAAAACAACAGACAGCAGCAGCAAAACAGTTCAGACTCACCTTCCCTTTCCCAAAAACTCTGTAACCTTTAGCTGGAGGGGACCCACAGGTCTCCCTGGGGGGTGCAGGGCGCCCAGCACTGCTGTGGCTGCTCTGAGTTCCTGGGTCCTCCCTGGTATCCCGGTTCTGATGATTTTTCGAAAATTGTCGGCACTCCTTCCTTGGTCCCTTCCCCCCTGGGCCATGGCCACTTGGCTGCACCTGAAGGTGTCGGGGTCCCAGATAGCTCTGGCCATGCGATCCACCGCGTAGGGGTGTCCCATATGGTGGCAGCCACGTGTTTCCTCCTTCATCCCGCAACCCCCTTCACTCTCTGGTCCCTGCCCCTAAGCCTGTCCCCTCCCATAACCCATCCCTGCCCTCGGCTCCACTGCCCTTTCCCCCTCCAACGCCCCGCCCTGCACGGCACCCAGCGACCCTGCCCACAGGTGTTGCAACCCTGAATCCCACCACCCCTCCCCCGCTCCGGTTTCACATTCCTTCCCTCCAAGCTGCTGCGGGGTGGGGGAGGGCAGTGGAGCCCCTGCTGAGTTCAGCACCGGTGGGGGTGGGGGTGGGGGTGGGGAGGGATCAGCTCACAGCCCCTGCGGGACGGATGGTGTCCACGTGCTGGGGGGGGGGGGGGGGTGGGCAGCCTCCCGGGCTGGGTGGGGGGGGATGCCCAGCCCTGAAAGTCAACACCAGGAAAAAGAGTATATACCATCAGTTGCTCCTGTAGTTTATCTCGGTAAGAGGAATGGTAGAAGAAGTTATCAACCTTTGTCCTATCAAGATAAAAAAGGAAATTTGTAAAGTACAGAGAGAATTTGGTAGAAATAGTGAAATCTTTAAAGGCATGATGAGAGCCACCTTTAACTCAAACGAACTGGTTCCATATGATATCAAAGAGCTTTTCCGATGTCTGTTAACTCCTTCAGAATATGATCTATGGGAAAGCCTGTGGAAAAGATCTTTGAAAGTGCTTTTACTAGAGGTTTAAAAAGCTCAGATGATGCAAAAGATGCTGATAATAATGACATAACATATGAACACCTATGTGGGGAAAAGGACTGGCATTGCCCTGAAAGCCAAAGCAGAGTACTATCCAAGTCCAAAGGATGCCACCTTGGAAGTACCTGGGCTTGGAAATTACTGCACAGACCATTGTTCCACAGAAATTGGAAATTAATTGTAATCCAAAAACCTTAGCAGCTCTCCATTCCCTGTGTGTGTCATTGAACTGGGTTAGGCCCTGGCTAGGCCTCACTAATGGGAACCTAGAACCTCTCTTCAAGTTATTGAAGGTGGAGAGAGAGCTGCTTTCTCCCAGGGAACGGACCCCAGAGGCAAAGACTGCAATCGAAAAGGTACAAAAGACTTTAGGAGAGAGGCAAGTTCACGGTTACCAGCCCCAGCTGCCCTTCAAATTCATTGTCCGAGGGAAACTGCCTCGCTTACACGGGTTAGTATTCCAACGGATCAAGGAGCAGAGAGAGTCACTCTTAATCATAGAGTGGGTCTTCCTCTCCCACCAGAGATCCAAAACTATCACTAAGCCACAAGAGTTAATAGCTCAGCTGATTCAGAAAGCAAGGATGAGACTGTATGAACTAGCTGGCTGTGACTTCACATGTATTCACCTCCCTGTTAAACTGTCTGAGGAGGGAAGGAACGCTCCTGAAAAATTGCCTAAAGAGATGTTGGAACACTTGCTCCAGAGCAATGCCAGTCTCCAATTAGCCATGGACAGCTATAGAGGACAAATATCAGTCCATGCCCTGTCTCACAAGCTGTTTAATGAGGAATTCCACCTCATTCCTCGTGAGAAGAGGAATTGGAGACCACTCAAAGCTCTCACCGTGTTCACGGATGCATCTGGGGCGTCCCACAAGTCGGTGATGACTTGGAGAAATCCTCAGACTCAGCATTGGGAAGCTGATGTTGAGTTTGTGGAAGGGTCACCCCAGGTAGCTGAACTGGCAGCAGTCGTGAGAGCCTTTGAAATGTTCTCAGAGCCAATAAACTTGGTAACAGACTCAGCCTATGTAGCGGGGATAGTGTCCAGGGCAGAGCAGGCAGTGCTCAGAGACATTGAGAATGAGCACCTTTTCAGGTTGACCTTCCATCAGATAGAGACTTTTTATAGGTTTTATAATGTTTGTCTTTCCTTTTAGAGAAAAGCTTTTCTTCTCTCAGTACCGTGATGAACCCCATCCAAGCTGTCTTCCTGTTAACACTGAACATTCTGGCAGCTGCATGAAGCGTCCCTCAACCACGTCAGAACATTTGGGTGACCCTGGCACAGACGCTCCAACAAGAAAACATATGTCTGTCCACAGCAGCAACAGCAAACCCTATGTCCACCTGCCTGGTAGGAATCCCATTGAAGGCTGGAAAATATTCACCCAGTTTTGAAACACATATGTCCAATGAAATTCCTGAGTCACATACCATTTCATCACACAAAAATCATACGCAGCAAGCTGGAGTAAGTAAAAACCCCATAGAGGAGTTGCTGCCAAGTTTGCCCAAAGCAGCTCAGGAACCCCAAGAATTAGAGCTGTTAGGTTCCTACCCAGCACAATATTGCATTCACTTTAGGATCTTCCCAAAACCTTCTAGCATAAAAGAATTCCACAACATAAAGCAATATCGTGGGGAATTCACTGCCAAAAGGTGGTGCAATACTATAAGCCATATTGCAGCTGATACCCCAACTTATTCAAGCCCCAAAAGCCTCCCAAAGGGATTGTTCTTAATTTGTGGGGACCGGGCGTGGGCAGGGATCCCTTCTCAGCTCTTAGGAGGGCCATGCACCTTCGGTCGGTTGTCCCTGTTGGCACCCAACGAAACCTTAATAAACGATTGGACTCACAAATACAAATAGGGTAATAAAATCCAAAAAAGAAGTGCAGACAATTTGGACCCAAACTGTGATTCTGAAATCTTCCACTGGGCCAAGTCAAAAATAATTGCTGCATCCCTCTTTCTTCTGTGGGCTGCAGCAGCTAAAGCTCTAGGCGAATAGGGCCACCTAGAGTGTTGGGTAGTCAAACAGCCAAACTAAACATCCACCGCAATCAGCCCCCTCCTAGAAGACGAGGAAATTACCAGGCAGGCCACACTACAAAATCGTGCTGCTATAGATTTGCTCTTGCTACTGCAGGGACATGAGTCCCAGGAATTTGAAGGACTTTGCTGTATGGACCTGACCTCGAGAGCTCCTAACATCCATGCTGCCCTCCGAAACATGAACAACTTGATCGGACAAGTGAAACAAGAATCTGAAGATTGGTTCAATGGACTGTTCAAAGGCTGGGGACTCACAGGGTGGTGGACATCTGTAGTCAAAACAATTATGTTAATTTTTATTATTCTTTTCCTTGTAATAATGGCGTTCGGGATCCTACGTCACTTAGTTTTCAAGGCTATTAATGGTCTCATTCCCTCTATCTCAGTAGTTAATCACATAGAAATGAAAAACTTGGAACAATCTAACCCTCCCACCAACTGCAAGTGGTGGGCAAAACCATAATTTGAATGAAACTAATATCCCTCTTTCAACTTTGTTAAACAAAAAAAGGGGAGATGTTGCATTTCCTAGATGCATTGTAAATGGTACATTCCGTGACCCCTGCTATGCCCTGTAGCTTGGTCCCTCTCCCCTCCTGGCCATAAAGGGCTGGCTGGGATCCAATTTCTCCCCACCCCCCTTTGTCAGACCCTAGAAAAGATCTGCGCCCCCTGTCCTTGGTCTCTTTTTCTCTTGCTCCCTCTTTTCCTCCCTACCCACGAGAAATAAACCCTGTAACTTCATCAGGGAAAAGAGCCTCTTTTGTTATCTTATTTACGTCCATGAGGCAAGGGCCCCGGGAGCCATCACCCTAACACCTGAGCTAGACCGGAAGAAGGGTGAAGAGCCCCATTTTAGGGCCGAGAAAAAGCCTCAAAAGACCTCCTGGGTGTGTGAACAGTGCTGCTTCCTCTATGGCTTCAGAGCTGCTGCTAAGATCTTCAGGAAGGAGAGCAGTATTGTACCAATTTTTAGATGGTTTTTAAAGTTGTAACTGCTTGGTTATCTTAAACATCTGAGTTCCTAGAACTTTGAATGAGATCAAATCTATGAGTGAAGAGATGATAGTGCAGACCAACTTCTGATTCCAGTGATCCAAGAATCTGCACTACTACTTTTACCTTCTGAATAAGCCATGGATGTGATGGTATGCAAAGTAATACTGATGTGCTATGGTTTTTGAATGATAGCAGTCTTCCTTTGTCCCATTCCTAAACCGCGGGTGATATTTGCCTTAACCTTGTTCAGTAGAGACATTATTCTATATTCTTACATGAAGTGAAAAGCACTCTTTTTCCATACCTTCACAGAACAGCATTAAAACAAGGCCTAAGTAGTACAACCAATGTTCAAAGATGCTCTACCTTTTAAGTTGACGATACAAAATTCATACCTTGTTCTCATTTGATCTCAAGAAGAAAGGGTGTTCTCCAAATACTCCTTCAGCTCTTCCTCACAGCTCACCATTTTCCTTTTTTCTAAAATTGTATCCAGATCACTTTCATCATCTAAGGCCACATAAAAAAGCTAGTAAAAATGGTTTCATAGATACTAACATTTCCCCAACTATTTAGGATTCAAGGAAGTTAATTATGCACATATATTGTACACCCAGAAGAGAAAGCTACCTCAGCAAAACTCATCGCCTATGAAAATCTTCCTAGATAATGAACACCTCTGACACTGCCACCCCAAGGTGGTTGTTGTAACAATGAGAACCTCACATCCAATCAGACTCTAGACCTGCACAAGATCTCGTAATAGCAACTTGCAGCCACTTTCTACAGAAAGCAGCAGTGATCTCTATCACTGTTGCCATACCAAGAATAAGACAGGACTGTCCATTCAGCGTGAATCAAGCAGTTAGCAAAAATGCACCTGACAGAATGGATCTGAAGAGTAGAAATTCCCATCTAAAACTCAAAGATTACATTTTGAATTTTATAGCAGGTATATGGAATTTCAGAGGGCTCTTTGCATTAAGAAGTCCTGTCTTTATAGCACACCCTTGTTTTTATGTTTCTAATTGTATTATGGCCATTTAGCCGTCTCCTTAAAATCACTCCAAAGAAAAACATTCAAGTGAACAAGTTCTTTCTAAACTGCTGGAAGGTGAAATGAATAAGAGGATAGGTAACATGATAAAAGGCTGCCTGGAATTTTACGACTGGTATCCAACATGGCGTCATGTATCTGGAGAGTAAAAAAAAATCAGTCTCCAAGTAAACTGCTAAGAATGCGGATTATCAAAACTTCTGTTTATTTTGGCACCATAAAGCACCAAATCACATTCTATAATTTATCCCTTTAGAAACAACTGCCCGACTTTTTTATGTATAGAAAAGACTGGAAGACATTTGGGAGATCATTTCCAGCTATTCCTAAAGTCTGATCTTAAGCAGACTGGGCCATACCTCATTCATCGCTATTATATGTATTTCAGATAGAAATGATCATAAAAATACAATCTATTTATATTACAAATAAAAAACAGAAGAATTATGAACACTTCCACATGAAACTCTTCCACACCAAACTGTTTCTTTGGAGTGTTCTGTCACACTATGGACCTCTTTCTAAGGTGACATCAATAGCCTACCACGCAGAAGGCATTGCAGGTGGGAGCACAGGAAGAACAGACTAATCCCAAGGAGTGATGAAAATATATGTCATCAAATAAAAGAAACGTACATCCACGTGCTCCACTTCTTCTTCAAACCTACATTTTAGTTTCTCAGTCATCTGAAGCATGCTGGAGTGCACAACTTCAGCATCTTCTGCTGTGCAAATGTTCATATCCAACAGGGTCATCTGAAGGAAAAGAAGAACAAATTATTGACATGCACAGAAGAAATACTGTGTGGCTTTCAGAGAGCCTGGCTAAACGTAGTGTTTCTTTTCTTGTGATGGACAGAGATAGATTCAGCCTCCTACATGCCATATTAGATTAGTCAACAATACCATCTGGTTGGACACAAAGGGAGAAATTGAGGCAGAGGTGGAATTTCTTTCCCAAGATAAGACAGATTTAGCACAAGGGCTGAGGCTCCTTGCATCTTCCACATTCACGTAGGACAGCACTCCCTTCATTACGGGCATTTGTTACGGCTTTTCCACATTGCAAGTACAAATATCAACTAGTACTGTGAAACCAAACGGATGGCTTACTTTTTGAACAGAGTAAGGCGGAGGTTAAAAAGGAATTCCACTTGTTATCTCAATGTTTGGTGCATCCTCAGACGCATTTTACTCGAATGACAGATTGGACCACGGCTATCACAGCCAAAAGCTGTGGCACTCAACTTGCACATCTGCCCTTTCTCCTGACATTTGCCCTCGACCAGCTCATACTGGATGCTCATTTTCTCCACGCACTCCACATTAGGTCTGTCTGAATGCTACGGAACAGACCACATTCAAAATTCCCATCTTTCATAGTGCAGTGTGACATGGAAACATGACAGAGGCCACGTGCTGAATCTCAGCACACGGAACAGATCCCAGCAGTGCCTACAGACCTTTGCCTACAGACATCAGACACTACCAACCAAAGAAATCAAGACATTTTCATACACAGCTCTTTACCATTATGCTTCAAAGGAGCAAGGTACTTACAGTCGCTACCAACTTCTTTGCTACCATACAGGCTACAAACATCCCAACAGGATGTGCTCTGGAGCAAGAGAAGGCAGACACAGAGAGGGAAGGCATGCTGCAAGGACATAGAGAAAGGAAGTATCTCCAATACTTCCCCTCTTCTTCTCATACTTCCCCTCTTCTTCTCCAAGAGTTAAAAAGGAGTATTTTTGCATGATTGAGAAGGGATCCATGTCAAAATTAACTTTTGATTTCCCCCAGATTCATTCTAACCAAGCCAGTTCCTGCTAGATCTCACCATGCACAGGTGTTTGTACTGGCCAAAGGAAAGCCATGCCACAGGCTGCTTCTTTGGAGAATTGAAACAAAAGTCTAGGTAGGTCAGGAAATCCTAAGAACAGTCTGGAATTCAAGCAATATTTTCTTTTCTCCCGGGCAACGATGAGGCAGACAGTTGCTTTGAGAGTGCATGTTTACTCTATTCTTTGTTCCGTGTGCTCCCACATACCTTCTCAGTTGCTTGGAGGTGGCAGTACGAGCCAGAGTTCTGCACCATTCGTTTCCAACAGATTTGGCACGTGTTGGAGGCAACAAGGTGCTATCAAAGCAGGAAACAAGAGTCAGGTATCCTAAAATACAAACCACTCAGTACTTCAAATATAAAATTATGAATCCAAATCTCCATACTACTGGGCTTTCTTGTATTTACAGCCATCTTGGCAATGAAAATAAACCTGAGATTGTTGTTGTTCAAGGCCAACAGTTTACTGCCCGATAAGGATCTAAATGTCATCTACCTTGTTCCTACATCCACCATAAAAAGCCTCCCTGTAAAGATCGGAATGCATTGCACCCGCACCAATGCGTCTTGTGTTCAGGATCGATATTCAAACGTAGCAACGTTCGATTTCTATCCAGACTCCTCTCTTAATTTATTACGCAAATGAAATCCCAAGCCATGGAGAAAAAATGCCTTGACAAAAGCACCAACTTCTAGGTCTCCACCCATCTTTGCCCATTTCTACTATGTTTCAAGATTTACTTCTGCATTCCTCCATTTTTAGAGCCTGGTCGCCACCTATTAAGTGTATCTGGGGCACTGAAAATCAAGAATGCATTTTCTCCATTCAAAAGAGCTGTACAGAAATAGATGTAGTCCCTCTCTTACTGCTGCATTTAGCAATCACACATTGACAGGAAGCAAAGTGCATTTTGTAGCCAAGTCCTTCATTAACTCCAGCAACAATTGTTTTCCTTTATGCTATACCCTCTTTTGCCATACCCGATATATTGCAAAACCTTCAGTCTCTGTTCACTGAGTACCATCTGCTCCTTTATCAGCTTTTCCATTTCCATATTCACAGTTGGGGGATTCTGTATTTCTTCACTTGCCCTAAATTCTCTGCAGGATGGAAAGTAGATATGTAGAATGGAATCACATGATATATGTGATATCATATGTGATATCACGTAGAAAGAAAAAATGATCAAGTATTACTTTGATAGAAACCAAAAGTGAACACTAGCCACTTTGTGTTGCTCATTGTCCAAAAGAAGACTGCCACATTTCTGACCTGAAACTCTGAACTACACACTTCTTTTGCATGAGCTTCCAGTCCTTGACTCTCCCTTGCCATTTCAGTTGATGCCATTTTTCTTTCTCAAGCTCTGATTTCATTCGATTCAAGAGTAGCTTGGCAGTTGCCCTCTCATTATCCAGCAGTGCTCTCTTTATATTCTGTGTATTAAAAAATAAAACCAGAAGTAGAAGCAGCATACGACATGCAAAAACAAACAAAAATTGTCTCTTCTACAGAAAATGAGGGGAGAAAAGAACAAAAATGATAACCAATACCCTGCCAAGTAGAAATTTCTTCTGTATTTCAGTGATTGATAGGCAGAAAAAATGAATTTCATTTGGGGAAAGAAAGACATTCAAGGAATATTCAGACTGCTATCTTGCCCCAGGTAAAACATTTACCATGGCCTTAGCGTTAATGAGCTTGTGAACATCAGCTGCCAAGAGGAAGGACATTTCCTCCAGTTTCACAGAATACTTGGTCAGTACATCTGCTATCTGTTCAATCAAAGAATACAGAAAAGCAACAACAATGAAAAGTAGAACTCAAATATCAATTTCCCAAGTTAAAATCTGCATGAACAAGACAATTTTCCCATTCAAGTGAATTCGATTTATTTAATTCATTAACTACATAAGTATCATTCTCACGTTCAAGAATAGAATTCAAAGAATCAACGTTGCTTCTTCTGAGACATTGAAGCCTCAGTAGATCCCGACTTCAAATCTATTAGGACGGCATGAGAGCAATACCTGCTACATTTAGTACATGTAAACTACAAAGACATCTAGAACAGCTCTAAAAGATGAACAAACCCATGAACTTTGAAGGAGACGCTAGCAAGAAATGTGGAAATAGGCTTTATCTGCCCAGTGCTTTTCCCAAGAGCTTGGGCACTCCTTGGCCTCAGTGGGAGTCTCTGTCTCATTATTCAGCAGCTGGCTAAGGGTAAAAAAGGATGCATGCAATCACTTCATTCCTGTTCATGACATAAACTTACTGCATCATCATGGAAGCCATTTACTTGGAAATATAGCCTAAAAAATAGGTGTCAGACTGGGTACATATCTAGATTGCTATGAGCAAAACCAATCTCTTTTCAACAGGAAAGCCATACAATATGCCTGCCATGGCAAATATTAGTCTACTATCCCTGCACTTCAATGGGCAGTGAGCAGTTCATTACACCAAATTTACGTTTGGCAAGGAGACAGTCTATTTATTACAAGCCCCTAGTTCTAGAACCAAGAATTCAGGACTTGCTCATTCCCAATGAAAATCTGTCCATTTCATACCTTTGGGGTTTTATGCTTCTGTTCTTTACCTGTCTTGAGTGTGGCTTTCTTGTGAAGTCACTGATGGGTGTTTTTCCAACACATTTCTGCTGATTACACAGTAATTGCATGGCATCAGCAGACATCTCTGAATGTCTCTTTAAAGTATGCTTTTTACTCTTCTTAGAGGACCTTGTCTTCTTCTTTCCTTCACACAAAAGGTGGGCTAAGTGAGCATTCAATAAAGCATCATCTCAACAATTAGAATTCTTTCAAACCTACTGAATAGAGAAAAGCAACCAAAAAATTTAAAAAAACTAGTACGTGAAAGACAGCAGAAGAGAAAGGTAAAATAATGAATCCTACATGCCACATGCACAACTCTCTTCATTCAAGGCTATTTTCAAAGTGAGGAAAAAAAAATAAAAAAGATCATCTTTTCCTCAGAGAGGAAAAGTGGAGTAACTGGTTGTGTTGCCTTGCTTACAGTTACCAGAAAAGTCAACAGCAGAGTTGAAAACTCCTGAAGCTGGCTAACTACACCTCTAAATGTTTTACTACTGTGTTATGATTCTGTCTTCAGTTAATAGAACCTGATATACAACAAAGAGATGGGAGCACATGGAGATGCATTGGAGAGCCTACGCTGGAGGTAACACATTCATTTTTTACTCAATCAAATCCAAAGTAGAAATGTTGAAAATGACCTGGAGCCATTTCGTCAGCCAGCAAACTGACTAACACAACCAACCTTTGGCTTTTATTCAATCCTTTGCTTGTTTTACCTGGGCCTTGAAGATCTGTCTGCAGCCTTCCTCTCTGCAAATATATCACACTCGTCCAGTTGAGAACCCATGGCTCATCACAGCTGCTTGGCCAGGCCTGCTTCCAGAAGAACTGGCAACTACAAGCTGGGAGCCAAGAGATACAACACTTCACTTGGAAAAGGGCCTTCCATGAATCCTAGAATTTCAGAATGGTTTGGACTGGAAGCGACCTTAGAGATGATAGATTATCTTCTTCCCACATCCTGACATGGGCAGGGACACTTTTCCACTAGTCCAGGTTGCTCCATGTCTGCTCCAGCCTGGCCCTGGACACTTCCTGCCATGGGGCTCCCACACAGCCTCTTTAAGCAACATGTGCCAGGCCTCGGCACCCACACAAGGAAGAATTCCTTTCCAATATCCCATCTACCCCAGCCCTCTGGCACTTTGAAGCTATTCCCCCCTGTCCTGCGAGTCCAGACCCTTTTCCAAAGTCCCTCCCCAGCTATCTTGGAGCCCCAGCAGGCACTGCAAGGGGCTCGAAGGTCTCCCTGGAGCCTTCTGTTCGCCAGATTGGACACCCTCAGCTCTCCCAGTCTGTCCTAGAGCAGAGGAGCTCCAGCTTTCAAAGCAGCTTAGCAGCCTCCTACCCGTGAAACTCGACTCCACCGCTGGCCTTCCGGGCACTACGGATATCACTTCCGGTGTCGCTCAGGGTCACTCCCGGCTCTCTCCCCGCCCCCCATTGGGCCCTCAGGAGATGCTGCTCGGATGCCACTCCTGCTGCTGTCAGACCAACGAGGCGCGGGGGGCCAGCCCAGCCTCATCCACAATCCACAGTGTCCTGCGGGCTCATGGTGGCCCACACACCCGGAAGCAGATGTTACAATTCATAAAAGATTCATGTTAATCACAAAAGCATTGGGTTTTGCATAAACCAGAATACTAAGCTCTGAAGTGAAGCATGGACACTTGATAAACGAAATTATATGATTGAATAATTCTGTTTAAAATCACCTTGTTATGTTATATTATGTTGTATTATGTTATATTGCATTATGTTATATTATATTATGTTTTTCAAATAAGTTGTATCGGCTGCCAGCTTGTGAAATCGGACTTCCCAAAAAGCCCTTTTTGCCTTTGTCTGGTCAATACTGCTTATCTCAAGGACCAGACTTCCAGAACTTCTCTGGTGGTTATCTACAAGGACCAGATGGCTATCTGTGACTGATTATCGCCCGGAGGCTTTGTGAATATGTGTAAGGATGTTTATTCGACCACCACTGCTTACCTGGCAAAATTATGACATCAAAAAAACCCCAAAAATTATTGATTACAACGCGGAATCGGAGTATAAGAAGAGGCTGCAAACCAAGGTTCGGTGGAGTGTGGAGTGGGCGGTGACCCCTCGCGTTCCCCAGTGCACTGTTTGCTCTTTCTATATCAAATAACGCAATCCAAAATTTTGCTGAATATTGATACTTTTGTCTCTCATTTATAACAATTTGGTGCCGAAACCCGGGACGTCCTGTGAGCCCTGAGAGGCACTGCGATTTTGGGGAGGCTCCCCACTGCTCTGGCCCCGGTTCGTCAGTGATTCTCGGGACCCATCGACGTACCGCACCATATAGACTGAGCAAGGAAAATCTCCCCAGAAGACCGCGGCAAAATCACCTGTAATTCTTGTGCACGAAGACCCAGACAGGAGCATCGGACTGTGAGTATCTGTCTGGTTTGGTGGGGATGACTGTGTGTTTGTCTGAATGAGACGTGGCCTTTGCTGCGAAGCGAGAGTGGAGTCCTTCTATCTGCATTTACAGCATCCCGCCAGGCACCTGGCTGGTGACAGGACGAAGTGAGTGAGCACAAAGGGAGAGAGAGATTTTCTTGTCCTAGCCCAGGTAGAGGCTAAGTCCTTCCCATCCTAGTCCAGGTAGAGGCTAGGTCCATCCCATCCTAGTCCAGGCAAAGGCAGGACCCGGGAAGGCGCGGGGCGGGGGGGGGGGGGGGGGGCGAGGGGAAGGGGTAGGAAACAAAAGCTGATTGCAACACACCAGTCACGGAGGGAGAAGGGAAAAGCTGCTTTTCCCATCCCAGCCCAGGTAGAGGTGGGTTCCAGTCCATCCTGACCCAAGGAGAGGCAGGGGTTTGGGCGGAACACATCGGGGAGTACAAACACCTCAAGACAGTCCCTTGAGGTAAAAATGGGAAAAAGAGGGAGTAAGATTCTGAGTCCCAGGGACTCACGAAGAGGTTCAAGTTCATTTGGTCCACAAGGAGACTGGGAAAATAAAGACAAAACAAGTAGGTTTCCAGAAATACCACCAGGCAGCCCTTTGGGAGTAATATTAAAATGTTGGGACACAGGGGTGGTATACAGAGGAAAAAGTAAAGAAAAATTGATTCAATATTGCATGGTGGAGTGGACCAGAGAAATGATCCGTAAAGATAACCTATACTGGCCCGTGTTCGGATAATTTGAGGGTTGGATTTGTGGGGCATTAAATACATATGTGGCTCATAAAGAACCATTTAACAGAGAGGAATGTGAGTATGCTGCCCTGTGGGCAAAACAGTCCAAGCCATCCTTGATATATACTTTAAAAGAAAAAGAGGATGAAGATAAAAAAAAGGTTACCTGGGAACCCCTCGATAATCTCCCACCTCTGTATAATACAGAAAATACAGGAGACCCCCCCCACGCACCCACTTCTCCTCCTGGTACTCCCATACCTCTAAGAACTCGCTCCAGTCAAAGGAATACCAGGAGAGATAGTATCACCAGAGAGGAGGGAGATAACAATACAAAGGCTCACCTTTACCCCCTGAGGGAAGTGCCATTAGCAGGACAACAGACTGGCTTAATTGGATTTGTAAATGTTCCCTTGAACACAGGGGAAGTGAGCAACTTTAAAAAAGAAATGGGAAAACTATTAAAAGATCCTATAGGGGTATCAGAGAGACTAGATCAATTCCTCGGACCAAGTATGTATACTTGGATGGAATTACAATCTATATTAAGTATCCTATTCACCACGGAAGAACGGGAAATGATCAGACAGGCTGGAATGAGGGTATGGGACCGGGAGCATCAGATTGGACCTAGGGGAGACCAGAAATGGCCATTAAATAATCCTAACTGGGATAATCAGAATTATGTCCATCGCCAGAATATGATGGACTTAAGATGGATACTCGTTAAAGGTATCTGAGAATCAGTTCCGAAAGGACAAAATATTAATAAAGCCTTTAGTGAACAACAAAAAAAGGATGAATCCCCTACTGACTGGTTGGAGCGGCTGAGGAAAGATCTCCAAATGTACTCCGGGATAGACCTTGATACACAAGTGGGTCAGGCACTCCTCAAAACCCAATTTGTTGCTCGATCATGGGGAGATATTAGAAAGAAATTAGACAAGTTAGATGATTGGCAAGATCGGGGGTTACAAGAATTGCTAATAGAACCACAAAAAGTTTATGTAAGGAGGGATGAAGAGAAGCAGAAAGCAAAAGCAAAAATCTTTATAGCTGCAGTTCGTGAAACACAGAAAGAAACCCAGCAGAAAGGGGGAGGAAAACCACGAAAACCCCCACCAAAACAAGGAAACGAAGCAGGAAATAATTCACCAGGGCGAACCTGCTTTTACTGCAACAAGAAAGGTCATATAAAGAAAAATTGTAAAGAATGGATACGGGATGAAAAAATGTTCCAGGAAGATGAATAGGGGTGTCAGGGGCTGTATGTATTAGGGACCATACCATCCAAAGAGCCCTTGATAAATTTAAAGATTGGTCCCCAGGGGGAGGAGGTGGAATTTTTAGTAGATACAGGAGCCGAAAATTCCACAATTAAACACCTACCAAAAGGGTGTAAACCTAGTAGAGAAACAGCACTCGTGGTTGGAGCAAAAGGTGAACCATTTCGGGTCCCTATTATTAAAAACGTGCAAATTGAGACCCAAACCAAAATTGAATTAAAAGATCTGCTGTTACTGCCAGAGGCAGAAAATAATTTATTGGGGAGGGATTTAATAATAGCATTGGATTTGAAAATTGAAGTATCCCAAGGTCAGCTTAAAATTTTTGCTTTAACTCAAAAGGACGAGGAGCAAATATGTCCTGAGGTGTGGTACACCCCTGGAGAAATAGGGAAGTTAAAAATGAAACCTATCAAAGTGAAAATCACTGATCCCGATTTGCCTATCCGAGTTCGTCAATATCCAATATCTCTGGAAGGGAGACGGGGCCTTAAGCCTCTCATAGAAAACCTTTTGCAACAGGGGGCTTTGGAACCATGTATGTCCCCACATAATACTCCTATTGTGCCTGTCAAAAAGACAGACGGGAATTACAGATTGGTACAGGATTTGAGAGCTATAAATCAGCAAACTGTTACCAAATTTCCTGTAGTAGCAAACCCTTACACACTCTTAAGCCAGTTGTCCCCTGACTACACTTGGTATAGTGTAATAGATCTAAAAGATGCCTTCTGGGCATGCCCATTAGAAGAAAGTAGTAGAGATTACTTTGCCTTTGAATGAGAAGATCCTGATAAGGCCAGGAAACAACAACTGCTTTGGACAGTATTGCCTCAGGGCTTTACAGAATCCCCTAATCTATTTGGACAAGCCCTAGAAGAATTAATGCAGTCTTTTGAGTCACCAGATGGGGTGAAATTGTTACAATATGTAGATGATCTATTAATAGCAGGAAAAGATGAGAAATCTACTAGAAATGGGACTATAAAACTTTTAAACTTTTTGGGACAACAGGGATTGAAGGTATCCAAAGCCAAATTACAGTTCACAGAACCAGAAGTAAAATATTTGGGACATTGTCTAAGTAAAGGGAAAAAGAAATTGGATCCTAATATATTCTCTGGAATATTAAGTCTGGGACCTCCAAAAACCAAAAAAGAAGTGAGGAAACTTTTGGGATTGCTGGGATATTGTCGCCAATGGATAGAGGGATTTAGTGGGAAAGTAAAATTTCTATATGGAAAACTTACCACTAATTGCCTAAAATGGACAGAAGAGGATGATAAAAGTTTTGAAAAGGTCAAACATGCTTTAATTCAAGCCCCTGTACTCAGTCTCCCAGACTTGGAGAGACCATTTCAGTTATTTGTAAATACCTCTGATCAAACAGCATATGGGGTACTCACCCAGGAATGGGCAGGCAGTAGAAAGCCAGTGGGATATTATTCTAAACTGCTCGACCCTTTCAGTCGGGGTTGGCCCACATGCCTCCAGGCCCTAGTGGTCACAGCACTTTTAATTGAAGAAGCCCGAAAAATTACCTTTGGGGCACCCCTAGTGGTCCACACCCCTCATAACGTAAGGGGAATTCTGAATCAAAAAGCTGAGAAATGCTTAACCGATGCCCCAATATTAAAATATGAAGCTATTCTAATCACTTCCCCAGATTTGGAGCTAAGAACAACAACTGCTCAAAGTCCTGCACAATTCCTATATGGGGAACCAGGAGAAAATTTAGAACATGATTGTGTGGATGTTATAGAATTACAAACAAAAATTAGACCTGACTTGGGAGAAGTTGAATTTAAGGATGGAGTAAAATTGTTTATAGATGGATCTTCTTGAGTGGTGGAAGGAAAACGAAAATAATCGGGATATGCCATAGTAGGAGGAGAAGAATTGAAATTATTAGAATCTGGACCCTTAAACGCAGCATGGTCCGCTCAGGCTTGTGAACTATTTGCTCTTTATACGGCATTATCTTATTTAGAAGATAAAAAAGGGATGATATATACAGATTCTAAGTATGCCTATGGCATAGTCCACACATTTGGTAAAATTTGGGAAGAAAGGGGGTTAATTAACACTCAAGGACAGGGGTTGATACATCAAGAATTAATTGTTAGAATACTAGAGGCTCTTAGGGGCCCCACTGAAATTGCTGTGGTCCATATAAGAGGGCACCAAAAAGGAACAAGCTACCATACAAGGGGGAATAATCTGGCTGACAAAGAAGCAAAAAAAGCAGCATTGAAGCAAAAACCGGTTTCCGTATTAAGTACTACAGTTAAAGATCTCAGCCCCAACCAGGAATTACAGAAGCTATTTAGTCCTCAGGAAAAAGAAGCGATAAAAAGATTAAAGGGAGAACAGCATGAGAACAAATGGGTTTTACCAGATGGCAGGGAAATTTTACCTAAGACCCAGGCCAGACAAATTATTGAACAAGTACACCAACAAACACATTGGGGAACCAGAGCGCTAGCAGACCAATTTTTAAAATTTTTTGCATGCATCGGCATTTTTGATATTGCAAAGCAGAGTGTACAGGGTTGTTTAACTTGTCAGAAAATTAATAAAAAAGGTATGCGACAAGGTCCGTTAGGAGGACGGAAAACTGCTTACAGGCCCTTTGAAAGAATACAAGTAGATTTTACAGAATTACCAAAAATAGGAAGGTGGAAATACTTACTAGTGAGAGTAGACCAATTAACCCACTGGGTAGAGGCATACCCTGCAGCTAGGGCCACATCACAAGTGGTAGCCAAAATATTGTTGGAACACATAATCCCAAGGTATGGCCTGGTTCAAGCAATAGACTCAGACCAGGGGACGCACTTTACATCAAAGGTGCTTAAATTACTGACCTTGGCGCTGGGCATCATCTGGGAGTATCATACACCTTGGCACCCTCAGAGTTCTGGGAGGGTTGAAAGGATGAATCAAACATTAAAACAACAGCTGTCAAAATTAATGATTGCGACTAAAATGCCATGGACAAAGTGCCTCCCACTAGCCCTGTCTAATATACGAACAATGCCAAATTCAAAAACAGGGATTTCACCATATGAAATGCTGTATGGTATGCCTTACCCTAAAGGAGTACACCTTGATCCGACCTTAGTTCAGGACCCTTCTCTTCAGAATTACATAATAACAATCAGCAAAATCTTGGAAGAATTAAGAGAGAAGGGGATTTTAGCTCAAACTGTCCCTCTAGGATTTGCCATACATAAAATTAAGCCAGGACAACATGTGTTAATGAAAGTATGGAAAGAAGAAAATCTAGCTCCAAAATGGGAAAGACTGTATTTAGTTCTGTTAACGACTGAAACAGCTGTGAGGACAGCTGAAAAGGGATGGACATGTGAGTAGAGGCAAGGGTCCTGTAACCCCTCCTACTGCAGGTTGGCCAGTGACATCTGAGCCTGGAGACCTCAAAGTGCGAATTCGGAAGACTTGATGTCAATACCGGATCAATTCGTCTCAAAGGTCTCCTAATCAGGACTGAAAGTCACCTGCCCCAAACCCGGGTGTAGCCTGTTCATCAAGAAAAGGTGTCCATATTGTACTGAGTTGTTGTGGTGTTATTCCTATGGTGGGTATCCCCCATTCGCATTATGTGTCCAGTGTAGAAGAAATGAATGTAAGGAAACTATTAAAGTATTAATACCCTATCAGCACAAGGAGAAATCGAAATTGATGATCATAACTGGTGGGAGGAATAAGGAAAAAAAAGAGAGCCAGAGCAGAGGTATTGACAAGAAAGTGTCAGAAGGGTTGTGTATACTGTGCTGTTACTGCTGTACCTTGTACTGGAATGTTAAAGCTAAAAGCTGGGACAAAATTAAGAAACACTACCAAAAGAGAAAGACAATGTGGGAGACCCCAGGACATATTCCCTGCTGCCGAGAAGATTAAACAAACCTCGGCTACTGGCAGCAACCCCGTAGGCCTTGAGGGAGGCAGAGGGATGAAAATTGTCATGGGAGTCATCCTATTGCTAATGATGATAAAAGGAAATAGTGCTGATGCTTGTTCCAAGTGTTACCAGACAATTAAGTATGGCAGATGCACGGTATCCACCCTTGCCTTCCATACACATATCAATTCGGCCTGCTATAATAAACACAACTTAGAAACTTGCACTATTATGGGAAGAAGTTACTGGGGAGCCACCAATTTGGGAAAAGGAGGGTGGGCTCCATCAGCATACCAAAGTTGTCCAGTAGGAGAGACACACCTCTGCTTCACAAAAGAAGGTATGTGGGGATATTCAGATCAGGGAGGAGTGCAAGATCACTACAAGGAAGAATTGATAAAAAATATAACTAAGGTGTTCAAAGGAACAAAGACAAACCATGGGGGAAATTTTAACTTGTATGAGAAAATAAAACAACAACTCAGCGAACGGGACTTGCCCACCTTGGGGAAAAATTTATTTGTAGAATTAATGAAAGAAATCACTACTGAACTGAACTGAACTCACTGTTGGATCTGTGGAGGAATGCAAATGACTGAACACTGGCCATGGAGGGGGGAGGGATTGGGCCCAGAGCAGTTGTTACAGTGGAATCAAACGGAAATATCAAGGGGAGTCAATAGACCTGAAGGGTGGGTTCTAAGTCATGAGGTAATAGGAGAGGTATGTATAACATGTCAGGGAACTAACTTTACCCAATATGTGGGGCACACCCCCTGTAAGACTATCCTGATTATAAATGCAAGCAAACAGTCTTGGTGGCCCAAAGCTCCAGAAGGATATTGGGCAAAGTTAAGTAAAGGTAACTGTATAAAGAACAATTTTACAGGACTATGCTGGTATAATAAAAATAGAGCCAACCCATATGAAGAAGTAAAAAGTGTAAGGACCTATTGGCAACAACCTGAATCAGTTAAACTAAGCTGGAAAGCCCCAGATGGAATATTTTGGATCTGTGGGAAAAAAGCTTATAATACCCTACCAAAAAGATGGAGAGGGACATGTACTCTAGGGATTATCCAGCCTGCGTTTTTTACATTACCAAAGGAAAAGGGTAATAGAGTGTTAGGAGTTCCTTTGTATGAAACTTTGTATCGAAATAAAAGGAGCACAGACATAGGGGGAACACAAATATGAAAGGATGATGAATGGCCCCCAGAACGAATTATTGAATATTATGGACCAGCTACCTGGGCTCAAGATGGGAGCTGGGGCTATCGCACTCCAATTTATATGCTAAATAGAATTATCAGGCTACAAGCCATGGTAGAAATTACTTCAAACCAGACAGCCCGAGCAATGGAATTGATAGCTAAACAACTTACCCAAACTAGAGCAGCAGTATATCAAAACCGACTGGCTCTAGACTATCTGTTAGCTGAAGAAGGGGGAGTGTGTGGAAAGTTTAATAATTCTGAATGCTGCTTAGAAATTAATGATAATGGTGAAGTAATTACTAAAATTGCAGAAGAAATAAAACGAATAGCCATGTACCTGTACAAACCGGGAACTCTATGCTTAATGATAATTGACGGAATAACCTGTTGGGGGAAACTTGGTGGAAGAAATTAGGATTTATGTTAACATGTGCATTATTAGGACTACTGTTCATCCCTTGTCTTGTTCCATGCTTCATTCGACTAATCCAGTCGGTGGTTCAAGGAATGCAAGTTGCTACAATACCAATAGACCCTGAGAAGGCAACAAAATTAATGGCAGTACAAGAGGTACTGACAAAATTTGAAACCAGAACACAAATCAATGGGATAAAAAAAGAGAAGTGGGGAAATTGTGACAATTGATAAAAGATTCGTGTTAATCACAAAAGCATTGGGGTTTGCATAAACCAGAATATGAAGCTCTGAAGTGAAGCATGGACACTAGATAAAGGAAATTATATGATTAAATAATTCTGTTTAAAATCACCTTGTTATGTTATATTATGTTGTATTATTGTCTTGGTTTGAAAGACAGGTATCTGCTAAGGAAAGGCAAGAACCTCTTTCCTGAGATGCGGAATGCAACCCCCTCCCTTTTAATTATTTTAGGTCCAAATCAGAAGCCTTCAGGCAGGAGATGTGGGCATAAGGGTAACAGTTCTATACTGATATCTAACAAGGCAGAAAAAACAACAACAGCTATAAAAATTGACAACAGAACAGAACAGTATAGCTCAGCTCCAGTCCCTTTTGGCGGCAGGCCGTCTCCCTGCGCTCAGTTACCGGTGCTGTGGGGGCAGGGCAGGTCCCGCGCAGTTGAAGAGGGCTGGAGTGATGGCGGCAGCGTCCCAGGGGTGAGAGAGGCTGGGAAAGTGACTCCCCCTCACGGTGTCGTTCGTTATGCTCAGCAGGGTGTCTGGAGATAGTAGGGTGAGATGGGAGAGCAGCAGAGCGATGTCCAACGGCAAGGAGCGTGGATCTCAGTGCTGGGATGGCAGGGGAGATGCCAGACCGGAGCCCCGGGCTGTACTCCCACTCCACGAGCCAAGCCAGAGTGAGTCCCCTGCTCCAGACCCTGCGTCCCACCCTTCCTTTTCCTGTTCCCCCCCTTACCCCTCCACCCACCCCCCTACAAGAGAATATTATCTGTCATTTTAAGGTGTAGCCGCAATTACTTAGTATAACAATGGGAGAAATTCCACAGAAAGAAAAAGGAAGCATTCAACCCCCAACACCATCCTTCCTCCAGAAGATATATTCTGTTAATGGGCCATTAAGTCCTATTGTGTGACTGATAAGATTACATCATCCCATTGGGAGATGCTCCAGACAGGGGGAGGAGCCAAACACTTCCTAGCTAGATAAAAAGTGAGATTTGGAACACCAAGGCAGTCCTTTCGACTGGATCCCAGAGGAAAGTCGGACCTTTTTCCACATCATCGCTGGATCTTCGGAGGAAAACTACGCCTTCTACAGGAGCACTGCTTCAACTGAACCACATCTGTCATCCAGGAGGACTGCAGCCACCATTTATATGGAATGCTACCAACACCCTGACTGACAGGGTGTCAGGTTGTATTTCTGACTTTGTTGGTGGTTTTTTCTTTTATATTATTGCATGTATTTTATTTTTTCTTTTTTCTCCTATTAAATTGTATGACTGACTTGGAGTCTCGCACTGGTTTTATTTTCAAACCAACACATTTATTGGCGCCCAACGTGGGGCACGAAGGGTACTGAGAAAGGTCAGTATTACAATTTTGTATTCACCATGATTCTCAACATGCTTACATGGGTTTTATATCTTGTTGTCTATATTTTTCCACACATGGGGAACTATCTGCCAGCTGTAATGCTCCTGTGTAGACCAGGATATGGTATAAAAATTGCTTTATTGGCCTATTATGTCTACTGCATTATAACTTCTGAGGCAATGAACATAATTCCGAATATATTCTCGTCTTTGTTTGCTTGTCCTAGTCTAGGTTGCTACATCCGGGGTTTTAACAATCACACCCAGCCCTTGGGGGGAGGGGTAAAGAATGATTTTTCCAATCTTTCCGGCCTGATTCAGTAGTTTTTGGAAATGTTGAGTTCCCGCTGGATGCTAAGGACAGCATAATATTGTTGTTAGTTCTGCTTTGTCTCCTCTGCACAGCCTACAACATGCTTAGAAATAAAACACTACATGGTGTATTGCTGCGTATTCTTGAGGAAGAGGAAAAAGAAACAAATCAACTTCGTCCACGTCTGCACACAATATCACAAAGAGGAGAAGAACCAAACACAAAGCAACAGTGTCCATGTCTACGCAGACTGCCACAGAGGAGAAAAAAATCCAGAAGCGCCATCAGCATCTCCACACAAACCATCACTGCACCAGAACAGCCTAGACCAGTAGCAGTTGCCCCCGTTCAGAAGAAGAAATCAAAGAGCAAATCAGTCCGCATAGTGACTGACGAGGACGTGGCAGGACCTTCGCACCCAGCAGAAGAGACAGAGCCAGAAATCATCACTCGCTCTCTATCCCTGGGTGAGCTGCGTGACCTGCGGAGGGAATTCACTCACCAGACAAATGAGTCCATCTTGACCTGGCTGCTCCGCACCGAGGTGCTGCAGCCAATGACACCATTCTGGATGGAAGTGAGGCCAGGCAACTGGGATCTCTGTCCCGGGATGTGGTCATTGACCAGGGGATTGGGAGAACCCAAGAAACTCTCAGCCTCTGGAGGCGACTGCTGACAAGTGTGAAGGACAGATACCTTTGTAAAGAAGATCTCCAGGTGCACCAAGGAAAATGGAGCACAATAGAACAAGGTATCCGATGCCTGAGGGAATTGGCCGTGCTGGAGATCATTTTCTCAGAAGATGAGAGATTTCCTAAGAGCCCAGACTGTGTCCGGTGCACGTCACAGATGTGGTTGAGATTTGCACGGCTTAGATTAGAGATGTATTCCCGTTACCTGGCAACGCTGCAGTGGAGGGAAGGTGAGGACATGGTAGGCGTCTTGGCCAATAAACTAAGAATTGATGAGGACACTGTCACAGCCCCATTTCGTACCCATGTCTCATCCGTGGAAACAAGGCTGGTGGAGCAAGTCTGAAGCTTGATTGAAGAGGGCCATCAGAAACTAAAAAAAAGAACTTAAGGAAAACAACTACCAGATCTCTCCAGAACCAACAAGAGTTTCTGCCATTAGGAGCCGGCAATCCTCAGGCAGGGAGAGAAGACACACTCCACGAGGTAACCTCTGGTTTTTCCTTCAGAAGCATGGAGAAGACATGAGGAAGTGGGATGGAAAACCCACCTCCTCCTTAGCAGCCCGGGTACGTGAGCTGAAAAGAGGGACACCTACCACAAGAAGCTCATCTAGAGTCAATGCTGCTCCAGTCTCTCGTGTACAGAACTCCAGACAGTATCAGAATGAGGATATGACTGATCCTCTTGAAGTGACCTCAAGAACCTATTTACAGGAAGAGAGCGACATGTACCAAGATCAGGAATAGAGGAGCCCGGCCTCTAGCCAGGTAGAGGAGAGGGATAATCGGATCTATTGGACTGTGTGGACCCGATGGCCTGGCACATCCGACCCGCAAAAACATAAGGCTTTGGTTGTCACCGGCGCCCAATGGACTCTGATGCCATCAAAGTATGTAGGAGAAGAATCCATCTCTATTTCTGGGGTAACAGGAGGATCCCAGCAGCTGACTGTAGTGGAGGCCAAAGTGAGTTTAACTGGGAACAGGTGGCAGAATCACCCCATCGTGACTGGCCCAGAGGCCCCATGCATCCTTAGCATAGACTATCTTAGAAATGGATATTTCAAAGACCCAAAAGGATATCGCTGGGCTTTTGGGATAGCTGCTGTAGAGACAGACAACATTAGAAAACGGAAAACCTTGCCTGGTCTTGCAGATGACCCCTCTGCTGTGGGACTACTGAGAGTTGAAGAGCAACAGGTACCAATCGCCCGAACAACAGTACACCATTGGCAGTACCGTACTGACAGAGACTCAGTGATTCCCATCCATGAAATGATCAGTAAACTGGAGAGTCAAGGGGTGGTCAGCAAAACCCACTCACCCTTCAACAGCCCCATCTGGCCTGTGCGTAAATCTGAAGGAGAATGGAGATTGACCGTAGACTATCGTGCATTGAATGAGGGGCCCTGAGCAGCAGCAAGCCTTCGCCCAGATCAAGCAGGAGATTGCTCATGCAGTAGCCCTTGGCCCAGTCAGGACGGGACCAGATATGAAGAACGTGCTCTACTCTGCAGCCGGGAACCATGGTCTGTCCTGGAGCCCTTGGCAGAAGGTGCCTGGGGAGACTCGGGGTCGACCACTGGGATTCTGGAGCAGAAGCTACAAAGGATCTGAAGCCAACTACACTCACACAGAGAAGGAGATCTTGGCCACCTATGAGGGAGTTCAAACTGCCTCAGAGGTGATTGGCACAGAAACACAACTCCTCCTGGCTCCCCGATTACCAGTGCTGGGTTGGATGTTCAAGGGAAAGGTGCCTTCCACACATCACGCCACTGACACCACATGGAGCAAGTGGATTGCCCTCATCACTCAGCACGCTCATATTGGGAATCCAAATCGCCCTGGGATTCTGGAAATAATTACAAACTGGCCTGAAGGTGAGAGTTTTGGATTGTCTTCTGAAGAAGAAGAGGAGCAAGGGGCACGTGCTGAGGAAGCCCCACCATATAATGAGCTACCGGAGACTGAAAGATGATATGCCCTCTTCACGGATGGTTCCAGCCAAATTGTAGGCACTAATGAGCTACCGGAGACTGAAAGATGATATGCCCTCTTCACGGATGGTTCCAGCCAAATTGTAGGCACTAACTGGAAATGGAAAGCTGCAGTATGGAGCCCCACACGACAAGCTGCACAAGCTACAGAGGGACAAGGTGGATCGAGTCAGGTCGCAGAGCTAAAAGCCGTCCAGTTGGCTTTGGATATTGCTGAACGAGAGAAGTGGCCAAGGCTTTATCTCTACACTGACTCATGGATGGTAGCTAATGCTCTGTGGGGATCGCTGGATCGCTGGAAAAAGGCCAACTGGCCACGCAGAGGTGAGGCTTTTACTTGGCCCCAAAATGGGGTTCTTCACCCTTCCTCTGGTCTAGCTCAGGTGTTAGGGTGAAGTTCCCCTGGGCCCTTGCCTCATGGATGTAAATAAGATATCAAAAGAGGCTCTTTCCCCTAATAAAGTTACAGGTTCATTTCTCGTGGGTAGCGAGTGAAAAAGGGAAGGGAAAAGGGAGGGGAAAAGTGGGAAAAAAGCCAGAAAGAGGGAAAAAGAGAGAAAAGAGTGCGAGGCCAGGGGGTACTGATCTTTTCTAGGGTCTGGAAAGGGGGAGCGGGGAGAAATTGGATCCCAGCCAGCTCTGTGTGACCAGGAGGGGAGTGGGACCAAGATACAGGGCACAGCAGGGGTCACGGAATGTACCATTTACAATGTATCTAGGAAACGCAACATCTCCCTGTTTTTTGTTTCATAAAGTTGAAATAAGGATATTAGTTTCATTCAAATGATGATTTTGCCCACCACTTGTAGTTGGTGGGAGGGTTAGATTGTTCCAAGTTTTTCATTTCTATGTGATTGACTACTGAGGTAGAGGGAATGAGACTATTAATGGCTTTGAAAACTGACGTAGGATTAGGAACACCGTTATTACAAGAAAAAGAATAACAAAAATTAACATAATTGTTTTGACTATAGATGTCCACCACCCTGTGAGCCCCCAGCCTTTGAACAGTCCATGGAACCAATCTTCAGATTCTTGCTTCACTGTTCCAATCAAGTTGTTCATGTTTCGGAGGGCAGCATGGATGTTAGGAGCTTTTGAGGTCAGGTCCATACAGCACAGTCCTTCAAATTCCTGGCACTCATGTCTGTGCAGAAGCAAGAGAAAATCTATAGCAGCACGATTTTGTAGTGTGGCCTGTCCGGTTTGCTGTTGCTGCTGTGGACAGACATATGTTTTTTTGTTGGAGCGTCTGTGCCAGGGTCACCCCGATGTTCTGACGTGGCTGAGGGACGATCCAGGCAGCTGCCAGACTGTTCAGTGTTAACAGGAAGACAGCTTGGATGGGCTTCATCACAGGAGTGAGAGAAGAGAAGCTTTTCTCTAGAAGAAAAGACAAACATTATAAAACCTATTAAAAGTCTCTATCTGCCGGAATGCCACCCTCTATGAGGATTTCTTTTCCTTTTTTCCGGCGGCATCTTCTTTTTGAAGCCATAGCTACCTGCTCCTCGTTATCCTCAGTTGGAGCAGGATGTTTGGGAACATACGGTTTCACCCACTTTTGGGGAATCCACCGAGGGCCTGAGGGAGTGGATACGCACGCATAGCCACGCCCCCAGGTAACAAGCTCATAGGGACCTTTGATTTCCCAGGTTTCTGGGTCCCTAATCAAAACTGGAGGATGTTGGGATAACTTGAATTGTTTACTACTGTTAAAGTGACGTACCACAGGTGGACTCATGTTTTCAAATGAACAATTTAGGAAATTGATAGTAAACATGGCCTTGCAGAGCTTCTGCTGTGGAGACATCCACGCAGTTGAACTGCTCTGTTTAGCCAAAACCTGCTTGAGTGTCTGATTAGCTCGCTCAACTACACCTTGGCCTGTGGGGGAGTGGGAGGTGCCAGTTTTATGTTCCACTCCCCACTTCTGGACGAATTCTAGGAACTCCTTGGACTTATACGCTGTGCCCTTATCAGTTTTGATTTCCCTAGGGATCCCCAATACAGAAAAGGCTTGCACTAAGTGTTGTTTGGCGTGCACTGCCCTTTCTCTTGCATGGGCAGAGGCATAGACTGCGCCTGATTATGTGTCTATGCTAACATGCACATATTTGAGGCGACCAAAGCTAGGAATGTGTGTGATGCCTGTTGGCCATACCTCACAACTGCCAAGACCTCGGGGGTTAACCCCTATGCCCATTGAGGGCATGTTGTGCAGCTGACAAGTGGGACAGGTGGCCACAATGGCTCGAGCCTGACTCCGTGTTAGCTGGAACTGACGCATTAGACCTGGTGTATTCTGGTGATACTGCTGGTGGCTCAGCTTTGCCTGTTGGAAGACGTCAAGAAAGCGTGCTTGTTCTGCTGGGGTTGCTTGTTCTGCTGGGGTTGCAAGGGAGTCTGCCTGACGGTTCCCTTCTGCAATTTCACCTGGCAAATCTGTGTGTGATCTCACAGGCATCACATAGAATGGGTGTTCTCTATGAGAATTCAAATAAATTAGTTAGGAAAGCAACCTGAAAAGCTGCTCATTTTTGATGTCTCTGAGCACTGCCTGCTCTGCCCTGAACACTACCCCCGCTACATAGGCTGAGTCTGTCACCAAGTTTATTGGCTCTGAGAACTTTTCAAAGGCTCTCACGACTGCTGCCAGTTCAGCTACCTGGGGTGATCCCTCCACATACTTAACATCAGCTTCCCAATTCTGAGTTTGAGGATCTTTCCAAATCATCACCGACTTGTGGGACGCCCCAGATGCATCCGTGAACACTGTGAGAGCTTTGAGTGGTCTCCGACTCCTCACGAGGAACGAGGTAGAATTCCTCATTAAACAGCTTGTGAGACGGGGCATGGACTGATATTTGTCCTCTGTAGCTGTCCAGGGCTAATTGGAGACTGGCATTGCTCTGGAGCAAATGCTCAAACATCTCTTTAGTCAATCTTACAGGAGAGTTCCTTCCCTCCTCAGACAGTTTAACAGGGAGGTGAATACATGTGAAGTCACAACGAGCTAGTTCATACAGTCTGATCCTTGCTTTCCGAATCAGCTGTGCTATTAACTCTTGTGGCTTAGTGATAGTTTTGGATCTTTGGTGGGAGAGGAAGACCCACTTTATGATTAAGAGTGACTCTCTCTGCTCCTTGATCCATTGGAATATTAAACCGTGTAAATGTGGCAATTTGCCTAGGATAATGAATTTGAAGGGCACCTCGGGCTGGTAACCGTGAGCTTGCCTCTGTCCTAAGGTCTTTTGTACCTTTTCGATTGCCGTCTTTGCCTCTGGGGTCAGTTCCCTGGGAGAAAGCAGCTCTCTCTCCCCATTCAATAAATTGAAGAGACGTTCTCTGTCCTCATTAGTGAGGCCTAGCCAGGGCCTAACCCACTTCAATGACCCACACAGGGAATGGAGAGCTGCTAAGGTTTTTGGATTACAATTAATTTCCAATTTCTGCGGAACAATGGTCCGTGCAGTAATTTCCAGGCCCAGGTACTTCCAAGGTGGCATCCTTTGGACTTTGTCCTCCTGCAATTCAAATCCAGCAGAGGTTAAAACTTTAACCACTAGGTCAAGTGTGTCTTGGAGTAGAGAGTTATCGGGTGCACACACTAGCACATCATCCATGTTATGAAGGATGATGGCCTCCCCTCTCTGGGCATGCACCTGGGACAGCAATGAGGCTACATACCGCTGGCAGATGGAGGGACTACATTTTAATCCCTGGGGCAAAACTCTCCAGTGGTAGCGCTTCATTGGGGCCTCTCGATTGATGGTAGGAACCGAGAAGGCGAACCTTGGGGCATCCTCTGGGTGTAGGGGAATGTGGAAGAAACAGTCTTTGATGTCTAGAACAGCCAATTGCCAATCTCTGGGATGTATTGTTGGAGAAGGCATTCCAGGTTGGAGAGACCCCATGTCCTCAATTACTTTGTTTATTTCCCGGAGGTCGTGGAGCAGCCTCCACTTGTCTTTCCCTGGTTTCTTTATCACAAAAACCGGGAAATTCCACGCACTTGTGGTCTCTTCTATGTGGCCTTTAGCCAATTGTTCCTCCACAAGCTCCTCAAGCGCCCTGAGCTTCTCCTTACTCATCGGCCACTGTGCTACCCACTTTGGGGTATCATCTAGACATTTCAACTTTTGGGTAGGGCGCCTCACAGTGGCCGCTTCTAAAAATCCCAAGGAGTTTTAGGAATAATCAATTTCACCCCCCACTGGGACATGGTGTTTCTCCCCCATAGAGGGCATTTATAATCTGTAACAAATGGACGGATGCTAGCCAATTTTCCATCCGGCCCCTCAATTTGTACAATGCTTTTTGATATTTTTGCCAATTTGAATCCTCCTACACCCTGGATTCTGCCTGCCACAGGCTGAAGTTCCCAATGTGACTGCCACATCCTTTCGGGTATGATAGTCACATCAGCACCTGTGTCCAGTACCCCCTCCACATGGAGGCGATCTGATCCACAGGTTAGGTTGCATGCCAGAGAAGGCTTGTCCTCACCCACCACTTCTGCCCAGTAGACTTCAGGTGATTTTTCATCTACTGGGACCTCCTGTGGAACGGGAATGGCCTGGGCAAGGATTTGTCCCTCAGCCAGGTAATATGGTGGTAGAGGACATCGTGCCAGGAGAATGAGGCCAGTTATGCTTCCCTTGATGATCATGGGAGCCACCTCAATCTCTAGGCGTGTGTGTGCTGTGTCCCCGACAAGAAAGTACTCTCTGTCCAGTTTCATGTGGTTTAACGTCACGTCCTGTGTACTGTTAGGGAAGTCCACTGTAATGACTGTCCAATCAGGTGACCTGAAATGAAAACCTCTGGTAGTCACAAGCCTAAAACGGCCTAGTGGCTTCCAAACCTTGTTAATTGAACATTTGATATTTTCATTGCCATGCATCCCCACACCCTCTATCCCATCCTCCCCCTTTCTGTTTATTAAGACAGAGTCCTTTGGGAGTGTGGAGCCCGCAGCCCGCTGGTGATGCCTTAATGAGACTTGCCCAAAATTAAGGAGAGACTGTTGATCGGTCTTTGCTCGTGAATTTACTGTATTGGGCTAAACGTCGTGTTTTTTTAAAAGACTCTACCGATGTTTTTAAAGCGACTACTTGGCAAGAAGTTGGGGCAGCTTTGTGGGAAGCTATACAAACTGGGAATAAGGAGGTAAAATCCTTAGCTCCTACGTACCCACAGCTGCGCATGTTAATTGAACAAATGGGTGCTGAAATTGAGCTGGAACTCGCAGCACAGACCATGGTCACTGCCGTAGCTGGTAAACTCACCCAAGAGTCTGCTACTGTCCCACCCGCGTACGTGTCAGCCCCTGAGGCCCGTGGCCCCTATGATGATTTAATACCACCCTGGGACCCTACCGATGTTCATAATGTGCCTTCCTTTGCACCCCCGGCACCTACAGCACCCTCTGCGCCCTCGGTACCTATGGCACCCCCAGTAACAATGAGCGTAGCGCCCGCTAATCCCACTAATACGGACCCCGTGTTACATCTGCCCTCACCTCCCACTTTCGACCCAGCGACTGTGCCTCTTCCCAAAGAAACAGAAATGGACACGGACGATTTACAGTCCACACTGCAAAAGCAGACCGAAACCATGCTTGAACTGTTAGGTGAAATGAAGCGGCTTGATAAGGGTTCCAAAAGTAAAACGATTCGGGAAGCATATAAAAAGGCCCATAACGCCATTCTCTCCGGCCTCAAAACTTTAGAGGAAAATTCTTTTTCTGCACCGAATACTTCTACATCTCAACGCCGACAGAACATTATCAATTTGGTTAAGGTGGGGGAGTGGGATATGCCTACTGCAAATCAATTTCTAACATCTAAAGGTTTACCCCCAATAATGCTTTCTGAAATTGAAAACACAAATGTTTCTCATTCTACAGAAAAGGAAGGGACGGGATTGTTAACTACCTTTAATGACTCTTTTCAGCGTTGGTGGAACAAAGGAGGGGAGGGAGGCTCAGGAGGCTCGGGAGGCTTGGGAGGCTCAGGGAAAGGTCCTGACTAAACTTGCATCCCCAAAGACCCTTCTTTTGACATGAATAAGAGGTGGAAAGGAGTGGTAACAAATGCTGAGTTGACGGGAGATTTTCAGTTTGTCTCAGCTCCGGTGGTGCGAGGAAGTGGTGGTAATAATGGTTGGCAGCCCTTAGACTGGCAAATGATAGCAAGGGTTCAAAAATCTGTAATGGACTACGGTGTTGATAATAAGGCGGCAAGTGGAAGCATTGCTAAAATATCAAGAACTCCTCCCTGCCGACCTTAAGGCTATGTTTGAGCTTATACTAGGACCTACTAGTTATATGTTATTTTTAACAAAGTGGCAACAAAGATTGGAGCTTAAACAATTAGATAATGTCAATTTGCCGCAAGGCGATCCTCTACGCTTTGCCACGCTAGATATGCTTATGGGAAATGGTCAATTCATCGATCCACAAAGACAGGCAATGTTAGGGGCTCGCATTTTAGCTCAAAGCAAGTCTGCTGCTTTAGAAGCTTTTAACAACTTGCCCCAAGTAGGTAAGCCTCGACAACCTTATTTACATATTCAGCAAAAGGAAGATGAATTCTTTTTGTCTTTTGTGGACAGAATTAAAGAAGGAGTAGAGGTAGCACCAGATGTCCCTCCTGATATGAAAGATACTTTAGTAAAAGAAATAGCTATGCAAAATGCAAATGCCACCTGCAAGAGATTATTAGCAGCATTACCAGCTCATATGACAATAATACAAATGATTGAACAATGTTCACGAGCCCCTTTAGAAATTGAAAAGGACAAAGCTCGAATTCATGCTGCTGCTTTAGCTGCAGCCATTACTCAAGCACACAAGCAAGGGAACGGGGACAAAGGCCCTCCCAATACATGCTATAATTGCGGTCATACCAGACATATTAGAAAGCATTGTCCTTCACGTTTGGCAAAACAACAACAAAATAACAATACGAACCTCACATCTACATCATTTGTCGGCACTTGCCGCCGATGCGAAAAGTTTGGCCACAAGGCAAATGAATGCCGATCCAAATTTAAAAAGGATGGGACACCGTTGGCGGGAAACGAGATGAGCCGCCAGGGGGGCTCTGCGAACAAAAAGAACCCCTCAGTAGCCATGGCTGTCTCTACAACATGCTCCCCGCCACAAAAAGGAGCGCTGGAGTCGATTTGGTAACTAGAGACTCCGTGACTATTTTTGATGATTCTGTTACCGTCATTGATAGTACTACCAAAGGTCCACTAGGTGGCTGTATGGCCACATTATTGCTAGGGAGATCGTCGGCCACTTTAGACAGCATTTTCGTTTTACCTGGTGTAATTGATGCTGATTATAGTGGTGTTATCAGAATAGTAGTGAAAGTCTTTTCCCCACCAATGTTCATTCCACAAGGTAGTGTAATTGCTCAACTTGTTCCTTTTCTTCCCCAGGTTCCAACAGCTACTAATTCACAAAGATCTGGTGGTTTTGGTAGTACTGGACCCTTAATTGCCTTTGCTCAAGTCATGACTAGTGATAGACCGACCCGGCAAGTAACCGTAAAATTGTATTCAGATAATATCGATGATTCCAAAATGCTTGAACATTCAATGATGCTAGACACTGGGTCAGACGTCACCATAATACCACTAACTGCTTGGCCTCAGCAGTGGCCCACTACACTCTTAAATGAGCAAATCTTAGGAGTTGCTGGAACCACCCGTACTTTACAAAGTCAGGAATTCGTAGAAATTACTGATAAAGAGGGAAACAAGGCTGTAGTAAAACCTTATGTACTAGACACTCCTCTTTGGATCCTTGGTAGAGACACACTTAGTCAATGGAATGTCATTTTAACCAACCAACATTTTCAGGGGTGGCCACTGAGCCGATAGGTGCTCGACCCACTATACAACTAACATGGAAATCTGACCAACCAGTATGGGTGGCTCAGTGGCCCATCACTAAAGATAAATTAGAGCATCTCCATTCATTAGTACAAGAACAATTAGCCTTTGGTCAATTACAACCTTCTATGAGTCCCTGGAAAACCCCCGTTTTTGTTATACAAAAAAAGTCAGGAAAATGGAGATTTTTACATGACTTAAGGGCAGTCAATAATCAAATGCACTCTTTAGGAATTCTGCAACCAGGTTTGCCATCGCCAGCTGGTTTACCAAAAAACTATCACCTGTTTATTATTGATATCAAAGATTGCTTTTTTAGCATTCCGTTGCACCCTGAAGATACCAAACGATTTGCATTTAGTGTGCCCTCCATTAATTACAGTGCACCTATGAAAAGATATGAGTGGGTGGTACTCCCTCAAGGTATGAAAAATAGTCCTACAATTTGTCAATGGTTTGTAGACCAAGCCTTACATCAATGGAGACTTAATAATCCAAATTTTCTAACATATCATTATATGGATGACATTTTAGTCGCAAGTGAATTTCCATTACCCCACTTAAAACAAAAGGAATTATTGCTAGAATTAGAAAAGTGGGGATTGAAAGTGGCAGAAAAAAAGGTGCAATTCTCCGACCCTTGGTCTTACTTGGGCTTTAAAATAACACAAGCTCGCTTTGTGCCTCAAAAGGTAACTTTACATGCAAATATTGAAACAGTCAATGATGTGCAAAAGCTTCTAGGAGACATTCAAAGCATACGTGCATGGGCAGGTATTTCAAATCAAGACTTAGATCCTTTAAGAAAATTGTTGCAAGGTTCAAAGGACATTAATGATAAAAGGGAATTAACCCAAGAAGGGAAACAAGCACTGCAAATAATTGCTAAAAAGTTGCATTGTACAACTGCTTTTAGGTTTGATCCTACCATACCAATAAACCTTTATATCATTAACTACCCTGCTGAACAAATTGCTATAATTGGGCAGGAATCATTCAAGACTTTCTTCTTATTGGAATGGGTGTTTTTAGCATGTAACCCCATTTCCTCTTTTACAAGACGTATTGATCATTTAGGATCCTTAATTCTGAAAGCACGCCAACGAGTGCGTACTGTTTTTGGAGTTGATGCATCTTCTCTTTATGTGCCCATAAATAATTTGTCTCTTTGCACTGAATGGCAATCACTATCGTATACATTCACTACAGCCACTATTGGCTTAGAACTTGATAATCATTATCCGTCACATGCCTTGTTTTCCACTAACCTCCCACTAAAAGGTCAAACATTGCGAAACTCTAAGCCAATTCCCAATGCGATCACTGTTTTTACTGATGCCAGTGGAAGGACCAAAAGGTTCGGATATGCAATATGGAAAAATGGCAACTGGGATGTCGTAGTTTACCAACATCCGGAAGGATCAGTGCAATTACTTGAACTCAAGGCTGTAACCTTAGCTTTTCAACACTTTGACTTTTAAGAAATTAATCTCGTTAGCGATTCCTTGTATGTTGCCTCTATCTTGGAAAGAATTGAGGATGCATTAATAGGTCGAATCTCAAACTCCTTAATTTATCATGAACTCATTCTTCTAGTAAATGTAATTAATATCAGGCACCATGCCTTTTTCTCAACACATATCCGCAGCCATCTCAATCTACCAGGGTTTTTATCAGAAGGAAACGCCAAAATTGACCAAATCGTATCCTCACCAGCCATTGGACTCAGTAATTTTGACCTTGCCATTGCCTCTCATGCCTTTTTTCACCAGTCAGCATTAAGCCTACAGAAGGAATTCCATCTAACAAAACGAGAGGCACGAGGTATCATAGCATGTTGTCCTGATTGTGCAAAACTACCCCCAATCCAGTTACAAGGAGTGAACCCTCGTGGTCTCCACCCTAGAACATTGTTTCAATCAGATGTCACAATCGTGCCATCATTTGGACGCTTTAAACATGTACATGTCACTGTTGATACCTGTAGCAGACTAGTATGGGCAATGCCTATGATAAACGCCAAAAGTAAGGCAACCTGCAGACACTGGTTAGAAGCTTTTGCAGTGCATGGTGTCCCACAACACATAAAAACAGATAATGGTCCTAATTATGTTAGTTCTACTTCACGTGAGTTCCTACGTAGATGGAACATTACCCATGTCACAGGAGTACCTCACAATAGTACTGGGCAAGCTATTGTAGAACGCAAACATCAAGACCTTAAACGCCTTTTCTCTGCTTTAAAAAGGGAGGGGAATGTCACCCTCTCTCCACAAGAAATCGTAGCAAAAACATTGTATGTCCACAATTGGAAAATGTGGATGGAACGCCCTGAGCTAAAAACCCAAATGTTGCCCATTACACTGCATTTTTGCAAGGATGAATCTTTGACTGTTCATAAGATACAAGTATCTGTATGGGAACCCCAATCACAACAATGGACTGGTCCCCACCAATTATTGACATGGGGACAGGGTTATGCTTGTGTATTAACAGGTGCTAAACCTAATTGGATCCCAGCCAAGTGGGTCAAGCCTTGGATATCAAAGATTGGGGAAACTGGAGAAGACAAGGAGCCAAATTCAACGGTGGAAGAATAGAGTGCAAGATCTCATCCCGATCCTAATCATTATTCTCAAGGAACCAATAAGAACACACCCTAATATCCCCGACTTTCCAGATGTGATTGATTTGCATAGACTAGTACAGAAATATCTTAGGTCTAGAATACAAGAAGTATTATTTCCTCGTTGCAGTTGTGTAGTATGGAAATTAGGAACTTTCTTATGTGGAAATTGTAAAAGGGAGTATAACTCCAGTGATATTTATACTTGCTTTTATGGATGTAATGCATGTCAGGAACGCCAATCAGTAAGACCTTTAGAATCACTTAGAAAGTGGTTAAAACTGCCTGACTTAACTGTTAGTGAAGCTATAAGCTTATTTGAATCAATAGAAGAAAGGAATTTAGCATTGCATGCGTGGTATATTTTAAATTATACAAAAATAGTTGAGACAGCTTGCTGTACTATTATTATATCTAGCCAATATACTGTTGCCTTCAAAATCCATAGCAATAATGATGCTAATTAAGCTACTAACACTATGTTTGACTCTTACCCAGTGCTTTTCGCAATCAATCACCCTCCCTCAAGAGAACTTCTGGATCGCTTGGGCCAACAAAACTGGTAACACAAATTTTTGTTTACATCTTAGTGCAGCCACTGACCCATTTAAAACTTGCCTCATTGGGTCACCGGTACAACCACAAGAAATCACTATAGCCCCCCCTATCAATTGCTCAGAAGTAAAAAACAACAGTCACTGCCTGGCAAAAATAATCAAATCTCTAAATACAACCCTGCCATGGGATCCTCAAGAGTTAAATTTACTAGACAGCCGAAAAGCAAATCACTCCGGATGTGTGTATTTTGGGCAGACTAGTTGGAACATTAACGAATCTAAAAAACACGTCTGGCTAACCCCTCGTAAGTTTTACAATAGTAGTGAACATTGTGGATCATCCCCCTATGGGTGGGGTTCAGGTCATATTCACTTAGACATTTCTAAGCCCCTTTCCCTACCTCAAGGCCTATATTTAATCTGTGGAGATAGAGCCTGGCAAGGAATACCTCATCATGCTTATGGGGGTCCTTGTTACCTTGGCAAGTTATCTTTAATGCTACCCTCTTATAATCATTTGATTGCCTGGAACATTTCCAAAAATCGAAGGGAAAAACGACAAGTCTCGGAATTAGATGATAAATGCAATGATGAAGTGGAACTATGGAGTAGAACCGCTCGATTTTTTGCAGCGTTACTACCCCCAGTGGGAACAACACAAGCGCTAACTGAGATCCAACACCTAGCGTGCTGGACAGCTAAACAGGCCAATGTCACTACACAAGTTCTGTCCCAAATGGCTCAAGATATGAGTAGTCTCCGACAAGCTATTCTTCAAAACAGAGCAGCTATTGATTACCTTTTGTTGGCCCAAAGTAAAGGCTGTGAAGATTTTGAAGGAATGTGTTGTTTTAACTTGTCCGATCATAGTGATTCAATCCAGAAGCAGCTAGAATGGCTTCAAGATCACGCTAAGAAGATTACTGTCAATCACAACCCCCTTGATGACGGGTTAATGTCTTTTGGGATTTCTGCATGGGTAAAATATATCCTTAAGATAGGAATTATTGTTGTACTAATTGTAGTAATTGTGTTATGTATGGGACCTTGCATCATCCAGGGTTTTTCCTTTCAAATTCGACGTATGGCCAATGCTGTTCTTGAAAAGAAAGGGGGAGATGTTGGCGGCCTAGTAGGAGCTCTGGCTCTGCAGCCTGTCTATAGAAAACTACCTTAGTTATGTTAAAGGGCTGTTCAAGGTTACCGTGTCCTTGGCGTGACTATAGGAGAAAAACAAAATCATAAATTTTAACGTTGAGATAAGCAAGAACAAAGGAAAAGACATCTGGGGAAGCAAGATCCTGTTTAGTTGACATACCATGTCCACTTCAAAGAGTATCTTACGCAATAACTAGACTGTAGAAAGATAGATCTTAGATGAACCAATAGAATTACTATAAACATATATACGTGTCCTGATTTAGGGCAAATTTGGGAGGAAACCTCTGAATGAGGTCCCTCGGGAAAAAGGAAAAGGAAAAAAAAATTGGAGAGAAGTGGAAAAAAAAGAACTGTTTATTCAACAGGCAACACACCTCCCAGCGCAACAATGAACAATATCACACAGCAAAACCTCTCGCCGTTCCGAGGAGATGGCAGATTTAGAAGAGTTCTTTCCGTGGGCTGCCTGGCTCACTCAGTCTGCTCTCAGTCCCTCTGGTGCTGGGGAATGCTGCGGCCCAGGCCAGGCCCGGTGGGCCACAGGTGTGAGCTCCCGGTGCTCTTCTGGGTTTTCAGTCCAAAGCAGGTTCAAACAGTTCCAGGAAAACAGAAAAAAAAATGGGAAAAAAAAAACAACAACAAAAAAACAATCCAGGGGGCTTCTCTGCCTCAGCTAGCCAAAAAACTAACCAAGAGCAAAGGAGAGCTCTCTCTCGCTGTCCACCGCAGACAACACAGTCTGAGAGCAGGAATGCGGGGGAGCCAGTGCAGTCTCTGATAACAAACTCTGCACTTCTTCTTCCCCCCTCTGCACTTTCACTCCTGGAACCAGTCTTAAAGTTGAAGAATTTAATATTCAACACCAACAGAACAGACAATTTGGGGATATAGGCATCATACAGTCACCCCAAGACAATACGTCTTTTGTGTAACCAATCGTACTCTTTGTAACAAACTCTAAGTAACCACTGAAAACGTATAAAAATCATCTCTTTGTTAAAAATAAAGACTCTGCTCTTTGCATTTATATTGAGTGCCTGTTATTGATTCCTGTTCTCCAGCATGAAGACCCCAGCAAACACTGCTTTACATAAGAGGTCAAATTACTGTCTTCCATGTTAGTTCTGCACTGGGCTCAGTGGAGCCTTTCTGGTTTATTGGCCTTTGACTTGGACATAAAGCTGAGTCTTGATTCAAGAAAAATCAGTATTCACACTTGTTTTCATTTACACGGACATTGGCTTGGTCTCCTAAACAAAGAGAATGATGGGGAATTTATGTAGGTGTTCAGATAGGTAACATTCTCTTTCCGCAACCTGGCATTGTATTTTCACTTGGTCTGTTACCTCTGGATTTGTTTTAACGGCTCAAATTATTAGGAAGAGTATCAAAGCTCCAGCTCTAACCACAGTCCCACTGCGAGGTGTGTGAAGGTATGTGCATCTGCCCCTCAGGTCCATACTGCTCTTCTAATGTGCCTCAGATCGAGCAGGTAGGAAAGACTGTTGCATTTCCTAGATGCATTGTAAATGGTACATTCCGTGACCCCTGCTATGCCCTGTAGCTTGGTCCCTCTCCCCTTCTGGCCATACAGGGCTGGCTGGGATCCAATTTCTCCCAGACCCCCTTTTCAGATCCTAGAAAAGATCTGTGCCCCCTGACCTCTGTCTCTTTTACTCTTGCTCCCTCTTTTCCTCGCTACCCACAAGAAATAAACCCTGTAACTTCATCAGGGAAAAGAGCCTCTTTTGTTATCTAATTTACATCCATGAGGCAAGGGCCCCGGGAGCCATCACCCTAACACCTGAGCTAGACCGGAGGAAGGGCGAAGAACCCCATTTTAGGGCTGAGAAAAAGCCTCAGTTGACGCCCTAAGTGAATGGTCTCTACAGAGCACCCCACGTTCGGCTGTGACTCCTATTTTTGGGATTCAAGAAGCCTTGGAGCTGATAAACTAGCTTAAATTTCTTTTAGCTGCATTTTGTGCAGTTCGAAGACTTTTAAGCACGAACCGGGAGCCTGTCAGAAGCCCAGGCAGATCGGTTCTGGACATAGACTCACTACAGTTACTCAGACGTCTCTGCCTGCAAGAAAAAAAAAGGTGAGTGGAAGCCTCCTTTTGCGGCGTTTGGGTTCCTGGAGCTCCGCGTGGGGGTCTCACTGGTGGCATTTGGCTGGCACGGAACAGCTCTCGAGGAGAGAGACGGCGCGGGCGTGTGCTAGGTGTGCGCACGACTCAGTGTGCCTGAGCCCACGTTGTGTGGTGCGCGGAGTGGGGGGGCTGGACGCAGTCACCCAGGCGCAGCGGCAGGCAGGCAGATTTGATCGGTTTCAAAGGGGTGGCACGGAGGGTTTTTTTGCGGTTTTTTGCTGTTTTTGCGGGTTTTTGCGGCTGGGTCGGTCCCTACAGCTCTGCGGGCGCCACGTGGGTTTTACCAACAGAAACAGCGAAATTAACATCGGGTCGGCATCCAGTAAAGCCTGAAAACCGTAGTGTACCTGGCACGTTTTAACAACTAACTCTCTTCCTGTGTTTTTAACTGTAGTGGGGTAGATATAGTGGCAAATTGTTAAACATCATGGGCTTACAGCAATCTGCCTTACAAAAGAGTATAAGAAACCAACTAAGGGAAATATTAAGTTCAGGAAATGTTTTAATATCTAAGAAAAAATTAGCCCGTTTTGCCAGCTGGCTGTCTGTTGAAAAATCTGACCTTGAATTGCAAAATATGAATTCGATTTCATTTTGGGATGAAATAGGGGATTTATTAAATTTAAAAGTGGAAAATGGAGATAAAACAGTTTCTGTATTCCTCCTGATTTTCTTACAAATTCGGAAACTTGATTCAGACAGAAAACAGCAGAGAGCAGCAGCAAAACGGTTCAGACTCACCTTCCCTTTTCCCAAAACCCTATAACCCGGACCTGGAGGGGACCCACGGGTCTCCCTGGGGGGTGCAGGGCTCCCAGCACTGCTCTGGCTGCTCTGAGTCCCTGGGTCCTCCCCGGTATCCCGGTTCTGACAATTTTTCCAAAATTGCCAGCACTCCTTCCTTGTTCCCTGCCCCTCTGGGCAACAGCCACTTGGCTACGCCTGAAGGTGTCGGGGTCCCAGATAGCTCTGGCCATGCGATACAGCCCATAGGGGGGGTCCCAAATGGTGGCAGCCACGTGTTTCCTCCTTCATTCTGAAATCCCCTTCACCCTCCAGTCCCTGCCCCTAAGCCTGTCCCCTCCCATAAGCCATCCCCGCCCTCGGCTCCACTGTCCCCTCCCCCCTCCAAGACCCCGCCCTGCACATCACCCCGCGACCCCGCCCACATGTGTTGCAACCCTGGATCCCACCACCCCTGCCCCGCTCCAGTTTCACATTCCTTCCCTCCAAGCTGCTGTGGGGTGGGGGAGGGCAGTGGAGCCCCTGCCGAGTTCAGTGCCGGTGGGGGTGGGGGTGGGGAGGGGTCAGCTCATAGCCCCTGCGGGACGGATGGTGTCCCCTTGGTGGGGGGGGAGTGGGCAGCCCCCCGGTCCGGGTGGGGGGGGATGCCCAGCCGTGAAAGTCAACACCAGGGAACAGAGTTTATACCATCAGTTGCTCCTGTAGTTTATCTTGGTAAGAGAAACGGAAAAAGAAGTTATCAACCTTTCTCCTAACAAGATAAAAAAGGAAATTTGTAAAGTACAAAGAGAATTTGGTAGAAATAGTGAAATCTTTAAAGGCATGATGAGAGCCACCTTTAACTCGAACTGGTTCCATATGATATCAAAGAGCTTTTCCAATGTCTGTTAACTCTTTCAGAATATGATCTATGGGAAAGCCTGTGGAAAAGATCTTTGAAAGTGCTTTTATTACTAGAGCTTTTGAAAAGCTCCGATGATGTAAAAGATGCTGAAAATAATGACATAACATATGAACACCTATGTGGGGAAAAGGATGGGCATTGCCCCGAAAGCCAAACCAGAGTACTATCCAAGTCTGTCCTGGATAAAATATGCAATGTTGCAGGAAAGGCTTTTAATCAATTACCAACAGTCAATACTAAAGGCAGTTATGTTAACATTAAACAGTTTGATTCTGAGAATTTCTTACAGTTTGTGGACCGCCTTCGTGTGCAAGTGGAAAGACAGGTGTCTGATCCAGTGGTACAAGCTGAATTAATTAAAGAGATGGCTCAGAGGAATGCTAACGATACCTGCAATAGGGTTATTCTTGCCGTTCCCCTAGAGCCAGCACCTAGCTTAGCATAGATGATAGAAGCCTGCGTCAGGAAAGCAGAACTGCTCAGTGGACACGAGAGAAATCCAGGTCTGGCACAGCCAAAGACCACGGCAACTGTAACACCAGAAGCCAAGAAGCAACCAATGTCATCAGAGCAGCTGCAGCACATCATCTGCTTCCAGTGCAAGCAGCCAGGACACTTCGCCAGAGACTGTCCACACAACCAGAAACAGAAGAAGACCAACAAACAAAAAAACTAACTTTACAGCGCATACCCGCCATTAACACCATAGCGCGCTCGGCTATAAATACTGCGGGCCCCACACTCGCAAAACACTCTCTCTTAATAAACACAAAGGGGGAGGATGGGATAGAGGGTGTGGGGATGCATGGCAATGAAAATATTAAATGTTCAATTAACAAGGTTTGGTAGCCACTAGGCCGTTTTAGGCTTGTGACTACCAAAGGTTTTCATTTCAGGTCACCTGATTGGACAGTCATTACAGTGGACTTACCTAACAGTACACAGGACGTGATGTTAAACCACATGAAACTGGATAGTGAGTGCTTTGTTGTCGGGTACACAGCACATGCACCCCCAGAGATTGAGGTAGCTCACATGACCATCAAGGGAAGCATAACTGGCCTCATTCTCCTGGCACGATGTCCTCTACCACCATATTACCTGGCTGAGGGACAAATCCTTGCCCAGGCATTTCCTGTTCCAGCGGAGTTCCCAGTAGATGGAAAAACACCTGAAGTCTACTGGGCAGAAGTGGTGGGTGAGGACAAACCTTCTCTGGCATGCAACCTAACCCGTGGATGAGATCACCTCCATGTGGAGGGGGTACTGGACACAGGAGCTGATGTGACTATCATACCTGAAAGGATATGGCCGTCACATTGGGAACTTCAGCCTGTGGCAGGCAGAATCCAAGGTGTAGGAGGATTCAAACTGGCAAAAATATCAAAAAGCATTGTACAAATTGAGGGGCCGGATGGAAAATTGGCTAGCATCCGTCCATTTATTACAGACTATAAATGCCCTCTATGTGGAAGAGACACCATGTTCCAGTGGGGGGTGAAATTAATTATTCCTAAAACTTCTCGGGATTTTTAGAAGCGGCCACTGTGGGGCGCCCTACCCAAAAGTTGAAATGGCTAGATGATACCCCAAAGTGGGTAGCACAGTGGCCGATGAGTAAGGAGAAGCTCAGGGCGCTTGAGGAGCTTGTGGAGGAACAACTGGCTAAAGGCCACATAGAAGAGACCACAAGTGCGTGGAATTTCCCGGTTTTTGTGATAAAGAAATCAGGGAAAGACAAGTGGAGGCTGCTGCACGACCTCCGGGAAATAAACAAAGTAATTGAAGACATGGGGTCTCGCCAACCTGGAATGCCTTCTCCAACAATGCTTCCCAGAGATTGGCAATTGGCTGTTCTAGACATCAAGGACTGTTTCTTTCACATTCCCCTACACCCAGAGGATGCCCCACGGTTCGCCTTCTCGGTTCCTACCATCAATCGAGAGGCCCCAATGAAGCACTACCAGTGGAGAGTTCTTCCACAGGGAATGAAATGTAGTCCCTCCATCTGCCAGTCGTATGTGGCCTCATTGCTGTCCCAGGTGTGTGCCCAGAGAGGGGAGGCCATCATCCTTCATTACATGGATGATGTGCTAGTGTGTGCACCCGATAACTCTCTACTCCAAGACACACTTGACCTAGTGGTTAAAGTTTTAACCTCTGCTGGATTTGAATTGCAGGAGGACAAAGTCCAAAGGATGCCACCTTGGAAGTACGTGGGCCTGGAAATTACTGCACGGACCATTGTTCCGCAGAAATTGGAAATTAATTGTAATCCAAAAACCTTAGCAGATCTCCATTCCCTGTGTGGGTCACTGAATTGGGTTATGCCCTGGCTAGGCCTCACTAATGAGGACAGAGAACGTCTCTTCAATTTATTGAATGGGGAGAGAGAGCTGCTTTCTCCCAGGGAACTGACCCCAGAGTCAAAGACGGCAATCGAAAAGGTTCAAAAGACTTTAGGACAGAGGCAAGCTCACCGTTACCAGCCCGAGCTGCCCTTCAAATTCATTGTCCTAGGAAAACTGCCACACTTACACGGGTTAATATTCCTATGGATCAAGGAGCAGAGAGAGTCACTCTTAATCATAGAGTGGGTCTTCCCCTCCCACCAGAGATCCAAAACTATCACTAAGCCACAAGAGTTAATAGCACAGCTGATTCGGAAAGCAAGGATCAGACTGTATGAACTAGCTGGCTGTGACTTCACATGTATTCACCTCCCTGTTAAACTGTCTGAGGAGGGAAAGAACTCTCCTGACAAATTGACTAAAGAGATGTTTGAGCACTTGCTCCAGAGCCATGCCAGTCTCCAATTAGCCCTGGACAGCTACAGAGGACAAATATCAGTCCATGCCCCGTCTCACAAGCTGTTCAATGAGGAATTCCACCTCATTCCTCATGAGGAGTCGGGGACCACTCAAAGCTCTCACAGTGTTCACGGATGCATCTGGTGCATCCCACAAGTCGGTGATGACTTGGAGAGATCCTCAGACTCAGCATTGGGAAGCTGATGTTGAGTTTGTGGAAGGGTCACCCCAGGTAGCTGAATTGGCAGCAGTCGTGAGAGCCTTTGAAAAGTTCTCAGAGCCAATAAACTTGGTGACAGACTCAGCCTATGTAGCGGGGGTAGTGTTCAGGGCAGAGCAGGCAGTGCTCAGAGACATCAAAAATGAGCAGCTTTTCAGGTTGTTTTCCAAACTAATTTATTTGATTTATCATAGAGAACACCCATTCTATGTGATGCATGTGAGATCACACACAGATTTGCCAGGCGAAATTGCAGAAGGGAACCGTCAGGCAGACTCCCTTGCAACCCCAGCAGAGCAAGCAACCCCAGCAGAACAAGCACGCCTTCCTGACATCTTCCAACAGACAAAGCTGAGCCACCAGCAGTATCACCAAAATACACCAGGTCTAATGCATTAGTTCCAGCTAACACGGAGTCAGGCTCGAGCCCTTGTGGCCTCCGTTCCCAACTGTCAGCTGCACACCATGCCCTCAATAGGCATGGGGGTTAACCCCCGAGGTCTTGGCAGTTGTGAATTATGGCAGACAGACATCACACACATTCCTAATTTGGTCGCCTCAAATATGTGCATGTTAGCATTGACCCGTATTCAGGCGCAGTCTATGCCTCTGCCCATGCAGGAGAAAGGGCGGTGCGCGCTAAACAACACCTAGTGCAAGCCTTTTCAGTGTTGGGGATCCCTAAGGAAATCAAAACTGATCTGGGCGCTGCGTATAAGTCCAAGGAGTTCCTGGAATTCGTCCAGCAGTGGGGTGTGGAACATCAAACTGGCACCTCCCACTCCCCCACAGGCCAAGGTGTAGTTGAGCGAGCTAATCAGACACTCAAGCAGGTTTTGGCTAAACAGAGCAGTTCAACTGCGTGGATGTCTCCACAGCAGAAGCTCTGCAAAGCCATGTTTACTATCAATTTCCTAAATTGTTCATTTGAAAACATGAGTCCACCTGTGGTACGTCACTTTAACAATGGTAAACAATTCAAGTTATCCCAACATCCTCCAGTTTTGATTAGGGACCCAGAAACCTGGGAAATCAAAGGTCCCTATGAGCTTGTTACCTGGGGGCGTGGCTATGCATGTGTATCCACTCCCTCAGGCCCTCGGTGGATTCCCCAAAAGTGGGTGAAACCGTTTGTTCCCAAACATCCTGCTCCAACTGAGGAGAACGAGGAGCAGGTAGCAGTGGCTTCAAAAAGAAGACGCCGCTGGAAAAAAGGAAAAGAAATCCTCATAGAAGGTGGCATTCCGGCAAATAGAGACTTTTAATAGGTTTGATAATGTTTGTTTTTCCTTCTAGAGAAATGCTTCTCTTCTCTCAGTCCCGTGATGAACCCCATCCAAGCTGTTTTCCTGCTAACACTGAACAGTCTAGCAGCTGCATGGATCGTCCCTCAGCCACGTCAGAACATCTGGGTGACCCTGGCACAGACGCTCCAACAGAAAAACATACGTCTGTCCACGGCAGGCCACACTACAAAATCGTGCTGCTATAGATTTTCTCTTGCTACTACACGGACATGAGTGCCAGGAATTTGAAGGACTTTGCTGTATGGACCTGACCTCGAGAGCTCCTAACATCCATGCTGCCCTCCGAAACATGAACAACTTAATCGGAACAGTGAAGCAAGAATCTGAAGATTGGTTCAATGGACTGTTCAAAGGCTGGGGACTCACAGGGTGGTGGACATCTATAGTCAAAACAATTATGTTAATTTTTGTTATTCTTTTTCTTGTAATAATGGCATTCGGGATCCTACGTCACTTAGTTTTCAAGGCTATTCATAGTCTAATTCCCTCTATCTCAGTAGTCAATCACATAGAAATGAAAGACTTGAAACAATCTAACCCTCCCGCCAGCTACAAGTGGTGGGCAAAATCGTAATTTGAATGATACCAATATACTTCTTTCAACTTTGTTAAACAAAAAACGGGGAGATGTTGCGTTTCCTAGATACATTGTAAATGGTACATCCCGTGACCCCTGCTGTGCCCTATATCTTGGTCCCTCTCCCCTCCGGGCCACACAGAGCTGGCTGAGATTCAATTTCTCCCCGTCCCCCCTTTCCAGACCCTAGAAAAGTTCAGTACCCCCTGGCCTCCCCCTCTTTTTCCCCCCACTCTCTTCCCCCGCGCTTTTTTCCCGTCCTCTTGCCCCCGCTCCTTTTTTCCCCCGCTCTCTTACCCACCTCTTTCCCCGACTTTTCTCTCTTCCCCTGTGCTCTTTTCCCCCACGCTCTTACCCTGTTCTTCCCCCGCTTTTCTCTCTCTTCCCCCGCTCTTTTCCCTTCCCTTTTCACTCACTACCCACGAGAAATAAACCTGTAACTTTATTAGGGGAAAGAGCCTCTTTTGATATCTTAACTACGTCCCTGTGGCTAGGGCCCAGGGGAATTTCACCCTAACACCTGAGCTAGACCGGAGGAAGGGTGAAAGACCCTGTTTTGGGCCGAGAAAAAGCCTTACACATGGGGTCTCTCCAACCTGGAATGCCTTCTCCAACAATGCTTCCTAAAGATTGGCAATTGGCTGTTCTAGACATCAAGGACTGTTTCTTCCACATTCCCCTACACCCAGAGGATGCCCCACGGTTCGCCTTCTCGGTTCCTACCATCAATCGAGAAAGCCCCAATGAAGCCCTAGCACTGAAAAGTTTTGCCCCAGGGATTAAAATGTAGTCCCTCCATCTGCCAGTGGCATGTGGCCTCATTGCTCTCCCAGGTGTGTGCCCAGAGAGGGGAGGCCATCATACTTCATTACATGGATGTTGTGCTTGTGTGTGCACCCGATAATTCTCTACTCCAAGACACACTTGACCTAGTGGTTAAAGTTTTAACCTCTGCTGGATTTGAATTGCAGGAGGACAAAGTCCAAAGGATGCCACCTTGGAAGTACGTGGGCCTGGAAATTACTGCACGGACCATTGTTCCGCAGAAATTGGAAATTAATTGTAATCCAAAAACTTTAGCAGATCTCCATTCCCTGTGTGGGTCACTGAATTGGGTTATGCCCTGGCTAGGCCTCACTAATGAGGACAGAGAACGTCTCTTCAATTTATTGAATGGGGAGAGAGAGCTGCTTTGTCCCAGGGAACTGACCCCAGAGGCAAAGACTGCAATCTAAAAGGTACAAAAGACCTTAGGCAAGAGACAAGCTCACCGTTACCAGCCCGAGCTGTCCTTCAAATTCATTGTCCTAGGAAAACTGCCACACTTACACAGGTTAATATTCCAATGGATCAAGGAGCAGAGAGAGTCACTCTTAATCATAGAGTGGGTCTTCCCCTCCCACCAGAGATCCAAAACTATCACTAAGCCACAAGAGTTAATAGCACAGCTGATTCGGAAAGCAAGGATCAGACTGTATGAACTAGCTCGTTGTGACTTCACATGTATTCACCTCCCTGTTAAACTGTCTGAGGAGGGAAAGAACTCTCCTGAAAGATTGGCTAAAGAGATGTTTGAGCACTTGCTCCAGAGAAATGCCCGTCTCCAATTAGCCCTGGACAGCTATACAGGACAAATATCAGTCCATGCCCCCTCTCACAAGCTGTTTAATGAGGAATTCCACCTCATTCCTCCTGAGAAGAAGAGTCGGAGACAACTCAAAGCTCTCACAGTGTTCACGGATGCATCTGGGGCGTCCCACAAGTTGCTGATGACTTGGAGAGATCCTCAGACTCAGCATTGGGAAGCTGATGCTGAGTTTCTGGAGGGATCACCCCAGGTAGCCGAACTGGCAGCAGTCGTGAGAGCCTTTGAAAAGTTCTCAGAGCCAATAAACTTGGTAAGAGACTCAGCCTATGTAGCAGGGATAGTGTCCCTGGCAGAGCAGGCAGAGCTCAGAGACATCAAAAATGAGCAGCTTTTCAGGTTGCTTTCCAAACTAATTTATTTGATTTCTCATAGAGAACACCCGTTCTATGTGATGCATGTGAGATCACACACAGATTTGCCAGGCGAAATTGCAGAAGTGAACCGTCAGGCAGACTCCCTTGCAACCCCACCAAAAAAGCAACCCCAGCAGAACAAGCACGCTTTCTTGACATCTTCCAACAGGCAAAGCTGAGCCACCAGCAGTATCGCCAAAATACACCAGATCTAATGCGTCAGTTCCAGCTAACACGGAGTCAGGCTCGAGCCACTGTGGCCACCTGTCCCGACTGTCAGCTGCACACCATGCCCTCAATAGGCATGGGGGTTAACCCCCGAGGTCTTAGCAGTTGGGAAGCATGGCTGACAGGCATCACACACATTCCTAGTTTTGGTCGCCTCAAATATGTGCATGTTAGCATAGACACATATTCAGGCGCAGTCTATGCCTCTGCCCATGCAGGAGAAAGGGCAGTGCACGCCAAACAACACCTAGTGCAAGCCTTTTCAGTATTGGGGATCCCTAAGGAAATCAAAACTGATCTGGGCGCTGCGTATAAGTCCAAGGAGTTCCTGGAATTCGTCCAGCAGTGGGGTGTGGAACATAAAACTGGCACCTCCCACTCCCCCAGAGGTCAAGGTGTAGTTGAGCGAGCTAATCAGACACTCAAGCAGGTTTTGGCTACACAGAGCAGTTCAACTGCGTGGATGTCTCCACAGCAGAAGCTCTGTAAAGCCATGTTTACTATCAATTTCCTGAATTGTTCATTTGAGAACATGAGTCCACCTGTGGTATGTCACTTTAACAGTGGTAAACAGTTCAAGTTATCCCAACATCATCCAGTTTTGATTAGGGACCCAGAAACCTGGGAAATTAAAGGTCCCTATGAGCTCGTTACCTGGGGACGTGGTTATGCGTGCGTACCCACTCCCTCAGGCCCTCCTTGGATTCCCCAAAAGTGGGTGAAACCGTATGTTCCCAAACATCCTGCTCCAACTGAGGGGAACGAGGAGCAGGTGGCTGTGGCTTCAAATATAAGATGCCGCCGGAAAAAAGGAAAACAATCCTCATAGAGGGTGGCATTGCGGCAGATAGAGACTTTTAACTGGTTTTATAATGTTAGTCTTTCCTTTTAGAAAAAAGCTTCTCTTCTCTCAGTCCCGTGATGAACCCCATCCAAGCTGTCTTCCTGTTAACACTGAACAGTCTGGCAGCTGCATGGATCGTCCCTCAACCACGTCAGAACATCTGGGTCACCCTGGCACAAACGCTCCAACAAGAAAACATATGTCTGTTCACAGCAGCAACAGCCAACCCTATGTCCACCTGCCTCGTAGGAATCCCATTGAAGGCTGGAGAATATTCAGCCAGTTTTGAAACACACTTGCCCAATGAAAATCGTGAGTCACACACCATTTCATCACACAAAAATCATAGACAGCAAGCTGGGGTAAGTAAGAACCCCATAGAGGAGTTGCTGCCAAGTTTGCCCAAATCAAGTCAGGAACCCCAAGAACTAGAGTTGTTACGTTCCTACCCAGCACAATATTGCATTCACTTTAGGATCTTCCCAAAACCTTCTGGCATAAAGGAATTCCACAACATAATGCAATATCGTGGGGAATTCACTGCCAAAAGGTGGTGCAATACTATAAGCCATATTGCAGCTGACACCCCAACTTATTCAAGCCCCAAAAGCCTCCCAAAGGGATTGTTCTTAATTTGTGGAGACCGGGCATGGGCAGGGATTCCTTCTCGGCTCTTAGGAGGGCCATGCACCTTCGGTCGGTTGTCCCTGTTGGCACCCAACGAAACCTTAATAAACGATTGGGCTCACAAAAACAAATCAGGTAATAAAATCCAAAAAAGAAGTGCAGACAATTTGGACCCAAACTGTGATTCTGAAATTTTCCATTGGGCCAAGTCCAAAAGAATTGCTGTGTCCCTGTTTCTTCCGTGGGTTGCAGCAACTAAAGCTCTAGGCAAATTGGGCCACCTAGAGTGTTGGGTAGTCAAACAAGCAAACTTAACATGCACCGCAATCAGCTCCCTCCTAGAAGACGAGGAAATTACCAGGCAGGCCACACTACAAAATCGTGCTGCTATAGATTTTCTCTTGCTGCTGCAGGGACATGAGTGCCAGGAATTTGAAGGACTTTGCTGTATGGACCTGACCTCGAGAGCTCCTAACATCCATGCTGCCCTCCGAAACATGAACAACTTAATCGGAACAGTGAAGCAAGAATCTGAAGATTGGTTCAATGGACTGTTCAAAGGCTGGGGACTCACAGGGTGGTGGACATCTATAGTCAAAACAATTACGTTAATTTTTGTTATTTTTTTTCTTGTAATAACGGCATTCGGGACCCTACGTCACTTAGTTTTCAAGGCCATTAATGGTCTCATTTCCTCGACCTCAGTAGTCAATCACATAGAAATGAAAAACTTAGAACAATCTCACCCTCCCACCAACTGCAAGTGGTGGGCAACATCATAATTTGAATGAAACTAATATCCTTCTTTCAACTTTGTTAAACAAAAAAACGGGGTGATGCTGCATTTCCTAGATACATTGTAATTGGTACATTCTGTGACCCCTGCTGTGCCCTATATCTTGGTCCCTCTCCCCTCCTGGCCATACAGGGCTGGCTGGGACCCAATTTCTCCCCGCCCCCCTTTCCAGACCTTAGAAAAGGTCGGTACCCCCTGGCCTCTGTCTCTTTTTCCCCTCTTTTCTTCCCCTCCCTCTTTCCCTTGCTACCCACGAGAAATAAACCCTGTAACTTCATTAGGGAAAAGAGCCTCCTTTGTTATATTATTTATGTCCATTAGGCAAGGGCCCAAGGAAACTTCACCCTAAAACCTGAGCTAGACCGGAAGAAAGGGAAAAACCCCATTTTAGGGCCAAGTAAAAGCCTCATGATGGAGTCGCCCATATTCCTTTGTCAGTTTTGCTAATTCAGTGGCAGAATATGGGATTTCTTTTGTAGAAATATTTGGTACAAAATCATCAGGACCAAGATAAGTATATTGTGTTTTAACCATAGGTCTCAACTTCGGACAGCAGTGTTCCCCAAGATTTTTCATTATAGTTAACTCCTTTTGGGGATAAATTTGATTAATGTGAACAATCTCCTTCTCTTCTGTTTCTGCGTGTGTTTCATTCTGCTTTACTTTTTTGGTACTTTCTTCTCTTGGGGCAGCCTGTAGGAAATGATTTTCATCTCGCAACAAACGGTTCTCATTCCTTTCTTGATCTAATTGTTTTTGCAGAATTTGAACAAGATTTTGCAAAGAATCTATAATTGTACTTTCATCACTAACTCTCTTACAGTGAGTTTCTATGGCTGCCGTAAGACAAGCTCCCAAAACTGAGCAGAGTATGGTTTTATTTTTGCCCAGTTTGAACTTTGATTCATGTTGCAAAGAATATATTCTACCAATCACATTCTCCAGATTAAACCAATTACTGTTCGCCCATTCCTCCCCACCTTGGGACGGTCTGGTGCTACACTTAGCTAATAGAGCATAAAATGCAGCTTTATCTGTTACGGTGGAATTCTCAGTCATTTTGTGAAGGGATAAGTAAAAACCACAACAGGGAGGTCTATTGCTTAAGTTACCACACACAACGAAACAGCTTTCGCTGTGTGCCCCCCTTCGCGGGTGAAGAGACCAAACTACTTGGGAGGCACTCCTTAGTTACAAAACACCAGGTTGTCTCTTCACTACACCAAGTATCAAAAACATCATAAAAAACAACAACAACAACAACAGTGTACCGCCTTTTGCACTAGTAGATCATCTGTGAAATTCTGTCGACAGAGCCCTCAAGCGAGTCTGGGGATGCTCCACACCAAGGTGTCTGCAGTCTGCGGGAAATCAGAAAAACCCCCCTTGCTTTCTAGACAGGCTCACCCATCCAAGGTGGCCAGCTAGGTGAGGCTGGAGTAAGACTTCCTTCCTCTGATACAGACTACAGACAACCTTGCATCCCTTCTGTCTGTCAGAATATCCTGACCGTGACGCCAATTTAGTGTCACCATCCGCTATTAATACAGAGCGGGGATCATGATGGTTCTTTTGATGTTAAAGGTAAAACAGGCAAAGTGCAGGGGACAAAATCAGTTTATTCAACAGCAGAAAATCAGTTTATTCAACAACAGCAATGCATTTCATCAAATGCCAACAACTCAGTTACGGTAAGGGGAAGAGGTATTGGAAAGAAAGTATAGGGAGAGGGGAAGGTAAGAAAGGGATGGGAAAATAGCTACCAACAGACGACACGGGCGTCCTCATGGGTCATCCGATAGACAGGTCTTCGTCAGTGGAGAGATCTCAAAGGGTCTTTCTCAGAGGGTCGCTCTTTTATAGTCCTTCTCCAAAGTGAGTGTCCTCTGGCCAAGAGGTTGGATGATTGATGGACCATTGTGTGGTGCTGCAGGAGACAGGTACAGACAAGCACTCTTCAGTTGGTGGTACAACACAAACTCTGGTTGGAATCGCTCCTTGAAAGACGAGCTAGAGCGTCTTTCCGGGTGCATTGCATTGAGTGAGAGCTCGCTGGGGACTTTGCACTCGGAGCCAAGGCAAGAGGGCGTGCTTGCCTGCAGAACTGAGGACAAGCTGTTGGGCAGAGCTGAAACTGACCACTGGAGTTCAGCACTGTCTGGACGGCAGAAGGCGAAGAACGAAGCCGCAGCGCACTTGGCTTGGGGGAGCAGTGCAGCAAAGAGCACACGAGCAGCCAAATAGCTCCTTCACAATCACTTTCACTTCTCAGTGCTCTTGCTGCTTGGAAAAGTAGCACACAGCTGTTGCACGGCAGGGCAAAAGCTGGGGCAGTGCCCTTCCTCACACCTTTGTTATGGTGTACTCCATGCAGCTAGAGTGAAGCGAGAAGGACGCGAGGAAGAAGAAGGCGTTCTTAAAGTAGCCCTCTGTCAAGCAGTGCTGAAAGGGCGCATAACACACGGCGTCTCGCTGCCCTCTCTGCTACATACTCGCCGCACCCTTTGCCTACTTGCAAAAGTTGCTACCAAAACTGAGGGGGCCAGATTGAAGAGGCAGTGCCTAGGTTCACTTTCTATTATTGCACGTAAGCCACGTCCAGCTCCTTGCTTCAGTCTGTATTTCCCATCTCCGCGGCATTTACCGTGGTGCTCTCCGCAACTCGGCGCCTAGACGTGACCGCCAATGTTTCCACAGCGGGCTGCAAGGGAACCAAGGAGCAGCACAAGCAGCAGTGCTTCAGCTTGCTCCTTTCGACTGCTAAGGGCACTTGGGAAGGCAAGCGAGAGGCAGCCACCTTCCTCTCATAGTAGCCTGTAACGTGGTGCACACAAGCACGGTACTTGTGCTTCTTCGTTCACCTCCCTCGCCCACGCCTGGCGCCCCTTTCACTCCCCGGCGGCCAGAAGCCGCTGAAGCGGCGCCACACAGCCAGCAGTGTGCCGGCAGCCAAGCGCTCGAGAACGCTGCTTCTGCCCAAGCCCGCCTAGGGCGTGCACCTTTGTTCTCAGAGCTCCGTGCAACAGTCTGCCTCTCTCGCAGTTCGAATGGAAAACGAAAGCTTTTCGCCTACACCCTTCACAGAGATCTGTTGCCAGGACGTGAAGGTCTTGTGGCCGGAGCTCGCCCCCGCAGCGAGGAAGCTGCTATTAGCACCGCATTGCAGGGGCACATCTCGCTCCTTGACTACCTGCTCAGCGCTCTCTGAATTTGCTGCTAGCTCCACGGTCCTTCTCAGCTGCAAGTAGCAGCGCTCACATTACAGAGAGCTTTGTATGTTCCCAAGACCTAGAGGGACATATTGCACACGAAAATGTGTCACAACAGGGACGTGTTCTACATTGTCCCTTCTCGTCATCAAGCTTGTGCTCCTGCTGCCTCTCCTGTGACGAATCGTTCCTTGAAAGACGAACGAGAGCTCCTTTCCAGGCACATTGCACTGAGTGAGAGCTCCCTAGGGACTTTTGGATGTAAAACTTTTTCCACCTCCAAAAATACATGGGTCAGTCCTAAAACTTTTTGTTTTATTAAGACTAGTTTCTTCCAAGTATTTCTGTTCTAAACACCCTTGGATTCAGTCTGAAATTAATTGCTTGTTTCTGTCTTTTTGCCTAGTGGCAATCTAATTCTAAGGTAACTGGATGTGTTGGAAATCCATAAATTACATCTCAGGTTAGGTGGGATAATTGGCTAGGAAGAAAATGGAATTGAGAATTTGGAAAGAAACCAAAGTGAGCTGATGTCACCATCCCAGATTCCCTTGGGTTCCAAATCCTTTCATTTGTCTTTTTGTGGGCTTTTTTGAAGGCGGTGTTCAGCTGAAGCCATGATTTAGCTGCGGTGAGACCTGCTCCGCTGTAAAAGCATTATTTTCTCAGTGAGCATGGACAACAGTTACAGTGTCGTCTTTTAAGATTCCCTGCACTCCACTTATGGGGGCAAAAGCAGTGCCTTGACTGTAATCATAAAAGTGATTACAGTTTCATTGCTTTGACATCATGTAGGATGTTTCCTCCATCTGCTGTGGTCAGCATTAAGTAACAGATTTCTCAGTTTCTAGGAAGAGTCTAGCAAAACAATCACCTTGCTCCTTCTCTTGCATTTATTCATCACTGCTATGCGGCTATACAGACAGATAGTCTGTTTATGATTCAACAATTCAATGGGACATCAAGTAAATAGCAAAGCAAAACTAACTACCGAAAGCACTATAAGGGCCAGAGATTAGCTTGGATCAAATCAGGTATTCTCCTAGCATTGTTTACAAAGAAGTCAGCATGTGAAACAGAAGGGACAATGTCGTTTGTGCCTTGTTTTGGGCTTGCCCGGAAGAAGGAAATTCTGATTTCACATATGGGAAAAGAAATGTTGACATTTGAATGAGATTGTTCATACCCCAGAAAAGGTTGCTTTGAAAGGTTGTGGAAGTCCTTTTAGGAAACATGGCTTTACAAGTCCTTTCCACCAGGAGACAACAGCTGCAGAACATCTGGGTGTGCCAGTGTTGAGAGCACCAGCAAAGATCAAAGTGGAGAAGTTGGTGAACAATGGCAGTGGCCTGGGGGAGAGCACGGGAGCTGCTGGCTCTGGGACAAGGGGAGTCCTGACTGATTTAGGAGGCGTGTGATGGTCTGTGCCAGCAAGAGGAGTAGTGCTGTGGCCTTGGGACACTGCGAATACTGGAATTCAGTGGGGTCACTGGGCAGGCTGAGTGTCTGAGCTGCTGGAGGGACCCAATTTGCCCACATGTAAACATCCAGTCTCACTCTTGCCAGCCACAGAAAGGAGCAGGATGTGGCTGCTGGCCATGCCTGTCATGTATATGTAGTGTATATGTGTGCTATCCCAGCCTGCTGGGAACACTTCTTCTTTGTGACTGCTTGGGCTGAGGGAGAGAAAGCAGTGGTAGTTTCTGAGGTTTCGAGTTTGCTCGAGTTTCTCAGGCTGTTTCTGGAGCCACCCAGAGTTCTCTTCCTTGAAGCATTTCAATTCCTGGTAATTTTCAAAATTCAAACAGACACAGCCCTAAGCTAGTTGATCTGACTTCAGAGCTATTCTTACGCTGAGCTGTTGAATGATCTGATCTCCTGAGATGTCTTCCATATCAGTTTATGACCTGGTTCTTGTGAAAAGTAGGATCTTTTAGCCTGGAGAAGAGAGGTTTCTGGAGAGACAGTATGGTGGCCTTTGAATATGTAAAGAGAGTATAAGACAAATGGAGAAAGACTTTTTAGGAAGGTTTGCAGAGACAGGACAAGGGGCCATGCTTTCAAACTGAGACTAGGTTTAGACTGGCTAAAAGGAAAAACTGTTCTACAATGAAGCTGGTGAGACACTCAAACGGGTGTTCCAGAGAAGTTGTGGATGCCCCATCATTGAGAGTGCTCCTTATCAGTTTGGCTAGTCTTGAGCAAGTTGATCGACTGTAAGATCTACCTGGCTAGGAAGTTGGACTAGATGATCTTTAATCACAGACTGTTGTATGATTCCCTGAAAGACAGAATGCAATAAAGTTCATATTTCAGATTTTGGTGCAGACATATTTATTATTTCTCACTTTATGCATCATTGCAAGGACAACTTGTTAGCTTCTGAAATGATGAGCTGAGATTGATTTCCTTCCTTAGTTTCATTTTCCCTGTTATTCCTTCACTCTTGGACTTTTTTTTTCACTAGATTTCCTCTTTCAGTAAACTGTCCTTAAGTATCACTTTGCTCCCCACCTGGCTTTTTTTTTTTCAATGACACCTTATCACTGGTTTGTTTTGGGCCTTTGCTGCTTGAAGTCCAGCAGCCTCCTTGTCTGAGCATTATGGAGCTTTCTTTACAGCTTCATCACTACGCAAAAAGCCATAAATTACTGTGTTCCATCTCACATACTGTAGAGAGCCTGGTGCAGGAATAGCTGGAAGAAAAAGGCCATAGTCAGATCAACTTAGTGAAGCTAGCAAAGTGGGCCTCAGTCTCACGGATACAGTGTCCTTGAGATAAGGAAGGCACGCAGAATTGAGAAAAACATGAATGCCGAAGTGCTTAGCTAAGTCGCACATCTAAACCAATGATGAGCTCAGATTTTGCACTATGCATGAGCTAATTAAGCACTGTATTTAATCGCCACTCTGCGTATCAATAAACGAGACTTTGCTGATGACCATATGGTGTCCGCGTCTCCCTTCTCCGACAAATGGTGAACCCCGACGTGCCCTCCGTCGCTGAAAAAGAAAACGGGGGAGAACGCGCCACGGTCGGTGAAGTAGAGTTGGGGCCTGCTGCAACCGGGTCGGTGTCAAACGACGTAGGGAAGACACCCCCAGGAGCCATAAAGGTGGTCCTGGGCCATACGTGCTGCCGAAGCCGGAGAGTTGCAACAGCGCTGACGACAAAAAATGGACAGGCAAGCAGCATATGATTTATTTTTAGTACATATAGATAAGTTAGGGTTAAAAGAGATTAATCCCAGGAAGGACATACCGGGGTTGTTAGTCTGGGGTTATGCTAAAGGTTTATTCTCTAATCCTCACACCGTGCATGATTTAAATGAGTGGCGTAAGTTAGGGGATGCACTGTGGGAGGCGGTATTAGAGGATGATAAAACAGCAAAAAAGCTGGGAAAGATCTGGCGGGTAGTTCATAACGCGCTGCTAAAGCAGCAGGCGGAGAGAAGGGCGGCTCGGGAGGCAGTAGAGGCATATCAAAGGAATGCTCAGTATGGTGATAATGAGCCCCGAGCACCCAGCACGACCAGAGTAGAAATACCTATCTCTGGGGAGGCGGCAGGAATGACAGACATGGCTAGCTGCGCTTGGCCCTCTGCACCCCCCTTAGAAGAGCTTGAGGAGGATTCCGCCTCGGCGGCGGAGACAATTGCAGAAGGCGGAGTAACCCCGCCTTCCGAGGGCGAAGGGCCCCAGACCGGCGGCGAAAAATCCCCTTGCCGGTCTGAGCCCAGCGTCCCTAAGCCCGCCGTGGAGCCGGCTCCGGTCCCTAGGGCGGAAAGCGACCTCTGGGAGGAGATGGCAAGACGGCGGGGGGAGGCGTGGAGTATGCTAGCCAGACACGGCTTGGAGACTGGGGACGAGAGCGCTGTTGACGCAGCGAAAGCCTGGGTTTTCCCCGTCACGTATACACAGGGAATAAATCAACAAGGACAAGCCGTCCAAGTGGGAGCATATTCGCCTCCCGACTGGAAGCTGCTAGCCCAGCTAAGACAGACAGTGAGTCAGTTTGGTTTCCGGAGTGAGCCAGCTAAGCAGATGCTAGATTTCTTGTTCGATACATACCTGCTGTTGCCAAATGATATGAGAAGTATAGTGAAACTGATTTTCACGCAACATCAGCAGTTGCTATTTAACGCCCACTGGCAAGCTCTTGTTCAGGAGTCAGTTGCAACACAGAGGGGCCCGGGAGATCCGTTAGCTGGAATTACCATAGACGAACTAATGGGATTGGGTCAATACCGCAGGACAGAGGCTCAAATGATTTCGGGACCCGACAAGGTTAGGGAAGCCATGCGTCTAGTAAGGAATGCCATCGGTCAGGTCAAAGATAGCTCAGGCATACCCATGTATATGGGGATAAAACAGGGAAGAAATAAATCCTTTGGGGACTTTGTAGATAAGGCTGCTGCTGCTATTGAAAAGGCAGGAGTCCCAGAGTATATGAGAGGGGCGCAGGTTTTCTTGGTTAATGCACTAAAAGAATTAGGCTTGGGACTGCAGAAACAAGCCGAGTCCACACAGTCACAGGTGTTAGCCGCTCTTGCTCCGCTCCGTGCTTCTACGGCGGCCCCGGCCACATCGAACGACCACCGGCCTCCCTCGGCGCGCTGCTACAGATGCGGGTGGATGCGGCGCGGCCCAACGGGCGCCGCCGATCAGCCCCCGGCGGCCGCCGCCATATTGGCCCCGGTCACAAGTAGCCGCTGTGACACCAGCGCCATCTCCTGTCTACAACCAGCCACAACAGGGAGCCTGGGACTCGACCTGGCAGCCGCAGTAAAAACATCTTTGATAACAGCTCGCCCTGTCAAAGTCCCAACTGGAGTTTATGGCCCGATAAATATCAAAGGACAAGCTCATGGAAGACTAATAGTGGGACGCTCGTCGAGCTCCATTGTAGGACTGTTTGTGCTACCAGGTGTCATCGATGCAGACTACACGGGAGAAATACAAATAATGGTTTATACTCCTTTTCCTCCTCTGACAATTGAGGCAGGTCAGCGTATTGCTCAATTTATTCCACTTCCACAGTTGAGCCGGGGTGTTCAACCAGAAAGACAAACCCCACGTGGAGACCAAGGATTCGGATCATCAGGTATTGCTATGCTCACAATGGATCTCCATACCAGACCCAAAAAGAAGGTGAAACTAACCTATGCAGGACAGACAATAGAAATGATGGGACTCCTAGACACTGGGGCAGATACCAGCATTGTCTCACCAGAAAAATGGCCCCACAACTGGCCATCGCTGCAGACCACGGATACCGTGACGGGTGTCGGAGGATTCACCCTTGCCAGAAAAACTCCTCCAGTAAGGGTCACTATAGATGGGCAAGATTTGGTGACTGTGTTGTCCGTAGTTGCGTTACCACCATCGGTACATTGCTTGATTGGAAGGGACATCTTGGCTCAGATGGGGGTCGTTTTATCCAACGAGCACCCTTTGGGGTAATTGCCATTGCTTGGACTTTCCCGATCCCAATCACCTGGACTACCAATGAACCAGTAATGGTTAAGCAATGGCCTCTAAAAAGGGAAAGTCTAATACAAGCACATCAACTCGTAAAAGAACAATTCCAACAAGGACATTTGAAACTCTCGACAAGCCCATGGAACACGCCAATTTTTGTGATCAAAAAGAAGTCAGGAAAATATCGTCTTCTGCACGATTTAAGAGCAGTAAATGATCAGATGGAGACAATGGGGGCATTACAACCAGGCCTCCCCAACCCAGCAATGCTCCCACAGCATTGGCCTCTTCTAATCATTGATCTAAAGGACTGCTTCTTCACTATTGCTTTACACCCTCAAGATACTAAAAGATTTGCGTTCACCCTACCAGCAATAAACAGAGAAGAACCTGATAAACGGTATGAATGGACTGTTCTTCCACAAGGAATGAAAAACTCGCCTACCCTGTGCCAACTGTATGTTGATGCCGCATTACAACCATTGAGGATACAGTGGCCCAACACAATTATTTATCATTATATGGATGATATCCTCTTTGCTCAAGAATCAGCATTTACAGACACTCAGATGCAGGAAATTCAAAGCACCCTAGCAAAGGCATCCCTCATAATAGCTCAAGAAAAAATACAGCGATCCACACCATGGAGGTACTTGGGGTGGTCTATCACAGACCAAATCGTACGGCCACAGAAGCTCCAGCTTGCAACAAAGATCACCACTCTAAATGAGGCACAGCGACTGCTAGGAGATCTGCAATGGCTCAAGCCGATTGTTGGGATACCCAACTCCTTGCTAGACTCCCTCAGGCCACTACTCAAAGGAACTGACCCAACCACACCCGTAACCGTAACCCCGCAACAACATGAAGCCCTCAAGGGTATTATACGCTGCATCGATAAAGGGTTTGTCTCCCGCCGAAATATCTCCTCGCCCATCAATCTTACCATCTGAAGTACTGCCAACCACCTACTCGGTGCACTCACGCAGCTACAAAAGAAAACGCGGAAGACACGGGTACTAGAAAGAACAGCCTCTCAGCAGCCGTCCTTGTTGTGCGTGTGGGGGGTCATGGTGTGAAGCCTGGGTAGCCCTAAAGTGCGGGGGCTGTGGGGACTGCTCGTGGGTGGAACAGAGAGCAGTGTTTAGTTTGTGGTGCTGGAGGTGTCAAAGTGACGACCTAAGAGATTCAAATTGGGGTCGGGCCCTAGAAAAAGAAGCAGGAGTGCCATATGCCCAGGTAGGAAACCTATACGAGACACCAGAACAACTCCTGTTAGCTTGGGCCCGGTGGGAACTTACCAACTGGATTAAGAGGCAGCACATCTATGCAAATTCACACATTATCGCTGCAAGATGCAGACATAAAGTCCCACACCTACCTTGGCCTCGGGTAGGACCAGTTAAGCCCGGTACAGACCCAGAGGAGGTATTAAATCAGAGTATAGAAGAGGTGAAACAACTGCAGATAACAGGGAGCAATACAAAGCGTAAAAAGAATAGGCCGCCAAAGAAATCAAAATGATGATCATTGCACTGCTTATGCTTGCTAACTTTGCTCGCACAAAATCTTTTCCAATGCAGCATGCACCTCGGGAGAACGTATGGGTAACATTCGCTATGCTATTATGGTGTTAGGTATATTCTTGTGCTTAGCTTTATTGCTACCTTGCTTGATAACTTGCTTACAAAATTTTATTCAAAAGACTGTCAGCAAAGCTTGGCATGCCACTCTTCTAGCTCAAAAAGAAAACGGGGGAAGTGTAGAGAGCCTGGTGCAGGAATAGCTGGAAGAAAAAGGCCATAGTCAGATCAACTTAGTGAAGCTAGCAAAGTGGGCCTCAGTCTCACGGATACAGTGTCCTTGAGATAAGGAAGGCACGCAGAATTGAGAAAAACATGAATGCCGAAGTGCTTAGCTAAGTCGCACATCTAAACCAATGATGAGCTCAGATTTTGCACTATGCATGAGCTAATTAAGCACTGTATTTAATCGCCACTCTGCGTATCAATAAACGAGACTTTGCTGATGACCATATGGTGTCCGCGTCTCCCTTCTCCGACAACATACCATCAAGTATCACACTAATATTCCCTCTGCTGAATAGCTGGTTGGCTTACATAGACCAGCCAAATACCAGGAAATCCAGATAGCAGCAAGAATCTTGTAGACTACTCCCACTTTTCATTTAAATTCTGGAGAAGTCACGTGAGGTATCATATTCTCTTGAAAGAAGTGTATATCATCTCCGACATTCTAGAATGGGCGATTCATATTGTCATGAGTTTCTGGGTAGACTTTTTAGTATGCAAATTCAAATTCAAATGATCTGAAATGATAGAACTTCAAGAAATATTTTTCCCAGAATCGAAGTATGATGGAGTTACATAGGGAGAATCTTAATCTTAGTTATTCTATTCCATCTCACATCATGGCTGGGGGCAGGGAGAAGGGAGTATCTTTGGGGGACAATGGGTTCTGCTGTAGTCAATAAGTTGGGCAGTGGAGCCATCAGGTATTGTCTGTTGTTGGGGGGGGATTCATGTGAACTCTTCCTTCCTTGTACCCTGCCACTAGTATTGTTGCTAAAATTGTTTGTTTTCTCATCCAAGTGACAAAATCAGCACACTTAATGAGGGATGAAGAGGAGCAGTGACCTGAGAACAGGAGGAAGAAGAAGCAGAGCCTGCTGTCCTCCAGAAGAAAAAAACACTCCCAGCCAGCTTTGTATCATCTGTGAACTTCCTGGGCGTGTACTCTATCCCCTTGTCCAGATCACTGATAAAGATATTAAACAGGACTGGGCCCAAGACTGAGCCTTGGGGACCAGCTGGATGAACTCTATTTCCCACCACTCTGTGGGCCTGGCCATCACCCAGTTTGTCACCCAGCAAACAGCCCACCCATTCAAACCATAAGCAGACAATTTCCTCAGGAGAATGATGCAAGACTCATTGCAAAAAGGATCAGGGAGATGCCTAGGAAGAGTCTCAGGTGAATCCAGGAGACTATAGTGGAGGACTATTCAGTTTTCCAATCAATTTGCTTAAAAAACTCTACAAAACCGTAACAAACAAACAAACGAACAAACAAAGCAGACCAAACAAACACACATAAAACCCCAACCAATAATCCACAAAGCGACAAAAAAGGCCCCAAAAAAAGCCCACAAAAAAACCCACGCAAAACTGAAAAAAAACCTCCAAACTGAACACATCAAAAAATTAGGCTGAATGCTTTTAGTAACTTTAAAAATAACAAAACAAAACAAAACAAACCCAGAAAGTCACATTTCTAAAGGTGCTGTCCCAACCTCTTCTCTCAGCAGGGAGGACATCTTGAAGTGGAGCCAGTTGGAAGAAAGCGGGACAGGGCAGCACCCGGGCCATTGTCACAGGACGGCCCTGTGGCTGCCCCATTGCCAAAACCTGGACACATAAATCAAACACAGGTATGCACATGTGCTTAGACACAGCAAAAACATATTTGTCTGAAAAGAATACTGGTCCATTTATATCACTGGAAAGAGCATAATGCCTCGTCTCAGCTTTCTTTTCAGTCATTACAAATGTTTCGAAAAATATAGGAGAGCAGAAAATGGAAATATCCAAGATCAACATGAGGACCAATACAAAGATTCCATTTTTGAAACTGCATTGGGAATCCTCTGCAGAAATTGACTCAGAGCTCTAAGATTTATAAAAAAGACCAAGAGTATTGGAGTCAATACAACACAGTGTCTGGAGACTTCAGCTGGTTGCCTTGATTTCTCAAATATGATGGAGGAAGCACCTTAGCAACTACAGCTGCCAGTTCTCTCAGGGCCCTGACATGCCTTGGGGTGGGTCCAATGGTCTTGCATGCTCAGGTTCCTCAAGTGGTCTGAAAGCTGACCTGCTACTATGGCTTAGAATCAAGTCCACCAGAACAATAACGTGACAGACGTGGAAACAGTGACTGGCAGTAATAATTGAGACCAACACTTGTTGAGTACCTCAGCCTTCTCCTTGTCTGTTGTCACTAGTCCTGTCTGGCTTATGGGGGTGGGTGGGAGAGGGGAGGAGTGATAGGTTTCTTTTCATCTTCCTTTTCCCACTGAAATACCTGTAGGTGCCTTTATTATTCTTATTTTTGGCATGCTTTCCCAAATTCAACTTCAACTGAGCCTTAGCTATGCTGATCCCACCCTCACATACTCATGTGTTACCACTGTATTTTTCCCATGATTTGTCTCGCTGTGTATTGTCTGCATATTAGCTACTTGCATCACATCTATTAATTTTCAATAACCTTCTGGCTTTAATTTCTAATCAAGAAAAAACCTTTTTGAAACTTTTCTCCTCAGAAATGCACCTGGGAAACCCAAAATCCCCAAAATTCACCCCGAAGTCCCCCCTGGGAGGCCCAGCACTCACCTGGCAACTCCCAGAATTCCACAAATTCACCCCAAAATTAACGGGGGACCCCCAAATCCCAGGGCTTCACCCCAAAATCCCACCTGCAACACCCAAAATCCCTCAAATCCCCCCCAAGACCAAGTATACCCAACACCTCCCAAATTCACCCCAAAATGTCTCCAATCCACCTCAAAACCCAGCCAGATACCCCCAATTCCATCAAATTCACTTTAAGATCCATCTGGGACTCCCAAAAATCACCAAAATTCCCCGGAAAATCCACCTGCATCCCCCCAAATTCATCCATAAATTGTCCCACGACTCCCAAATGCTTACCTGGATACCCCAAAATCGTCAGAAGTCACCCCAAAATTTTCCTGGCATCGCCAAAACTCACCTGAGAACCCTAAAAATCACATGTATACCCTAAAATTCACCAAATTCCACCCAAAATTCCCCTGAGATCCCCAAAATTCCTCAAATTCCCCCTAAAATTCAACTGGAAGTCCTCACATTCCACAAATTCACCCCAAACCTCGCTACCCGGGATCCCCCAAAATGCCAAAAATTCTCCCCCAAAATCAACCCGGGACCCCTCAAATCTCACCTGGATCTCCCCAGATTCCCCCCCCCCTCCCCCAATCACCTGGAAACCCCCAAATCCCCAGAATTCAACCCAAAATTCACCTGGGACCCCAAAAACCTTTAAATTCGCTCCAAAATGATTGGCAACTTTACACACTCCATTTTCCCACAAAAGGATCTAGAGCCCTGGGTGCTTCATATACAAACTAAACGGAAAAAAACTTTCTATTCATTCTCGGCAAGAAGAATTCCTATTCCTCCTTCTTTTGGACAAAACTGCCTTCACTTTCAAACTTAGTCTCTTGCTCACTTGCCTGCATAATGCTTAGTCCCTGTTCTGCATGCTCGTTTTCTTCACTTTTACAGGGAATCAACTCCTCATCTTCTTCTTCCTCTGGTTCTTCCATTTCCTGTGCCAAGATCGCCTGTTTCTCTGTTAGATTTGTTTCTCCAGCTGATTTTTGACAACTGTCCCTATCTTGTGGCACCGCTCGCTCGAGAGAGGTGATTGTCCTGCTCTGCTCTGGGCTGGGACTGCGCTCTCTTCAAGCCCTGGGGGCAATTTTGGATGTCACAACGTCAGAAAGACCTCAGGCTATTGGAGAAATGGCCAAAGGAGGGACACAGAGATAGTGAAGAGGCTGGAGGGGAAGACATACAAAGAGTGGCTGAGGGCATTTGGTTCAGCTGCAGAGAGTACACTGAGCTCACACCTCACATGGGACCTCTCAGCTCCTCTCAAGGGCAGCACAGGGACAGCTTTGCTCTCTGCTCTCTGCAACCAGGGACAGGAGCCAAGGGAATGCCAGGAGCGGTGTCAGGGGATGATTAGGCTGGCTATCAGGGAAAGGTTTTTTTCCTTAGAGGTTGGTCAGGCACTGAATAGGTTCTCCAG